>NW_012114599.1:2425771-2469339 GCF_000951035.1 Colobus angolensis palliatus | reverse complement strand
TGATGCTCTTTCTTAGTTTTTAATTTATCATGCTAAAAGATTTGCAATTATAGCACTTTAAAGATCAAATAGATAGACTTAAGTTTCTGACAACTGCCAGAGAAACTTGCTGTACAGCAATAAAAAGCCTGAAAAAAAAATAGATATATAAACACACATGTGCATATACATATGGAAATATATATATAATTTAAAAACATGAGTATGATTAAACTATCAAGAAGTAATGATTATCTTCAGAGGCTAGAAAAAAAGGGAAAGTACAAATTCAAAAAAGTGCTAATGCTTGCCCTAGGAATATCCACCATTCCCTCAGGGTCTAAAGCCTATGCTTTAAAGAGCATCATATGCATGGAAGACAAAGCCCAGGACTTGAGCAAGGTGAGGAGGTTAGATCAGAGATACATGCGCAAAGCATGGAGCCCTGAAAAGCAGCAGTTTTAGTGTGTTTACTGGAATATCCCCTCACATATGCCAAGAAAGACAGTGGGAATACTTTTGTATCTTGGCCTTAGCCCCAGGAAGAGTGGGAAAGAAAAAAATTGGAAACCTCTCCAAAAACTTAAGCACAAAGATCCAATGATAGAAAACGACAAATAGGCCTGGCGTGGTGGTTCATGCCAGTAATCCTAGTACTTTGGGAAGCTCAAGCAGGAAGATTGTTTCAGCCCAGGAGCTCAAGGCCAGCCTGGGCAACATGAGATCCTGTCTCTGCAAAAAAAAAATTTTTAATTAGCCAGATGTAGTGGTGTGCATCTGTAGTCCCAGCTACTCAGGAGGCTAAGATGAGAGGACTGCTTGAGCTCAAGATGTTGAGGTTTCAGTGAGCCAAGGTCACACCACGGCACTCCAGCCTGGGCAGCAGAGTAAGACCCTGCCTCAAAAAAAAAAAAAAAAAAGCCAAGCTCAGTGGCTCACGCCTATGGTGGCGCACACCTGTAGTTCCAGCTACTTGGGCGTCTGAGGTGGGAGAATCACTTGTGCCCGGGAGGTGGAGGTTGCAGTGAGCCATGATCACACTACTGTACTTCAGCCTGGGCAACAGAGTGAGACTGTCTCAAAAAATATATATACTGATGTAAGATAGCTCATAACAGTCTCTTTGTGATCTTTGCTGCATCTATATTTGAAAAAATAGAAGAAATGGGTAGTTTCCTTAAAAAAATAATAATTGAAACACCAGAATGAAGTGGTTTTATAGGCAAGTTATACCGAAATTCTAGTAACAGCTAATTCCAAGCTTACACAACTTTTTCAAACAATGGAAAAATGAGAATACTCACAACTCATTTAAAAGGCTAGTTACCAAAGCCAGGCAAGTATTATAAAGAAAGGAAAATGATGGGCCAGGCGCAGTGGCTCATACCTGTAATCCCAGCATTTTGGGAGGCCAAGGCAGGTGGATCATCTGAGATCAGGAGTTCAAGACCACCCTGGCCAACATGGTGAAACCCCATCTCTACTAAAAATATATAAATTAGCCGGGTGTGGTGGCACATGCCTGTAATCCCAGCTACTTGGGAGGCTGAGGCAGAATTGCTTGAACCCGGATAACAGAGGTTGCAGTGAGCCGAGATTGTGCCACTTAACTCCAGCCTCGGTGAGAAAGCAAAATTCCATCTCAAAAAAACAAAATGACAGGTAATTATCACTCATGAGCAAAGACATTAGAAAAAAGATATGAAATAGAAATTGAGACATGAACAATAGAAGAAGTTCTGACATATACCCAAAGTTCTAGAAGAACTTATTCTCGCTACCTGTATATATATTTAAAATTTTTCTTTTTTTTCTTTTCTTTTTTTTTTTTTGAGATGGAATCTTGCTCTGTCGCCCAGGCTGGAGTGCAGTGGTGCGATCTCAGCTCACTGCAGTCTCCGCCTCCTGGGTTCAAGCGATTCTCCTACCTCAGCCTCCTGAGTAGCTGGGATTACAGGCACCTGCCACCATGCCCAGCTAATCTTTGTATTTTTAGTAGAGATGGGGTTTCACCATATTGGCCAAGCTGGTCTTGAACTCCTGACCTTGTGGTCCACCCGCCTTGGCCTCCCAAAGTACTAGGATTACAGGCATGAGCCACCACTCCCAGCCTAAAATTTTTCATAACATACCTGCTCTACCACATGTCAAAGTGTATTTTAAAGCGGAAATATGGAGACAATATGCACCAACACAAAAACAGACCAGAAGTAGGAAACTACATAGATGTAACAGTGATATATGAAACAGGTAGTATTGTAGATCACTGGGGAAAAATTGTCAGTAAATTCAAACTGGATTCTCATCTCTTAACCATACATGCACACAAAAAATATCAAACCCACAAAAAAAAAGACAAAACCAGTAGAGAACAACTATGAATGAGGTTCCATGTTTCAAAATTAATTTAACTTTTTTGTGGTTTTCGACTTTGTTTTTGCTTCCACATCATTCACTTGAAGAACCAACTTCCTTCAGTAACATTCATTGAGTCATTTTTGATGAGATTAATATTTGCCAGACACTTTCAAACACCGAGGATACAGTAGTGAGCAAGACAAGCTCTCTGCCTGCACAGAGCTTGTGGTGACTATGCGAAGGTACATAGTAACCAAATAAACAAGATGCTTACAGAATGTGAAAAGTGACAGAGAGTAACTGAGTGAGGAGTGTGGTCAGAGTAGGCCTCTCTAAAGCAGAGACATTAGAGCTGACACTTAAAAGATCAGACAGAATTGGGCATTTCAAGAGGGAAGGGTGTGCATAAGAACAGAGTGAGAAATGTCTTTGTGGGGAGATGTGAAGTGTGTGTTGTGTGCCTCCCAAAGTGCTGGGATTACAGGCTTGAGCCACCGCGCCCGGCCTAAAACTCAATCTTAACTACCCCAGCTCTGAGGAATGGGTCAGAGAAAACATGTCTATAGGATGAAATGAGTATCTTCAGCTGATCCAAGCTGTAAGGTGTGGAGGAGAACACATGAATTTTACCAGGACATGATCTAGGCAAGGCAAATACAGAAAATCTTGGTCAGGTTCAGATTTTAAAAATGAAAAAGGATAATGGCAGCAAGCATGTTGGTGATGATAGCCCCCAGTGTACCTGTCTCTTAAGACTCACTCTAGTATGAACTGATTGTATGTACACCTGGTGCACGGCTGTTACCTTTGGATTTCCCGACACCTCTCTTCCATGTTGAATGTCCTATTTCTTTATCACTGTCTTTTTCTTAGTTTGCTTAGATTGCTTTGTTTGTTTTGAGGCAGTGTCTTGCTCTGTCGCCCAGGCTGGAGTGCAGTGGTATGATCACGGCTCACTGCAGGCTTGACTTCCCAGGGCTCAAGCATTCCTCCTGCCTCAGCCTTCCAAGTAGCTGGAACAACAGACATGCGCCACCACACTTGAGTAATTTTTTTATTTTTATTTTTAGAGACAGGATCTCACTATATTGCCCAGTACAGTCTTGAACTCCTGGGCTCAAGTGATCCTCCCACCTCAGCTTCCCAAACACTCCATTGTTTTCCTGGTGCACATCCTCCAGTAAATTCCTGATCAAGGATAAATGGAGGGTAAAATTTTGAGACCTTGGATTTCTAGAATTTGTTTTTATTCCACTTTCATGTTTGATCGATAGTTTGGTAAGGTATCAAATTCAAATTAAAAAGCACTTGCCTTCAGAATCTTGAAGGCATTGCTCTATTATCTTTTAGATCCCAGTGTCGCTGTTGAAAGAAGCCATTGTGATTTCAGATCCTTTATTGCTCCCCACCCCCCTGGAAACTTGTAGCATCTTTCATTCATCCTCAGTATTTCATGATGACTTGTTTTACGGTGAGTCTATTTTTGTCCAATATACCGGATACTCAATAGGCCCTTTTAATCTAGACACCAATGTCCTTTAAGAAAATTTTCTTAAAGTAGTATGTGTCCATTTTCTCCCCTTCGAATTTTCTGTTCTTTCCAAAACTCCTTTTATTGAGATGTCACACAAATTTTAATCTTTTCTCTACCATTCCCCTTTGTGTGCGTGTGTGTTTGCAGTTTGCTCTACTTTATGGGAGATTTCCTCACTTTATCTTGTCACATGTCTATAGTTTTTCATTTCTTCTATCTTGTGTATTTATAATTTCTAAGGTTTTGCTGGTATTGTTCTATGATTTTTTAGAGTATTTTTGTTCCATGGGTATACTAGCTTCTCTTCTGCCTATGAGTATATTGACAGTTTTTTTTAAATGGAGCTTTATGGCCCAGCATATGATTTATCTTGGTGAATGTTCATATGCTTGAAAAAAATACCAATCTTGCTCTTGTTGGATCAGTGTTCTAGAAATGTCAATAGGTCAGATTAGTCAATATTGTTATTTAGTTCTGTGGCTTTACTGATTTTTTTACTGAAACAGGCAGATTAAGTCTTCAACTATAGTAGATTTTTCTGTTTCTCCTTGCAGTTCTTTCAGTTTTCATTTCATATATTTTGAGGGTCTTTTTAAAAATGCATACATATTTAAGATTTTTATGCCCTCTTTATGAATTAAGCCTTCATCATTATTAAATATCCCTCATTATCCCTGGTAATATTTTTTGTACTGAAGTCTACTTTGTGTGATATTAATATAACCATTCTGGCTTTCTTATAATTAGTGTTTTTATGACATATATTTTTACATGATTTTACTTTTAATCTACCTATGCCTTTATGTTTAAAGTGGGCTTCTTGTATACAGCGTATATTTGGGTATTATTTTTTATCCAGTCTGACTTTTAGAAAAAATTCAGCCTGTCTGTGAAGTGTTTAGATTATTTTCATTTAGTGTAACTATTCAGTGGTTAGGTTGAAAGGTTGAAATCTAATAACTTGCTACTTGTTTATTTGTCCTACCTGTTGTTTGTGCCTATTTTCCTCTTTTTATGCTTTCTTTTGGGTTGAATTTGAATTTTTTTTCTTTTCGATGGTGTCTCGCTCTGCTGCCCAGGCTGAAATGCAGTGGCATGATCTCAGCTCACTGTGAACTCTGCCTCCTGGGTTCAAGTGATTCTCCTGCGTCAGCCTCCCAAATAGCTGGGATTACGGGCATGTGCCACCACGCCCAGCTAATTTTTTTTGTATTTTTAGTGGAGATGGAGTTTCACCATCTTTATTGGCCAGACTGGTCTTGAACTCCTGACCTTGTGATCCACCCACCTCCGCCTCCCAAAGTGCTGGGATTACAGGTGTAATCCACCATGCCCAAGCCACCATGCCCGGCCTAATCTGTTTTTCTTCACTTAATAAGATTAACAATATCTGCTTGGGTATGGAATGTGTCTTCAGGACTCACCCCTCTCAGGAATCACAGTCCTGTGCAGCCTGCTACTCAATATTAGAAAATACTTTCTAAATATCCCAGTTTTCTAGTTGCTTAGGGCAAGAAGGTAAATCTGGTCCCTCACAGTCAGTCATGGCCATAAGTGGAAATAGATTATAGTTTTTTAAAGCTTTCATCTTCCTGTAGAGTCTCCAAGTTGCTGTTTTCTTTTTGTTTAGATCTCTGTTTGTTGTTAGAGGTTTTCCTCAGATGTCTGGTCATTTCTTGTTGTCTGCTCTTTCTTTCTTTCTTTCTTTTTCAGGTCTTACTCTCACCCAGGCTGGAGTGCAGTGGCACACTCATGGCTCACTGTGGCCTCAACTTCCCCAGCTCAGGTGATCCTCCCACCTCAGCCTCCCAGGTAGCTGAGACTACAGGTGCATGCCACCACATCCAGCTAATTTTTGTATTTTTGTAGAGATGGGATTTCACCATGTTGCCCAGGCTGGTCTCAAACTCCTGGGTTCAAGCAGTCTGCCCACCTCGGCCTCCCAAAGTGCTGGGATTACAGGTGTGAGCCACTGCACCTGGCAGCTTGCTCACTCTTAATGGAGTGGGAGGACCATTGGGTTGTTTGAAAACTCTGCTTGTATTTGTGGTCCAATTGACCATGAGTTTAACGTAAGGCATAGTTTATCTACTAATGATATTTTGGACTGGATAATTCTTTGTTGTGGGAGGCATTTGTTGTGCATTATAGGATATTTAGCAGCATCCTTGGGCTCTATCAACTAGATGCCAGTAGCACACCTCCACCTCCCACCCCCAGTTTTGTGGCAATCAAAAATGTCTTCGGGCTGGGTGCAGTGGCTCATGCCTATAATCCCAAGACTTTGGGAGGCCGAGGCAGGCGGATCACCTGAGATCACGAGTTCGAGACCAGCATGGTGAAACCCCATCTCTACTAAAAATACAAAAATTAGCCGGGTGCGGTGGCACACACCTATAGTCCCAGCTACTCGGAAGGCTGAGGCAGGAGAACTGCTTGAACCCAGGAGGCAGAGGTTGCAGTAAGCGAAGATCGCACCACTGCACTCTGGCCTGGGTGGCAGAGTGAGACTCCATGTCTCAAAAAAAAAAAAAAAAAAAAAAGTCTCCAGACATTGCCATGTACCTCCAATTGAGAAACACTAATATAAGAGTATCTATCTAGGATGTTTGTGAGGAGACTCTTGAAGTCGGTGTGTTTAAGTGTTTCATATTGAGATAGTCATATTCTCCAGAAAATAGCCCTGTCATTTCCCTTGCCTGAAGAATGAAGTGCAGGAAGAGAGCAGGGAGCTCAAGTAGTCAATACACATACCTTCACTTATTCTCCCGACTTTAAGTACTTCATGCTCGCCCTCAACTGTGCCTGGTGTTCACCCAGAAACCATCAGTTTTCCCCTCTCTGGAACCTAAACCTGTAGACATTGGCCAGAGTGTGGGAGGAGCAATCAACCAGTGGTACAGAGTAGGGAAAAGGAGAAATCCAGGAACTCACCTGACTCTCAAACAGCCTTCATTCAACCAGTCTTCCTTAATCCAACATCCCAGTTCACCCCACTTCTAGAGGTCTCATCAACTCTTGAGCATTTTGACAATACTGGAGTGCATATTGAATTTGTTCTTATACTTACTTAATGTCCATTTACAATGTGGTTTTTCAAGCCTGCCAAGTATATTACCACTTATCTCTCTGCTTTCCACCCTCCAAAATTTGGCTCCTTTGATGTATTTTTTCACGTCGTTATCCTTAGGGTTTATGCTAGCCCCACTGCCCCCACCCCATACTTTTTGTATAGTTTTAGTGGAAACACTTGGGAAGGATCAAAATTAAATGTGTTTCGGCCAAGCGCTATGGTTCATGCCTGTAATCCCAACACTTTGGGAGGCTGAAGCAGGCAGATCACTTGAGATCGGGAGTTCGAGACCAGCCTGGCCAACATGGCGAAACCCCATCTCTGCGAAAAATACAAAATTAACAGGGCATGGTGTTGCACACCTGTAGTCCCAGCTACTCGGGAAGCTGAGGCAGAAGAATTGCTTGAACCTGGGAGTCAGAGGTTGCAGTGAGCTGAAATCGTGCCACTACACTCCAGCCTGAGCAACAGAATGAGACTCTGTCTCAAAAAATAAAAAAAAAATAGGCCAGTCATGGTAGCTCATGCCTGTAGTCCCAGCACTTTGGGAGGCTGAAGTGGGCAGATCACTTGAGGTCAGGAGTTCAAAACCAGCGTGACCAACGTGGTGAAACCCTGTCTCTACTAAAAATACATAAATTAGCCAGGTATGGTGGCACACCCCTGTAATCTCAGCTACTCAGGAGGCTGAGGCAGGAGAATCGCTTGAACCTAGGAAGCAGAGGTTGCAGTGAGCCGAGATGGCACCACTGCACTCCAGCCTGGGCACAGAGTGAGAGTCCATCTCAAATAAATAAATTAATTAAATAAAGGATGTAGGCATATATCAGTTCAAAAAAAAAATCTGTTTCATTCTCTTTTCCAGAAGTGTGAATTTCATATGCTTTTGAGACTTTTGTCACATTTCTAATGGTTGCCAGATGTTGACTGTTACTTTGGAATGTGGGTTGTCAGGTGGAAGGTGATAGATTTAACCTTCCTTCATTTTCTTCCCATCCTTCCTAATATGTGGCCTATAGATAATATTATAATTAGATTTTGACACAGAAAGGATACTCCAATTAGTAGAAGTAGTGGGGACAAAAACAAGTGAAGGCTTGGAGGTGGGAATAAAGAGCGAGATATAACAGAGGATGTGGGAGATGAACCTGATTGAAGTTGAAGTTCATGTTGAGGGGTCATGGGAGATATGAATACAATAAATAGATTAGGTGGGACCAGATTACAACACCTAAAATACTGGATTGAAGAACTCTGATTGCATCCAGGAAATAATAGGAAAGTACTATGGACTTTTTTTGTTGTTATTTTTTTTTAATGGAACCTTGCTCTGTTGCCAGGCTGGAGCACAGTGGCATGATCTCAGCTCACTGCAACTTCCGCCTCCTGGGTTCAAGCAATTCTCCTGCCTCAGCCTCCTGAGTAGCTGGAACTACAGGCGCCCGCCACCAGCTAGTTTTTGTATTTTTAGAAGAAACGGAGTTTCACCATGTTGGCCAGGATGGTCTCAATCTCTTGACCTCGTTATCCGCCCACCTCGGCCTCCCAAAGTGCTGGGATTATAGACATGAGCCACTGCGCCCAGCCGGACTTTTCATCTGAGAAATAATCTGATGAAAGTAGGTTTAATCTAATAGCTCTGACAACAGATGGACAAGAATAGGGAGAGAGTAAAGTCAAAGGAATTTTATAGGAGACTATGGGTGAAATCCAGATAGGAGTGATCAAGTACTAGGCCATAGTGGAGGAGATGGGTATGGAAAGGACAGATCAAAAAGTCATTGATGGCAGGTGGAGTGTTTTGGGCCTATAATCCCAGCATTTTGGGAGGCTGAGGCAGGAGGATTGCTTGAGCCCAGGAGTTTGAGGCCAGCCTGGGCAACATAGGGAGACCCCATTTATACAAAAAATTTAAAAAATTAGCCCGGCATGATGGCATGCTCCTGTGGTCCCGGTTACTCAGAAGGCTCAGGTGAGAGGTGCTTGAGCACAGGAGGTTAAGGCTGCAGTAAGCCATGATTGCACCATTGCACTCCAGCCTGGGAGACACTGCAAGATCCTGTCTCAAGGAAAAAAAAGAAAAAGGAAAAGTCATTGATAGCCAGGCCTGGTTACTCACGCCTACAATTCCAGCACTTTGGGAAGCCAAGGTAGGAGGATCACTTGAGCCCAGGGACCAGCCTTGGCAACATAGTGAGACCTAATCTTTATTTGTTTGTTTGTTTGTTTGTTTGTTTTAAAGCCATTGACAAGGAAATTTCTATTGGATTTGTTACCTGCAGCCAATATAGAAGTTAAATAGATGTCAGCCAAGCCTATGGAAGCTTGTGTTCTTAGATGACTAATCTAAAAAACATGAAATAAAATGTTTCATGGCATGTTTCTGTGGCAACCAACCAATGTTACATGTGGCAAGACTTGTGCCCAGTAGAGCATCACATGATTCTGGAGTGCATATTGGAAAGTCAGTTATTCGTTACTGAGAGAGGCCACTCAAGGCAACTCAAGAAAAGAGAAAGAAAAGCTTTTGTACATCCACAGAGTGATCTTTCTGGAATGTAAGGATTCCTGAATAGGAACAACTGGCCTGGATTCTAGAACTGGAAACACTTTCATAATATTGATTGTGCCTTTTCATTGAACACATCTAGTACAAGGCCTCCCTAGAGGCTATTCCAAAACTTGAGGCCACATGACCCTTCTGACTGCCTCTCGGCCTGCATTTTCCCACTTGCTTGCAGTTCAGATGACTGAAAGAGAACTAGGGCCCAGCTCCACTTTTCAAGACAGGGTGCAAGTTACACATAACTGAGTGGCCAACTATGGCAGGGGATAGGTTGTGGAGAGTGGCAGGGTCGGGGGCTTACAAAGCAATGTTTATTCAGCAGGGACCATGCATATGGCAGGAAAATGGACCTACCCAGCCCCAAATGAAACATTTGCTGAGTTAGAAAGGAAACTGGAACTTTTTGGCGTACAACCTTAACTTCTGAAATTGGTATCAGGTGCAGAATCCCCATGTTACCCCACAAAGCCACAGTCAAGGTGAAAGTGTAAAAAGACTGTGGGATTGGCTCACTGTGGTTATTCCTGTGGTTTATTCTAGCTAACAATTCTCCCTGAATCCCACAGCAAGTCTGCTGCCTGCTGAGTCATCTGGCCTCTTTGATGGCACCTGTCAGTCTTTATACAAGCTTCCTTATATAATGTTTACAAAGAAAGGGGCTGGGCGCAATGGCTCACACGTGTAATCCCAGCACTTTGGGAGGCCGAGGTGGGTGGATCATGAGGTGAGGAGATCGAGACCATCCTGGCTAACACGGCGAAACCCCATCTCTACCAAAAATACAAAAAAATTAGCCAGGCGTGGTGGCAGGCATCTGTAGTCACAGCTGCTCTGGAGGGTGAGGCAGGAGAATGGCGTGAACCCTGGAGGCAAACTTGCAGTGAGCCGAGATTGTGCCACTGCACTCCAGCCTGGGTGACAGAGCAAGACTCCATCTCAAAAAAAAAGGGCGCAGTTTGCAGGCCAGTGAACTAATGCACCCTCACCATATAGCCCCACAAAAATTGATCTGCCGTGGAGCTCTAAAGAACTCATAATTTCTCCAAAAGGACCATCTTTCTGCACCTATGCAGTTGTTCAAGATCAAGGGTCAGCAAACTGTGGTCCATAGGCCAGTTGCATATTTTTGCACATAAAGTTTTATTGGAACATAACCATAGCCATTTATTCACATAGTGTGTTTGGCTGCTTTTGTGTACAATGGCAGAGTTGCAAAGCCTAAAATATTTACTATTTGGCCCTTTAAGAAAAAGTTTCCTGACCCCTGTTTTAGTTAGTTCTGGAATGATCAGCATGTGTGGAAAATCCTCGGATTGATGCAGAAGCTTAGTGGCTGCACAGTAGTGATACATTGTTTTCCCAGGCTATTTTATTGTTTCTTAATTCCTTAATCACTTTGTGGATTAAATTCAGGGCCAGAAGTCACTCAGACATCTCTAAGGATTGTCTTACTGGCATAAGCTAAAGCACATATTATTCTACATTCATGGATTAAAATATTAAGTAATTTGATCTAGATGATTGTTTACAGTTGAACAAATGCACTTAGTCTGCTCTGATTATTTACTCAAGGATTATATTTTCTTACTACATTCACTCAAGAATAATAGTATGTAATCATTTCCTGTGGGATCTGCAATGTTGAGGCCCTCCTTCAAATTTAGTTCTCTGATTTGTTTCCATGACATGAAGTTGGCCTTTAGGTTATGTGGTTGAGGTTCCTCAAACAGGATGTTAATTTTCCACTCTTCGTGGCAGGAGAAATTTAGTCTAATCTCATGATTTAGTGAACCAAAGAGCCGTCTCCCTTTTCACACTATCCTTCTTTTAAAAAATAAATGTTAATTTTGTTTCTTTGTGCATCTTTTGGAACAAACTTGTATTTTCAAAGTGCTCACCCCATACTCAGGTGAGCATACTCTCTAAGGCAGCCCATTTGGAACAAATGAGCTTTAGCCAAGAGTGTAGTGATAAAAATACATTGCTTGCAAAGCTCTAATTTAGCACTGTGGTGCCTCCAACATGGTTTTGCCAACAAACTCATCTTTGCCTGAAATATAGGCTCTTCGAAGGCAGCTGCCACTCTCTCTTCAAGATGCGAGGGGGAAGAGAGTTTGAGGCTTTTCATTGTGAAGGACCCTCCACCTCCGTGTTCCTCCCACAGGCTCCTGACTCACACAGCAAAGTTAAGAAACAGGGAAATGGAATCTTCTTGCCGAGGCATGCAGCAGCTAGCTCCTTTGAATCAGAAAAATGTGTGTTTGTAATCGCCAAGTTTGAAATGCAGAACCATCACTGCTGCTGGAAATTTGAGGCTGGTTCAGAGCCAGACCAGCCGCTCCTGGGGCCCTTTTCTATATAAGAGGCAGTCTAGCCTGTTTAAGGTTGCTCTGTCCCCAGAGCCCTGGCACTCCCTCTGTCAAGTTTCCACTTACTCCTTTCTGGCCTATCCAGGAGCCCTTCTCTGAGTTTTCAAGGACTGGCTAGGTGTCCTGCCTCAGAGTCACCTACAACCTGCATTTTCCCCATCATAAATTTGAAATTGCTACTTTGCCTATCTTTGCATGGCCTCTTCCTCCAACCACACTGTGAGAGCCTTAAATCCAGAAACCTTGTCTTTTTTTTTTTTTTTTCAAAAAGACTCTTAGATGAATTTGCCAGGACTAAAATACAGTTCCCTGTTTCCCATATATAGCCCACTATAGAAATTCAATGGTTTTTGAATGAAAGGATAAATGAGTGAATGAAGGGACTTCAGATCTGACTGGGGCAGAGACTGTGGAGCTAGAAACTTACTGCTTTCCCTTCCTTCCCTTCCCATTCCTCCTCTTCCAATACCCAAGTCTGACAGGCTGTGAAGCACCTCTATATATGGCTGATGGAGCTTTCATTGTTCACCCTATCTTTTTTAATTTAGCACTGTGCCCGAAGTCCAGGCACTTAGCTCTGGATGCCCGACTGCAGAAAATACCAAGAGCCAGTAGAAAAACTGCACCAATGCTGGGGGTCCTATTTTCATTATTCTAGAAAATCACTTTTTTGCTCAGTGTTTGGTTTCATTTGGGGCTGACCTCCTTTCTTGCAGGCCCTAGATTCATGAAATCTATATTAATCAGCAGAATAATTTTAGCCAGTTCCTTACCCTTGTTTTTCCTTACCCTCATTTGGACAGCTAGCCTCGTTTGTACTCCTTATCTCAGAGGTGAGATGTGATAATAAGAGGCAGAGAAACAAAAGTATGTTCCTGGCTTTTGGATTCAGAAGTTGCCTTTATGGGAAGGAAAAAACAAAACAAACAAATGTGGCATAGATAAAATATTTGGAAGAAAAGATAACAAGAGTAGAAAACAGTTTCTTATTCTTAGGGGGAGGAAGTGAGCTCATGGGAAGGTACAGAGGGCAGAGATGTTTCTGGGTCCTGTGTGCTGCTTCACCCTGGGAAGGTGACACAATCGCAGATGTTTCTGTGAGAGTTGGAAGCAGAAAAGACACATTCTTTGCCTCCTCAGTGGAGCCTCGGGGAAGAAATGGGTGCATAGTGGGTGCCCACTGAAGAGAACATAGGCAGATGTGCAAAGTTTTCCATGCCCCAGTGAAAAAGAAGCATGTCTCTTCATGCCCAAGAGCACATCAGAGAAATGGAGAGTGCTCCTGAATCGGAAAAGGTCACACAGTCAAGAGTGAAGAATGTCTCAATAAATACCAGTGTGAAAGGATGATCTTGAGGACCACATCCCTCACTCTCTCTCCTTCCCTGCCCTTTTCTGCACATCTTGCATCTCAGAAGCCCCTCCCAGAAACTAGATACAACCCCAGGAAAAGGTGAGGTTGAAATCCACAAGTTCACTGAGATAGTTTCTGACAATGCAAAGAAAGCGAGACTTGAAATCAAAATTAGGTTATGTTTCCCACAGAAATGTCTGGACTAGAATTGTGTCCACTGCTCACATCTTATATTCAGGGATGACATATCTCATGGAAGAACAGGGCTCAAGTGGCCATTTAAATGTCTTCCTAACAAATGTTAAGGTTCTAGAAACCAAATGGTGAGTATACTATCCAACATATGCTGTGAAAGCAGAGCCAATCCTGGGGGAAAGGTTCTCTCCTAACGGTAAGGTGTCCATATTCTGTGCCCCAAGAACCAAGACAAGTGATCTGACAAGTGTGAAGACTGCATTTCAACATGAAAAGGATTTTTCTTAAACTCAAGCATGATATTAGCTCTACTTTGAATACCAGTTACGAAAATTCATAACAAGCTGAGGTATCTTTACTAACATTGCAAATTAATTTCTTGTATTCATCACAATGACATTTATGCATATTTGAAAAGTAGTCCATATGGATGAGCATATTTTTCATTCACTCTGCAGACGGAACATGCACACTGGTTTGCAGATCCCTTGCAGTGACTCTACATCTCCCAGGAATCTGAGGTTCACAAGGTGAAACCCACCAGGCCAAACAATTTAAAACTGGTTTTGTTTTGAAAGTCCAATAAGTATGATGGCAATGTCTTGCAGAAATTCCTCTTTTAGTATTCCAGTCTGTGGGCTCTGGCAGAAGTAATAGTCTGCTGCAAACAGATCACTCTTTTTTGTTTGCAAAGTCTTCATACCAGCTGAATCACAGCTTGCTTTTCACTTTTCGTAACACCTTGCAACATCGCAAAATATTTGCTGGAGTTTGTGAAGGGCGGCTGCAGAATTAGTAAACTGAAAGGAGGCCTTCCTTTACTCCCACCCCTGTCAGCACCTTCTGTTCTAGCAGACCGAAAGGCAGCTTGAGAACTCTGATTGCTTCTCCAGATTATGACAATTCTTGGCACCATCGCCCGGGGCAAGAATGGAAGCAAAGGAAACATTATGGAGTTTTGCAGGTGCCAGTACATAATATTGTCACTTTACAAACTTTAATTTATAAATGACTTCATGAAGGTAAGTTGCTATGGTAACCAGCCTTCTCAACTTTTATATCTGGAAGTAAGGATCATATGGCCCCTTCTGTTTGGGACTATGTATTCTGGATTTAATGAATAACTACCCGTGCTCTAACTTCTAGTTAACTAGGCTCATAGGATGCTAGACCAGGAAGCAACATTAGCAACCATCTCATTCTACCTCCTTCATTCATAGATGGGAACTGAGATGCAGAGAAGTGGCGCTGTACAGCTAACATGTGTCAGCCCTGAGCCTGTGGTTTCTCACTTAGTTTTCTTTTTTCTTTTTTTCAAACTGAGTGATTTTTGCAAGGCAGTTTACTTATATATTGTTATTTTGAAACATTTTAGATTCAGGATCCATATGCATATTTGTCACATCATGTACTGATGGGGACTGGGCTTTGTGTTCGGGTTCTCCAGAGGATGTTTTCTTGCTTAGTTTTCTAGTGCTCTTTTCTTTCTACCACACTGCCTTTCTGAAGGGACACACTCAGCTTCCACAGGTGGATAAGAGACATGGAACCACAGTTAGACATAGGGCCACCGTCACTTCTTACTGAGATGTTAAAACAAGTCCTCTCCATGTGCTGGTGTGTGAAACGTCTAATTTTCTCTATCAGAGTTATTACAAATTCCACATGACAACAACTTTCATTGATTCAAAATGATGTATGAGGGGACAGTGTGGGGAGGTGGGGAATGACCTGAAGAAACATGATCTAGTATTTTGGTTCCATAGTCTACCATACATAGATTAGCAATCTGCAAAGAATTAGACTGTACCCGAATTGTAGTGAACATAACATAAACTTCCTTTAGTAACTCAAAAAAATATATCTTTGGCTTTTTAAAGCCTAATTTCTTGAACAATAATTTGTGTTGCATAAATACATGAAAAGGTGCTTCTGATAAAGAGCTTTCCTTCCAGTTAAGAAATCACCAGGCCACAGAAGATTTAGCTGTTAGGATTTTCCATAGATTCTTGGAGTGAAGAATGGCAGAAGCTTAGAGTATTTAGTACATTCTTCTAAAAGCAAATCAAAATGCAAAATTAAAACTAAACAGTGAAATTACAGTGTTCGTTCATTTTAAAGAGATATGAATACAAACGCTGGATCCTCAACAGTCTTTAAACATCGCAGATCACCTGGATATGTTGTTAAAATGCAGATTCTGGTTCAGGAGGTCAGGGAAGAGACCCAAGATTCTGCATTGCTAACAAGCTCTCGGGTGGTATCAATGCCACTTGTCCTTGGTCTACACCTTGCATAGAAAGGGACTAGTTAACGTGCTGTCTCCTTGAATGCGTTTTCTGTGAGGGTCAGCCCTGACCACCCCAGTCACAGGAATCTTTCTGGCCTCCGGATTCCTAGTGCTCATTTTGTATATATCGTCCACAAGGTACTTAGGTACTGCCGTATATTGGTATGTCCCATATGTGCATGTCTTCTGTCCCCAACCAGATTGTAAGCCCATCTGTGTTTGCTCAGCCCTGTGTGTGCAACAGAGGTGCTGAATGAAGAACTATCGATGATTGATTGATACATTAAAGACTACTTCCTCCTTCCTCAGAATGGTACACTTCGCTCATCAATGGAGCTCAAGACGTAAAAGTCTGGTTTAAGAGACGTTCAATCTATTCTGCCTTTTATTTTCCCTTGTAAGTTGACTTTTAAGAAATCAATGACTGTGTGGAGAGTTCTAATTGGGTATGTAATAAAATAACTGGGGGGGTGAGGGGGGCCCTATCACACCAGGAAGCGTGTTTATTGGTTGCATTAGACCACTCAAGTGGAAGCACTGAGATATTCTGGAAAGAACCCAGGCTTGGGGGCCAACAGATCTGGGTTCAGAGCCTTACTCTATCACCTACAAGTTGTGTCTCTTTAGAACATTTACTTAAAATTACTGGGAATTTATTTCATCATCTGTACAATGGGCTACTTTTTTCTGTGATTGTTGTTAAGTATTGTAGTAATTGGTAAATTGCCTAGCACGGTGCTCAGTACAAGATATTACACTCTCAGCAGAATCACTTCCAAGTCAAATTGGAAATTGAGTGTTAGCCACCCATCGTTCTGGTTTGAGAAAGCTGGTGGGATAGTTTACATGCATGGCGTTAGCGCCATCTAGTGGTGTACTACTGCCTATGCTTCCTTACAGAATTCTGTCTTCTTTCATTACCTTTGAATGGCCACTTGATTTATTCATTTTATTCAACAAGCATTTATTGAATGCCTACTGTATGCCAGACACTGATTTGGCAGCTGAAGTTACAACAGTGAACGAGATAGACATGGTCCCTGCCTTTAGGGAGTTTGTGGTCAGTTGGGAAGATAGAAATAAAATAATTACTGAAATAGAATTTGAATTCAACTTACAAAAAGCACTATGAAAGAGGACAGTGTGTGAGTCTAGAATAAGGCTTCCCTAGGGAAGTGATATTAGGGGTAGGAAGTGTAGAATCCAGCCAGGAGACCACATCAGGCATGTATCAGCCACCCAGTAGCACCTCCCTGGACACATTTACCCCATCCAGGATCAGGATCCTGCCAGTCTGTCAGGAACTCCCATCTTGAACTGTGGCCTGTTTCATCAATCATCTGATGTCTATCACATCCCACTCTGTGCAAGTCGCTTTCCATACACCGCTGCTGACTGTCTCATGTTATCCTTTTACAGGCGATGTGCAATGAGGTTAAGCAACTTGTACAAAGACATAAAATGACATGTCAGAGTCAAGATTCACACCCAGGTCTTTCTGCTGACAGCACCCATGCTCTTTCCTCTACTGAAGCTGTCTCCTGGACGCCAAGCCCAGATCTCTTTATTCTGCATTATGCTGCTTGCCTTGGCAGAAAGGAAACCATTAGGAGAAGTGCTTGGGGAAAACTAAAATGCAAAGGGAGGGAGGGAAAATGAAATAACAGCTCAGTGGGTCATGTGTGAAGGGCAGAGAGGAAATTGCTGACTTGGCTAGTTATGTTCCTCTGGTGTGATTTTAGGAAAGTAAACCCAGGAGATCTCTTTCACCAGGAAAGAAAGTATCCCTAATAATGTTGCTTATACGCCTGTGGTTTACAATGTGTTGCAGCTGCTTCTAAATTAAAATGATTTGGAGGATCATTTGGAGAAGAGAGGTTATCCTCTGGAAATCTATAGGAAGTTGCAAGGATTAATAACCGCTAAGGAGCAAAACATCGCTGGGTCAGAAAATAGGTGCAGGACTTAGAGGTTTTCTGCAACACAGGACTTTCAGCTTCAAAACTGGGACATTCTCATGGCAAACTTTTGACAGTTGGTCACCTGGCAGTGAGCCAGACTGGGAGGATCTGATGTACCGTGGAAGTTAGGCTGAAACACTTACTGAAATCTGGGGTCAGTCTGAGGCCTTGGCCACAGACCAATGCAGAAAAGGTGGACAAAGGGTGGTACAGATTCCTCAGTACGAGTACCTTGGTACTCAGTCCCTAGATTACCAACCCAGAGCACCTGCTCTAGGTCTTGCATGCAGAATTAGTTGGCCCCAGTTCTGAGGGAGGGCTCAGGCAGAGGACAAGTATGACCGCAGAATCAGGCCACTCTGTGCTTCTCATCTGCAAAATGGGATAAATAGCAGCACTTTGTGTCTAAAACTGCATGTAAGCTCTGTTAGTTAATATGTATAAGGTGCTCAGAATGGTGACTGGTCCATATGAATATAGGAAGGAGCACCATGGAATTCTCAGGCAGAGAAACAGGTGTGTGGCCCTGGCTGGATCGTGTCTATGATAGCTCAGTTTTCCCATCTGTAAAATGATGAAGTCCCTGCCAAAGCTTTCAGAAGAAACAGAACGAGACACAATCAACAAGGAAAGAAGTCACAGTAGGTAGGAACTTGTGCTCTGAAATCAAACCCCCTGGATTACATCCAGCTCTGCCTCTTAGGTGTTCATTTATTTATCTGACATACCCCAGCCACCACCCCAAGACCCAAGAAACCAGGGTTGAAATGCCAGGCACCAAAGCTGCCACAGCCATCATCCAAATCCCCCGCCCCCAGTCACTGGCCCAAGGCAGGGCGTAGCATCCAGACAAAGTGGGGAATGGAATTTGCCAGATAATGGATGCCAATGTTTTGAGGAAGACAGCAGCCAAGGGAGAAATGGAAATGCAAACCAGGTACAAACACCAATGGGCCAGGCGCTGTCCTGAGCACTTTATGCACTAGTTCATCTAATTCTCCTAGCAATCTTATGAAGTAGGCACTGTTATTCACCCCATTTTACAGATGAAGAGACTGGGGCGCACAGTGGCTATAACTTGCTAAACTCAACACAGCGAGCCAGAACTTTAGGCAGGTTTGTTGACGTTTCTAGTTCCTAGTTCCTCTCAAAAGAATGAGGATAATAAATTATGACATCTACCTCATAGATTTGTTAGGCAGATTAGATGGGATAGTCTATATACAGCACTTAGCAAAGGATTGGAAACATTTTAAGCACTCAAACCCAAAGTCACTCCCTAGGTAATTGGTGTGATAAGATACATAGGCTACAATTACCAAAAATATAGCTGATAGTTTAAGAAAATGGCCAAATGTGCAAGGTAGTAAAAGTCTGGGGTGGGGCAGGGGACATGAAATACCACAGGAACTGAGGAACAGGGGGTCAGGTGTGAAGAATCTGTTTTGCATGAGACATGTTGTAGGCCTTTGGAGAGAAATGGTGAAGAGGACTTTAAGCATGAACAGCTGGCCTCCAAACTCTGGGCTTTCATTCCCTGAACTAAGAGGGACCGTGAGCAAGCCCTCACCTCTGGGAAGAAGCCCTCAGCAGCCCAGATAGGAGAGCTGAGGTGTCTGGAAAAGCCCACACCAAGACCCGGGGCTGGGCCGGCTGTCGAGGGCCAGGAGTGCAGCCCCGTCTTGACTCCTGCTGCAGAAGGCCTGGGCTGGGCTGCAGCTCTAGCCGATGGTCCAGATTTCTGCCATGACCAGCCTCCTGCTTGCCAGCTTGAAACCACCGTTTGTTGACATGATCTCCCTGACTTCATCCATTTAGACCATCTTTGGCTCACTGACCTCAGTCCACTCACTTCGCCTGCTGTATTTTTTTTATTGTGCCCCCCTGATTCCAGGCAAGACATTCCATTCACTCCAGCCCCAATCTGGGAACCTTGTCAGCAAAGAGAATTGGCCAGGGATGAGGAATTGTGATGAGGTGAAAGGAATACCTCTGATCTCTGATAAGAGATGTAGCAATGCTACTCACTAATAGCTCTAGATTCTTGGCAAAGTCCTAGGAACTCACCCCACATTTTTCATCAGAGGGTGTATTAGCTGCATTTTAGAAACCTATTAAGAGTTGTAATTAGCGGCAGGGAGAGAACAAGAACTCTTCTCCAGGGCAAGAGATAAGAGCAGTAAGCATTGAGTGGACAGTGATCATCAGCCAAGCCATGATCCCTTTCCTCCTCTTTCATCTCTTAAAAAGAGACTGCTCTCAGGCTCAGGAGCTGTGCTCTCAGGCTCAGGGAATTCTACCTGACTGTACTGCTTTGCGTCCAAATGGATTCCCTCTCTCTCCTGAGCCCTTTCAGGTACACGGCTGCTTTGGACAGTACCTGGTTTGCATTTCCATTTCTCCCTTGGCTGCTGCCTTCCTCAAATCACTGGCCTCTGTTATCTGGCAAATTCCATTCCCCCCTTGTCTGGATGCTACCCCCTGCCTTGGGCCAGTGCCTAGCAGCCCCTGGCCTGTATGGAGGATTTAGATGATGGCTGCAGCAGCCTTGGTGCCTTGCATTTCAACCCTGGTTTCTTGGGTCTTGAGGTTGTGGCTGGGATGTGGCTGGTGGAACCCAAGAAGAAGATTTACCTCCAACGGTAAGGAGGGGTTTCTGTGGGAGGAGATGAGCACCTGGGAACCCAGGCGGCCAGAGGTGATTGAATTGTTCCATACAGACTGGGTTCCCCTCAGGGCTGATATGGCCTGGAGAGACACCACTGGAGTCATCATGTGCCTCTAAGATTTTGCTGGGAAAGTCTCCAAGAAAAGGCTAGACTTCCACTGGGCTTGAAAAGTGGGCCACCCACACCGGGCACTCAGGTCTGTGTTTCTGCTCCAGTGTTCCCTCAGTCCAATTTTACACAGCAGTAACACCCTCTTCCACTCATGTTCTGTTTTGTTCTGCAGATCCTATAGGGGAACATCCTGATAATGAAACCTTTGTATTTTCCATTGCTGCGACAAAAAGACCAGATTAAACATTTTATGACACTTTTGTTTTTGTTTTTTCTGTACGCTGCATGTGAAAATATCTATTACACAAATCAAGTACTCTGCTTTCCATTGCCAAGCATCTTTGGCACAGGAGCTGTAATAAGAAGTGTAATGAACATAAAACAGTTTTTAGAATCACTCATTTGGTAGCTGGTATATGAAACTGACAAGGCCCCCTCTGCCAAAGCTGCAGAAGGTCGGGCATATCCTTCCCTTAGCTCATATGGCTGCAGAGGAAGGAGGTGTCTTTCTTTGGACTTCATCCCCAGGCAGCCCACACACTTTGATGCTCACCTGTCTGCCTTGGGGGACTGGAGTTGAATGACTGCTTGTTTTGTTCCTGGGATCTGTGGGCTTCTACAGTCGTCCCAGGCCTCCTTGCCTAATTGGACTCCCACCCATGCCATCTGAGTAGTTCCTCTTCTGGTCCTGTCACTATCCCTTCCTCTCTCTCGAGCCCTGTCCTTCTGTAGTACATCTTTTTAATAACTGGGAAGAGTCTCCTCCGACCTTCCCTTTGGAGACCTTTTCTCCTCAGTCAATCCCCGCCCCATCCAGTCCCATCCCTTGTTCTCAGCATCCTGTTCACCATCCCTTTCACTATGCCACTGACTTACCCAGACCGGCTAGGGCATCTCTATTTGCATTGCATTGCAATATGGACTGAGGTGAGCTTGCCTATGAAATCAGCTGTGAACTTATTTTTCGTTTACTGTGATTTTAAAGGGCAGGGAGGAGAAGATGAAGACTGAGGGAAGGAAAGGAGACCTAACATTTATTGGGTCCTTGGAGTTCTTCAGATAGATGCCCCATACATGTTAACTTATGCATCCTCACAATGCTCTTGGGAGGTGTTATTTACTCCATTTTACAGAGGAGGAAATGGAGGTTAAATCATTACACAGGCTGGGCACGGTGACTCACGCCTGTAATCCCAGCACTCTGGGAAGCCAAGACTGGAGGATTGCTTAAGCATAGGAGTTTGAGACCAGCCTGTCTCTACAAAAAAATAATATTTTAAATAATCACTGCACAAGGTTCCAACGGTAGTCAACAAAGAAGCAAGTTACAAATTTGTTCTTCATTTAGTGTAAAAATCAATGAAACTTTTCTGAATGTTTCAGTCTTTAAAAAAAAAATCATGAAGCATGCCATCCGATGAGCTGTGTGGCCTGGGGCAAGTCAGTGAACCTCTGGGCTATAGTTTGAACATCTTTAATGTTAGGAGCCTGTCCCAGAAGGTTGTAGCTCCTACGAGCTTTTAACCCAGGCTTTAATTGCCCTTGTTCTCAAAAAGGACTTCTTCATGTCCCGTCCAAATCTTTAAAGAACCCAAGTCATGCTAACAAGAAATAAATGACTAACACTCCGGGAGTGCTAATAAGGAGCACATGAGGAATTCCTTTCCTTTTTCCTGCCAGGCAGCAGTTTCACAGCCGTGCTCCAGCTCTCCTAAATCAGGATCTGTGGGTGGACAGGAGGGTGAGAAACACAGTGCTAAAGGGGCCTGGGTTTCTATGTCACCACCTCTGCCCACCCTCTGCCCCAGCCACTGTAGCCAGCATGCCTCCATCTGGCTGTCCTTCCCTACTCAGCCCGCATGCTCCCATAGCTGGCTGCACTACGGGAAGGACTGATCCCCACCAGACAAGCTGGACTTTCCTGGCCTCCCTTGCACCCTGAGAGATCCTTGTCCATGCGGGGGAAATAAGATTATATTTATTAAAAACAATATAATCTACAGCAGCCATGTGCACACCTTGAAATTCCTGGGGCCATAAACTGGAAGGGCATTTCTTTAATCCCTGCAATTTACAGTTTTTACTCACCTGGCTTAGGTGGGGGGAAGACTTACACACATACATACCTGTCCACACATACATATGTATATGCACGTGTGTATACTGAGTGTCTCCTTGGGATTTGCTAAGCCTCTCACAAGAAGCCTCAACAGCCCTAGGAAACTGTGCTCAGGACTCTGATTCCACTGGAGCTTGCCAGCATTCCAGGGCCACGTCAAGACTTTTGTAAATTGCTGAGAACTGAATTCTGACCTGGGAGCAAAGAGTGGACAAAGAATGGCACGGAGATGCCAAGGAAGCTGAGTTCAGGAGGGAAAGTGAAACTTGCCCCACTCACCATCCTTGTCCTTCTCTTCTCCCCAGCCTCCCAAACCCCAGCCCCTACACACACACTTGAAAAGAGGATTCAGCAACTGAATGTGAGAGGAATTTCAAGGTGTGCACCTGGCTGCTGTAGATTATATTGTTTTTAATAAATATAATCTTATTTCCCCCACATGGACAGGGATCTCCCAGGGTGCAAGGCTTTGGTACCTGTGAAACTATGCCCAGTAATTGATCTAGAGATTGACCACCAGAGGCAGTGTTATCATTTAAGACAAGTTTCTTTTGGCACTCACCACATCTTACAGCTTCTCCTATTTTGTTCTTATCCCAATCCTCTTCCGGCCTCCATCCAAGAAGCTCTGTGCAATTCAACTAAATTTACAGGACACTACTCCAGTTAGCACTGTGCTTAGGAATACAAAGTCCTTCTGGTACCAGGTCTGTTCCAAGCTCTTGCACTTCTCAGGGTCACAGACTTGACAAGAACACTTGACTCTGTTCTTGCTCCAACTTACAGAAACTGGAATGATGCAAGAAAGATGATGACAAGCTCATGCTCAAATAAAATACCTAGGTCTTTCATCAAAACAGTGGCAAAGAAGCATGTATCTGTACATTTTAAGTTAAAATAAGATGTTGAAGGCTGGTGTGTTTCATTGTGTTAGTGATTATCCCATTCTAACTACTTTTTTTATTAACTGGCCAACAACAGTCCCCATTGCTTTTATTTTTTTATTATTATTATTTTTTTTTAGACAGAGTTTCGCTCTTGTTGCCCAGGCTGGAGTGCAATGGTGCGATCTCAGCTCACTGCAACCTCCGCCTCCCAGGTTCAAGCAATTCTGCCTCAGCCTCCCCAGTAGCTGGGATTATAGGCATGCACCACTATGCCCGGCTAATTGTTGTATTTTTAGTAGAGACCAGGTTTCACCATGTTGGCCAGGCTAGTCTCAAACTCCTGACCTCAGGTGATCCACCCACCTTCGGCCTCCCAAAGTGCTGGGATTACTGGCATGAGCCACTGTGCCCGGCCCCAGCTGCATTCAATGAGAGCATGTGTGATGATACCTTAACTCCTATTTTTATTAACATCTAGTTTGTAAAGGACCATGGAGACACTGCACTGAGCACACTGGAAGTGGGGTCCTGAGCCAGGCTGATGGACATATGGGAGGACCAAGCTGGGGAAGGACTCGGGGCATGGACTTCTGTCTGGATACAGCACCAAGTGGGACAGGGTCGGGGGTCAGGGAGATTGGATTGGCCAGAGCACAGGAACTTGCAAAGAAATACACAACAGGACATAGGTAGGATAGAGAAGAGGCAAAAATATGTTAGTAGGCACCAGTTAGTGTAGCACATGATTTCATATCCTGTATATAACTTAATCATAGCAACCATATGAGAAGAGTACTATCTCTTGACTTTCAGTTGAGGATTAGGCCCCCAAAAGGCTGCTGATACAACAGTACTTAACTTCAGATAGGGCTAGGGACAGTGGCTCCCCAGCCTCTAACAGGGTTCATCGGAGATTATTTGTTTGCTTAATCTGAGCTACTTAGCAGTAAAGCCTAGATTCCATCCACCTTTTGTCTCCAGGCCTAGTGAATGCTCGTTTCATTTGACCTCGCCTACCTAGTTACTACCATATTAACTTGCTAAAAATATTCTATGAAATGAATTATATCTGCAAATAAGCGTAAATAATATATGTCTTGCTGAAGAAGAATAAAATAAGCACTTGTGACCCCACCACCCAATTTAAGGCATAGAATATTACCACTGCCATCGAAGCCCTTCAGAGGCGACCGCAATGCTGAAATGTCCGCTGATGACTCCTTTACCCTTTACAATGTTGCCGCATACGTCTGCTGTGTAACTTCCATTTGCCCCTCCAGATCCATCTCCAGGCTTCTCCGTACTGCCGTGTGTCCCGTGAGGCTGGCCCATCTGGGCTGCACCAGGGAGCTCCTTTGATCCTTGGCTTCCTGGTGGGTTTGGCCAAAGTGAAACACTGACAGGAAGGCAGAGGATGAGAATGAGGCCAGCGTATCTGCTCCCCTGCTCCCTCTGCTGGGGCACCCACCTTGAATTGGTCGCGTTCATCTACCAAGGTCACTCTTGGCTCTGGCAGTTAGCCCTCTCTACCCTGCAGCCCTTTCCCTGCCCTTGCCGGCTACTTCAGGTCTAGGGATGGTAAAGCTTCCTGACTGCTCTGCCAGCCCTAGGGTGCTGAACCATTCCCTGTTGGTTTCCCAAACCTAGTGTTTCTTAATCATTTTTAAAAATCATGACTCCCCTAAATACCCTTTTCAGACTTTTTCCCCCAATCATCTCCCTGCCATGAAATTTGAATACCACACATATACTGTCGATCTATTTATGTACTGTAGATATCTTCATGTTTTATATATGACAAGAATACTATATTTCGCTCACCAAGAAGCAATTTTCACCCCTCGAGGGTGATATTGACCTTATTAGGAATATATACCCTAACCCAACTGATATTTTTGTAGTTCCCTCTAACACATTCTCTTTAGTCACCCATTTCGCGTGTGCTATCTCCTTCTTGCCAAGACACTAACATATATATGTTATGCAACATATTGTTATAGTATATGTATTAGTTAACCATATAATAATATAACAATAGACTGTGTCCATAAATAATATTTTAGTTCAGTCAGGTTTTAATCTTTAAGTGAAGCAACACAGTATGTGTTTCTTTTTCTTGGCCTTTGTCAGTATTTGTGAGATTCACCCATATTGATGCATGCAGTTATTGTTCATTTTTACTGCCATATGGTATTGCATTGGATGAACATATACAAATTTACAAGTTTGTTTAGTGGTGGAGATGGATATTTGGGTTGGTTATTTTGAACACACGTCACAAAACATTCTTGTACGTATCTTTTGGTAAAGACCTAGATATACATATACATAATATACACATATATATACAGAGTCTCTAGGGTACAAACCTGGGAGTAAAATTGCTGTATTGTAGGGTTTGCCTATTTTTCTCCTTACTAGGAAATGCCAAATTGTTTTCCTGTAATGATACCAATTTATTTTCATACCAATAGGATTTGAGAGTTCTGGTTGCTCCACATTCTTTCCAGCATTTGTTATTGCTGGACTTTTTAAATGTTTGCCTGTCTGGTAGGTATGAAAAAGGTATTTCATTGTAGATTTGATTTTCATTTTGTTTATTACTGATAGGTTGAGCATCTTTCCCCTTCTTCACTGCCCATTTGATTTTCTTTTCTGTGAATGCCAGTTTATGTCTTTTGTCCACTTTCCTATTGCAGTGTTTCATCTTTTCTTACTGATTCATCGGTTTCCTTCATGTATTCTAGATGCTAACCCTTTGCCAGTTAGATAAACTGCAAATATATTTTCCCAGATTGTGGCATGTCTTTTCACTATTTTAATAATGAGTTGTGATGAATATACATTTAAAATTTTAGTGGAGAAAATGTATTAACCGTTTTCTTTCTGGTTTGTGTCTTTTGTGACTTATCAGAGACATTCTTTCCTATGCTGAATTCATAATGTTTTTCTGTAGTTTCTTTTAAAAGACATTTAAAATTGTTCCCTTTACATTTAAATTTCATTTTTTTGTATATGGCAGGGATTCATTTTTTTTTCATATTAATGGAAACCAAGTTTCCAGTGTCATTCATTGAATAGACTATCAGCCCCCTTGCCCATCTTTCTTTCTTTTTTTTTTTTTTTTGAGTCTCACCCTGTTGCCCAGGCTGGAGTGCAGTGGCATGAACACGGCTCGCTGCAGCCTCAACCTCCCCAGGCTTAGGTGATCCTCCCACCTCAGCCTCCCAAGAAGCTGGAACTACTGGCGCCCACCACCACACCTACCTAATTTTTGTATTTTTTGTAGAGACCAGGTTTCACCATGTTGCCCAGGCTGGTCTTGAACTCCTGGGCTCAAGCGATCCACGCCCACCTCAGCCTCACAAAGTGCTGGGATTACAGGTGTGAGCCACCACGCCCAGCCCTGCTTGCCCATCTTGACTGCCTCCTCTGCCCCGTGTTTATAAACATGGGGGTCTGTTTCTAGGCTCTCTTTTCTATTCCACTGGTGTATTATTATGTCCCTGCACCAATAACACAGTTCCCATTTCTTTTTTTTTTTTCTTTTTTTCTTTTTTATTTTTGAGATGGAGTCTCGCTCTGTCGCCCAGGCTGGAGTGCAGTGAAATGATCTCGGCTCACTGCAACCTCTGCCTCCTGTGTGCAAGCAATTCTCATGCCTCAGCCCCCTGAGTAGCTGGGACCACAGGCGCATGCTACCACACCCAGCTAATTTTTTGTATTTTTAGTAGAGGCAGGGTTTCACCATGTTTGCCAGGATGGTCTTGATCTCCTGACCTCATGATCCACCTGTCTTGGCCTCCCAAAGTGCTGGGATTACAGGTGTGAGCCACCGTACCCGGCCCACAGTTCCCATTTCCATAGCTTAGTAATAAGTCTTGATATCTGTCAGGATAAGTCCTTTTTTCTTCTTTAGAAGTATCTTGTATATTCTTTGCCCTTGACTCTTCCCTGTGAAAATTTTTAAATGGTTTATCAGATTCCAAAAAGAGCCTGAGCAGGCAGTGTCACGGGTAAACAGCAAGGGCGGGGATGAGCATCTATGTGCAGATCAATAATGCCGGTGCAGCAGTGCTGGGGCAGAGTAGGGGCCAGACTATGCAAAGCCGTGTCAGAGACCACAGCCTGTCTGCAGTCCAGGGCAAGGCCACCCCATGTAGGTAGGGTCAGCCAATGTCAAAACATGATGGGTGACTGTCTCTGCTTACTATTATCCCAGTTGCCCAAGGACATCACAAAGGTACTAAACCTTTATCATAAGCCTCCTTTGGGAGGTTTATTAAGGAAATGGAATTATTTATTCTGAAAGAGGAAAAAAGCTAGGAAGAACTTAATTATTAAATATTACTCTAGGCTAAGAAGATAAGTGAAGATGGAAAAGAGGCCAGAGTTGGGATTCAGACTCACAGGGATCAATGAGTGTCACAAAGAGACAAACCTAGCTGAATCCATAACTCCAGCCAGCTTTTTCCCAAAGGGAATTTAGATGGTTTCAGTACAAATCGATGTTCATTACTGGGGTTCATTTTAGTTGTTTGGTTTTGTTATTCATTTAAGATAATACTTATTGAGCTCTTACTCTGGGCTGGGCTTTCTTCTAAGCATTTAATGTGTATTCACTTATTTCCATGCTCCCTGCCCACTCAAATCAACTCAGAGTATGTATCCAATAGATGATTGATCCGTTAGCATATTTCCCATCAGGAATAAATCACTGAGGAAAGATGAAGAATTCCCTTTATGTATAGACCTTTGACAACCACTCCTCAAACTGGGCTTTTGAACATTTTCCTTGCGGATCTTGTTTATTTGGCCTGAATGGAAAAAATGTAAAACCAGGAGTCAGGTTATATCATTTAAAAACAAAAACCAGATAGGATCATGGTGACCACATCTTCTCTGAGGGGAGGCAGGCAGAAGGAAGGGGATGAGCAGAAAGATGAATATTCTAGAACAGACTGGGAGGAGTAGCCATTCTCTCCTCCACAGAGGTTTCTTGAACGAGGAAGACTTGGCCCCTTGCTACGGGCCAGGAAGTCCATGGTATCAGATGCCAAGTATTGGTATCAAGGAATTCCCAACAAGAAGGCAGCCGCCTCAAATCCTTTGTGGAACAAGGCAGGTTATAAATAGATCTATAAATTTTTTTAACCAGAAGGCAACAGGCTTAGCACAGCTATTCTTCCCTTTCAGTTCTCCTCCCTGCATCGCTTTGCCTATTAAATCTCTGCTACCAGGCAGAGCCATCTGCGTATCAGCCAATCCGCTGCCACAGCCTCGGGAGAGCCAGGATGGAAACTGGCTTCTATTACGATTTCAGGCTGTGACCTTGCTTGTGGGAAAAAGTAAATCTTCCTATCTTACCTCTGGCTAATTGGGCAGGAGGTAGAAGAGACAAGAATTTATTGTACAATTTGCCTCCTGCTGACTAGAACGCTAATGTAGCCCTTGCAGAGGCAGGCTCTGGTTTTAGGGACAGGCTGAGAAGAGAGAAGCTATGGGTTGGGTCTCTGGTACAAGCAGCCAAGACCTGCTCATGGGGCTTTTAACTGCAAGATTTTAGAAGAAGGGTTGTCTTACTGGCCAAGTTATATGTGGCGTGTGTGTGTGTGTGTGTGTGTGTGTGTGTGTGTGTGTGTGTGTGTGTGTGAAAAGAGAGAGAGAGGAGAAACAGAGAGGTTGATTCATCTCTCCTAACAGATGATGACTTAGAAATTATTTAGCCTATTGAGTCTGCAACCTTGTTGTAGATCAGAACCCCCGGAGACATGTTAAAGCACAGGTTACTGGGTTCCACCGGCAGAGTTGCTGATTCAGTTGGTCTGGGGCAGGGCCTGATCATTTGCATTTCCCATGTGCTCCCTGGTGACACTGGTGCTGCCAGTCTGAGGATCACATTTTGAAAACCAGTGATTTAGTCTAACCTCCTGATTTCACAAATGAGGAAACTGAAGCCCAAAAGCCCAACAGTTAATGAAAATACATGCTCAGGCACCCACAACTGGTTATTGGCTAAAGCCAGACTAGAACAGGGATTCCTGGACTCCTAATCTGGTGCTTTCTCCACCACATCAGGCTGGTACCTGGCCAGGATGCCAGGGAGTTGCTATTCTAATAATAAACATGTTATCCTTCATGGTTGAAGATTACCAGTCCCTGCATGGTTTCTTCTTCCTTTGCCTTCCCCAGTCCAGCAGAGTCTGCCCTGCTGGCTCAGTACAGAAATAGCCTAGCCCAGCCCACTCACCCACCAACCAGTGGGGCTTAGAATCAGGTCATGCCCCACAGCCAGGTGCCTAAGCACCTGGTGTCTACGTTACTGTCCAAGGGTTATTGCCGGCAAATGAATTGGAGATCTAAGGACTTTGCAGTGACTACTGGGTGTGCATATTGGCCTTGAGTTATATATAGCTCTTTCTACATTCTCCATGTTCTCCTGAGGCTTTGACCTTGATGTCGGACATTTCAGCTCATTATTCTGCCTAGCACCTAAATCCTCTGCTAAGGCTAGAGCTCTAGTCTGAATGATGATCCCATGATGGGAGACTCTACTTCTGTTGGTCCTTATGACTGAACTAGAGTGTTGGTCTATACCCAAATTTGGTTGCTGAGTCCTGCAGCCCACAGGTCAACCGCCCATGTGGTATCTGCCCACCCAGAGGCTTTCTGAGCTCTGACTGCCTCTCGAATTCCCTGGGCTATGCTCTCCTGCAAGATTAGAAACCTCAGGCTCAACCTGGTATGAAATCAAAGCTGAGATTGACCTTGAGATGCTTGTCTACCTGTCATTGGCACTTCCAGGGCCAGCTTCTGCACTGGATCAGTTCCCCAGCCCCACCTCACCCTGGCCACATGCCTTCATCTGCCAGTGAGATCTGGCACAAAAATGTCCTGCAGAGGACAAGTGCTTCGAGTGATTTTTTTCCAGCATGGGGAAGGAGTACACTAACCCGTCTATAGTAATAGTTTGCAGGTCTCTTTTGATATGGGAGGTGGTCATCTGGAAGGAGGCAAAGGGATGGCTCAATTGTTCTGCATAAAGAATTGGTAGATACTGGAGATAATGGAGAAAATACAACAGAGAATCTTGGAGAAGATGGGAGCAATTTGAGTGATGCAGGAGGCTGGAACATAGATGGGGAAAGCAGAAAAATTCCCTGTGTGGAATAGCCATAGGACTTTCGCCACTCAATTTTAATTTGTCCACTATAGGACAATATGACCTCCTTCTTGCCCCAAATCTTGATACATTTGTATAGCTTTTGTGGTGGTGGCAGGGGTTGGGGGGGAAGGTGAAAGAGCAGGGACATATATAGAAGTGTGGCCTGCTCCACTCACCTCTACTGAGACCTACGTGTAGCTAGCAGCATTGTAACTTGGTTCTAGGTTGCACTCTCTTAGTTCTAGGTGGTGAACCTGGAGGAGTGAGCAGCGGCTGGAAATGGGGCTGGAAGAAGAAGCAAGGAGAGCTGAATGCAACTGGCAACTGGCAGATGGGTGACTTGCGTAGAGGCATGAAACATACACCTAGTTTACTCTAGTATGTTTGCCAAACATACTAGAGGCTTGAAAGGCAACTCTTAGATGATGGTACTGGATAATTCTGTAATTTACTGTCAGCACGCACTAGCCATTTGAGAGAACTAGCCTGATGTGAGACACAGTAGATTTTCTTTCTTTTCTTTTTTTTCTTTTTTTTTTTTTTTGAGACACAGTCTCCCTCTGTCGCCCAGGCTGGAGTACAGTGCTTACTGCAACCTCCGCCTCCCAGGTCCAAGCGATTCTCCTGCCTCAGCCTCCTGAGTAGCTGGGATTACAGGCACCCACCACCACGCCCAGGTAATTTTTGTATTTTTAGTAGTGATGGGGATTCACCATGTTGGCCAGGATGATCTCAAACTCTGACCTCAAGTGATCTGCCCACCTCAGCCTCCCGAAGTGCTGGGATTACAGGTGTGAGCCACCACGCCCAACTGGTAGATTCTCTTTCATTTAGATCCAACTAACTTGGAATCTGTGGTTCCTTGGTCAGAAGTTTGGGGGAAATAATCTTTTGTCTATGAAGAAACAAATCAGAACTAGAAACAAAGTGATAGGGAGAGGGTTTAGATTTTGTAAAGGAACAAGTCAGTACTTTTCACATGCTAACAAAGTGTTTATTGCCCTAAAAAAAAATTTGCAATAAATCCATCAGTAGCTTACAGGAATTTTTAAAATTTTAAAATGTGACACCCTCAATCCTTTTTTGCAATTTGGTTTGAGGACAGTTCTAAACTTCTTCCTAACCCCTTTCTCTCCCATAACTTTCATCCCTTTATTTCTCCCAACCAGGCCTTCCATGATGTGGAACTGACACGGAAAGCCAGGTTGCCATTTTTTGTAAGGTTCCCCATAGTATCCTGGCCAAATTTTCTTTCTCCTCTCCAAATAAGCATCAATTGTCGTAATGAAGTGGATGGCTGAGATGTTGCAGTGGGAATAAAAGGAGGTGGTGAGAAGGTTCCTGCCTAAACCATTCCCCTTCCTTTGTTCCCAGCCCAAGGGCTGCTGGACAGTGTCTCTGAGTACACCTTGGTCCTTTTCCTGAAAAAGCCAAACTTGGAAGTGACTAGCAGGTCTAATTGTGCCTCTATGGAATCCAAATTCTGGAAAGAGACAAAGAGAAGTCTGGAGGCCTCCGACTGGAGAGAGAGCCTGATGGATTAAATCCAAGCTTTGCACAGTCCCAAAAAGCTGTCAGGGTGCCTGGGCAGCGTGGAGCCGATCTGGACGATGCATTCCAGATGGCCCGCCTTCCTTCTTTGGGTTTGGGGCCAGTTGGAGCTCCTGGGCAGTTTCCCAAGGTAGCCCCCCAGAGAGCTCAGGGCAGCTGTCCAGATGGGAGGAACCAAAGTAAGGATCACTGTGGCAGGCTTGGAGTTGGAGGAAAGCCCCCACCCCCCAACTTTGTGTTGAACATCTGGATATCATTTTTCAGACTTTTAAAAACACTAACTCTACTCTGCTAAATACAGCCAATTCATTTCTTTAAAAAAAAAAAAAAAAAGCCCTTGGGGGACATTCTAGGCCATTAGGTTTCCCCAAAGTGGATCCAAATAATTTTGGGCTATATGATATAGTGGAGCTCAGAGAATCAGAGAAGGGCCTCCAAAACTAACAGGCATCTGATCATCACCCCACTCCCCACCTCCCCAGTTCACCAGCTGGCAATGATGCCACCCGCTACAGGGACTCCAGGGCAATGCCAGGGATCTGCAATATATTTTACTGTTCAGTTTTGTTTTATTTTAGCTTATGCAAAATGTACAAGTCAGATGTGGAAGATTGTCTCTTATATTCAAGGATTTCAGGCTAAGTTACAGAAAATAAGCATGAGACAGAGAGAAGGGACAGAGAGAGTATGTGAGAGAGAGAGAGGGGAGAAGGAACAGACCCACTGAGTCACTTGAAAATTCCACGGTCTGTGAACCTGCCATGACACAATTCTTTATTGTGAAGACAGGTCTATTAGCCTGCAGGTCCCTTGCAACCACGTGACTGAATGGTAACCTGAATTGAGTCAGCCAACCGCAGCCCCTTCTCCGAAGGACCTGAGGGGAGGCGAGAGGCAGGAGCCTCTACCCCAAGAGTGCCCATGGTCAAAAGGGAAAGTTCTGCTCTTAGGAAATCCCAACTTATGAGGCATAGGTAGGTCCTAGTGCTGGCGAGCTTTTGGCTTACCAGAAAAGAATAGTCACGGAGCACCATGTGCTAGACAGTTCCAAGGGAAAGGAGTCTAAAAATATTGAGCGGACACAGTGAAGGAGTGAACAGAATAGGTTGGGGTTATTTGGAAGGAAAAAGGTTGCTGAAAGAGAAAACCGTTTCCAATCCAATAGTCATACACAAAGGAAGCCCAGGTACAGATCTTGCCCAGCCATTCCAATTTCAATTCTGTGACTGTTAGAATTGTACTTCAGTGAAGCTATGTGGACGCATATCTAGAAATTGTGTGTCAGAAAATGAAAATCTGACACATCCAGTCAATTCTCCAAGTGTGCCTTGATTGAGGAATAGAAAATCTTTCGCCTAGTGTACATTGGCAGAAAATAATAACACCCAATACACAAATATCTACTGTAACTACATATCACTGTACGAAAACAAGCCATGAATAATCACATACATAAGTCTATAGACTGCAAACACGTGGTGATACATCCTTATGCAGCATATGCACGCATTCCCAACTGCCCAGTCTCACTGTGTCTTCAGGAGTCATGAGAGCATCGTTATCCCTGTCACTCAGGGACCTAATTCGACCCTGGTTCTCCTGGATGGTTCAGCATGCAGATCTACAGCCTTTAGGCTTAGACCTTTGCCTGTCTTGACAAGGGCTTTTCTGAGCTGCCAAACAATTCCCTGCTGTATGCCAAGGTATTATTAATTAATGTTGATCCCGCTCATGGCAGCTCTGCTGTGAAATGCCAGCCCTGTTAATAGCTCAATGCTGGGCTCATGTTGACTTGCAGTTATAACTCTGTCCTAACCTTTATCTCCTTTTACAATAATACAACACTGAAAGACTCTCAAATGCCATAAACGATACTCTTCTGAAACTCATCCACCTCGTGGTAGCAGAAGCACGCCATAAGCACCAACCACTCTTCCTGAAATTATGTTGTGACAGGCACACAAGGAAATGACAGGTATTTTTTACTTCCAGATATAAAGGAGAGTTTTTGGTATTCTATTCCAGACCAGGAAACTTACATGGTGGAGAATTTTCCTGGACTGGATGTTTCTTGCTCACTTGAATTTTAAGAGAAACTTTCCCAAGGGGTCCAGACAAGTGCTGTTTTGCTCTAAGTCTCTGTATGCAGCAACATTGGTTGTTCTCATCGTACCAATACCTGGTAAGTGGCAGCATTGCCCTTCTGCACGATATTAGTACTTTCCCACTGTAGTTGGATTTCTCCCATTGCGACTCCTGCTTCTCCACGATGTGACCCAGGTTGAATGAAGGAGCATGGGGATCTCCCAATCAGAGATACCTGAGATTGGCCCCAACCACCTTGCCCAGAGAACAGAAGAAGCAGACACATACGATGTGGAGTGAGGCCCCACATCTCTGCCCAATTCCAAATTCCATGGCCACCCAGTCTTCATTTCCTTTCCTGAAACTGCATGTGAGCTCTAAGTAAGATGGAAACTCCAAACTTAGAAAGCAGATGCCTGGGGAGTTACTCTGTGCAGAAACTGGAGTCCCTGAGGCTCTGCCTCCTAGGGGTTTGGCCTGGATTTTCTAGGACAACTCACTGCACTGGGGAAAATGAGCTCATCTGGTCACTGATCAGACAGATGGCAGTGACTGATCAGGAGTGTCAAGGACAATTCCCCAGAAAATGGCTGCTCCTCCCTGTGGCTTTGGTGGCAGTGCCACACAGATGGGTTAGTCTACCTGGTAGCCTTCTCAAATCCACAGAATGTAAACACCAAAAGAAGCCACAGTCCCTGGGACCTGCATAGGAAACGTCTCAGCAGGCATCTGACCAGACTGGAGTCCACAGGGGAGAATCTGTCAAAACAAATCCTGTTTTGGAAATGCAGGGCTGTTCTGGTAGGATCCATCCTGGGACCTAAGAGCTGAGGAAAATTGGCTAAAAAGGGCAAGACTCACCCAAGAAGCTGCAATGGAGGCACACCCATGCTGCCCTGATGGCTGGCTGGCACTGCAGATGAGTTCCAGATAGGTTACTGGCAAAGAAAACACACTTCTTCCTGCCTTGCATTGGCAACCTGTACCTGGATTATGAGCCGCTGGGGCAAGGGTAGACTGGAAGGACACCAGGAGGTTTCTGCTGTCTAATAACATGCCTGGGGCTCAAGGAATTCTTCCATCCAGTCTCCTACTTCCAGGAGGCTTCCTCCCCTGGCTTCTCCCCCCGGTACCATGATGGGCCTTTCATTTGACATTGAGCAGCTATTTCCACACTGTCTCTGTCCATGCCTCCATCTGTGAGACTTTGTTGTATTCTTGGTTGACTCCGGTGATCACAAGCGCCTGTTACTGACAAAGTGGATTACCATGCAACAAGTGCTCTAGGAAGAAGGTGCATGTGTTTGTTGTTACCAAGAATGTCTAACTTAACTTTAATCTGTAACAACTCGTGTTAGGGGAAATGGCACACCAGTTTTCCTTTTCAGAGAGTTTTCCTTATCATGGTTCATTTGTCCTTGTACCTCTTTGGACCATGTAGAGATTAGTCAAATTACCTGCATTTGACAAACGAGAACAATGCAGCCCCATAGTGACTTGTCTGAAGAAGCCCAGAGAATTGGTGACAAAGCTGACATCTGGTCTCCTGATTTCCATTCTGGGATTCTTTCTACTGATCATTCTTATTTCATTTATTCAGTGTACCAACTCAAATGAAAACGTGCCTACTACATGGCATGGAAGAAACAGGCTTCTTGTCTTATCTCTCACAGTCCGCCCACGCAAACCATCTGTCCAGCCAAACCAAAATAGCACTGTGCTTCCAGCCTCTGCACCCTGGCTCCTGCCCTGTCGCTGGCTTGAACCACCCTCCCCCAACTCTCTGCTTAATGAAACTTAATCATCCTTTAATCCCAAGCTCAACTGTCCTGTCTTCTATATTGCCTTCCTGATTATTACAGCAGGAAGTAATTTCTCTTGCTCGAAATGCAGTTAATTAAAAAAAAAAAAATGGGCAACTTTGGTGCCATCGTACTCTGCCTTGGATTATAGTGTTTTGTTGGTGAATTTTATCTCCCCAAGTAAACTGTGGGCCTGAAGAAGGCAGCAACTGTATTTCACACATCTTAGTATTCTTCACAGTCTTGCATATGATATAAGCTAAATATTTATTGAATGAGTCAATGAAAGTGATTTTCAGTGTTGAGAGCTGAATTCAGAACCCCAGAATCTGGTCTCCGTGTTTCTTCTATCAAGTCATTCTGAAAGCAATGCAGTTTCTACTATGATTTGCCTCTTTGTAGGCCAATCACAGTTGAAAATAGGCTGTTTCATATGGTGCAGTCTAACCCAATGCATATTGAACTGTTTGGACAGAATAAAATAGTTTAAATGGCTGAGCTTGAAAACTGAACTTCCTGTGCTGTTGTTGGCTAGCATTAAATGAGTAGCCCCTCCCAAGAAAGCCTCCTTCTTTCATAAACTTGTATTAGTTCTCACCATGTGTAGTGTAAGAATAAAGTATAGTGGTCATTGGGGTGTCTCCATGGACCAAATGAAGAGGAGAATGAGGGAGTGACCTGGTGTTGTGTCTTCCATCAGTCATCCATTCATTATTTCCATAAGCATTGACTAAGCGTTTTCTGTCACTGGCCTAGATGATGTGAATACAGAAATAACACAAATCTCTACCCTCATATAGTCCCAATATACTAATCATCTGTGGTCACTGCAAACAATTTAAGTAAAATTCTCAAATTTACTGGATAATCGTTCTTACTCTTCTTTTTGTTTTAACTGAAGAGCTGAACTAAAGGTGGAATTCCAGACACCATTCTGTAAATGAAACATATACTGAAAATGGAAACAGCATACTGAATCGATCTGTATACTGATATGTAATAAAACAGATAATATGCTTTCTAGGAGCCTCTCAGGAAGCTGTTTGGGGTGGCAATGGAACGCTGAAACTCCCAAGGGCCTGCTCAAGTAACAACAGACATTCCCACATCACCTACCTGCCTTCACAGAGGGCTGGGGGTGTTGGTTACTGCTATTGTCACATTCTGCTGAGCAGAGGGTACAAGTTTGAGTCAGAACTGAATTGTTCAAGCCAGTGGAGAAGAGGCCTATCCTATCCTCTTTTCTCTGTGCTTATCAGGCTGTCTTTAAATAAATAATAAGCACATATTTAAAGAATATGAGCTTGAAGCAATACTAAATTGGCCTACACAGACAGCTGTCTGTCTTCATCTAGCTTTGCTTATCTGTATCCATTTACTTCAAAGGGAATGAACCATTCCCTGGGCAGTAGCAGAAGCCACAGAGAAACTCAGGAGTCTTAACCCAGTCTGGCATCCTATGCATTAATATCCCGTTGCTAATAGTAATTCATCCCATTTGTTTATTTATTAATGACAGTTATATGCATTGCTCAAATAACTTCCTCATCCAAATTAAATATTAGCATATTAGGTCAACAACATCAGTCTTCTGAAGGTGGTATCTCTCTGAAGTCCAAAGGGATTCAACAAATCAAGCAAAGACCTGTAGCCTACTTCCTATCAGGCATTGTCTGGGTACTGTGACACTCAGTTCATTAAGAAGACTACTGTGTTAGACAAGCTAAGAAATGTCTTTGTGGAAGAACAAAAATCATCTTCAGTACATCATCTTTACAAAAGTATAGACATATCCTAAACAGCTCTGTCTCCCTTTAACAACTCATTGTGAGTACTTTATCCATGCGGTTATCTGAATCCCTTCAGCATGTATTCTCTTCATGTCTCTAGTACTGCTTGGCATGATGAATGTATAACTCAAAGAGTAGAGTAGAATTTCCTTCTGTATGTTCTAAAATTACTTCTTTCAACACGCAAGCGCTCCTTCTCCCCTTCAGTTTCAGTGCTGCAGAATCTGGTGAACCATTCCTGATTACACAGTATATAAACTTCATATTTTCATGAAATGTAATCAAGTTCCTATTCGGTCTTCCTTCCAAAATGCTTTATCCCCTGGGGTAAGCCATCAGTCCTTAAGTCATTTCTGAGGTCATCCTGAAAATTTTCTAGCTCTTCATGTTTTTATTGATGTGTGTGGTTGACAAAAGAGTAGGCAATAAACACACAAATGTAGATGGTGTGATTCTGTATATATTTAGGTTGATGTCTCCACAATTACTTAATAATACATAGGTCAGTATGTCATACAATCATTTATCATTAATTCATGTTTCTGATCCAGACACATTTTTGCTATATGAACTTCTTTACTGCAAAAGCAAACAAACATACAAACAAACAAAATAACCCTAATGTAACAGATACCTGTTTAGCACATTCCTTTAAAACTCTTTGTCTGCTGTTGCATTCTCTTCCCTGATTTTGGTTTTCTGTGTACACTTAAGCACTCATCTATGTACTTAAAACAAACAAGCAAAACAGAACAAAACATAATATATCCCTCCTTTCTTCCTGCAAGACACCAAACAACAAACCTTCTCCTTATTCCCTATATACCCCTTATTTTCTGTTTAACCTATTTCTACTCCCTCCCTAAACTCCGTTTTCTCTTCTAACCTGTAGGGGTTCTTTCCAATTTTTTTTTTTTTTTGCATGGTGTATGTTAAAAGCATAACAAAAAGAAAAGACTGCTTATTCCCCAGCTAATGCATAGCTAATGCAATGAGGAGCGAATAGGTCTCTTAAGCCAAATAAATTTTTAGCAATCAGTAGTATCTTCTATGCATGGAATTTAAAAATATAGTTTTTAGCTGGGCATGGTGGCTCATGCCTGTAATCCCGGCACTTTGGGAGGCTGAGGCGGACGGATTACTTGAGGTCAGGAGTTTGAGACCAGCCTAACCGACATGGTGAAACCCTATCTCTACTAAAAATACAAAAATTAGCCTGGCATGGTGGTGGGCCCCTGTAATCCCAACTACTCGGGAGGCTGAGGCAGGAGAATCACTTGAACCCAGGAAGCGGAGGTTGCAGTGAACCGAGATTGTGCCACCGCACTCCAGCCTGGGTGACAGAGAGAGACTCTGTCTCAAAAAGCAAAACAAACAAAAAAAAACCTCTTGATATTTCATATTTTACGAATGCCAATTGTAAAAGTGTATTTAGGTAACAATTAACTGCTTTAAAACTAGACTCTACAACATTGGATATGATTTAGGATGGTGCCTTGGGTGCAAGAAATATATATTAAATACTACTCGATCGGTCTTTATTCTGTTGACTACGTGAAAAATATCCCACTGTCTTGTAGGTTGTACTTTTTAATGCAGATATCTGGTGGAAGTTTAGGAAGCCTTGTGAATGTTTTGGATGAATAGATGGAAATCATGTGGTGGCCTGGTGAAGAATGGGATGGAGTGTTAGGGTTTTCCCTTTTTAGGAGGTAATAGTCCTTTGGTACCATATAGATGGTCTGTGAGCTAGTGTTCTGTAGAATTCGTGCAAATATGGGAGCAATATACATTTAAATAAATTAATGAGTTCTAGAAACTGATGCTTTTTAATGTTTCACTGGCATGTCCTCAAAAAGGTTTCATTCACTGTTGTACCCATTCACTGGAGAAGCTTATAAAAAGCACATGAAACTTGATAGTAATGGGACTGCAGGGGTCTTAAACCTTTTATTAAACTGGTCCACTCTAAGTACTTTTAGCCTAGCCTACAGAACCATCATTGGCCTAGAACTCCCCAAAGAAAGCCTCTACTGAGTTTTCTTCCTGAATTTTCTAGTGGCAGGTTCAATGCCACAGGGCTGCACGGAGATGTAGGTGGGATCCTCACCTCTGGGTATTCAGGCCACTGAGTAAGTAGGTGGAATTATATTTCAGTGAATTTGAACTAAACATGAAATTCACAGGAATAATGTTGACCCAAGCATAAGGAAGAAGATTGTTAAATCTAATATTCTAAAATAAATAATTTGTCAACAACTAAGAACCCATCCACATATCAGTCTGGAAAGATAAGTCACATACAGAATATTTTCTTTTTGTAACTTAAATATCTGCACTAGTTGACTAGACAATACTGTCAGTTCCTAATTTTAGAGGCCTTGGAATCATTTTTACAGTATAGGCATAAACTAAATGTGAGGTTCAAAAAAGCTAGCTTTTTTGAGAACATAACTAAAAGTCCCTGTCAGAAGCTGCTTGTTGTTAATGAAAACATTATTATATTCTGTTGGAACAGAATATAATAAAAACCAACTGTCCTTCTCAGCTGACTTAATTTTTGAAGAAAGCTGAAGAAACACTGACATGTGACCTGTGGTTTGAGAGATTCCCAAATAAACTCCTTGAATGTATTTAGATACAAACTTGACCCTGCGGAGATTTGCAATTTCTGTTTCATAGATATGATGGCTCATGGAAGGATTTATATACATTTTCCTCTGACTGGGACTCTGGAAGTCAGCATGTTTCCCTGTCCTCTAGCTGCATTAATCATCTCAGAGCAGGCCAAAAAGATTCTGTAAAGATTCCACAGAATTTACAATCCTACCAATCCTTTTTTGCAAAGCTCTTTGATACTATTCGCAGACTTTGGGTTCAGAATGAGAAGGCATAGGACATATGGCTTCTTCCTGGAATGTTCATAGTTTTCCTTTTGCTGTTTAGGAATAGGAAACCTTTATTAATTTAAAGCAAATGTCCACAAGAAGCATATCATCCTCTAAGAAGTTTGGTAATACCTATCAAATTTTTAAATCAGGAGAGGATTCTTGGAAGATGGCAGAGGAGCAAACATCAAGGTAAATTTCCCCAGATCCCTTTACAAAAAGAGTAACTAAATAGCAAAGCCCAAAACTCTTGGAAATATATATGATAAAGCTAGGTGACAGACTATCTCCGTAAACTTCAAAACACTAGCAATAGGGGATGGCCACAAGACCTGCATGCTGTTAACACCTGTGCAGGAAGAAGCAGAGGGAAGGAATAGTGTATCTAAAAGATCTGGGAGCAGGAAAGCTATGAATATGAAAAGTATTAATTGGAAGGCACAGTGGGCCAGTGTGATAACAGTGGCTGAATCTGAAGGAATTTCACCCTTTTCAATAGTGGATGAGTACACAGAGTCCACAGTGAGAAGAACTGAAGGGGGTTGAAGCAATGTAACCCCTATGAACTCTTGAGACTGAAAAGCCAAAGCATCTTTCCAAGGCAGGGCCCCACATTGAGGAGAAACTTTTGAGAGTAGAACCAAAATTGTGGTTCTACTTTTGGAATAGAACCAAAAATTGGATTAGGATAATAGAGACAAAGGAAGATACATTTCTGATTAAGAAAGGGGAGAAGAACATAGCCAGACATCTCAGAAAGCTGGCCACTGTGTTTTTGTACACCTCACAAAGGTTACAAAACAGGGACCTCTGTGAAGTTAGCTTTTCTAACTTCTGAGCCATGACTTTTTTTTTAAGAGATGGGATCTCACTATGTTGCCCAGGTTGGTCTCCAACTTCTGGATTCAAGTGATTTGATTTTCCTGTCTTGGACTCCCAAAGTGCTGGGATTACAGGTAAGACACTGCACCCATCCTGATCCATGTCTTTTAACTAAACATGCCCCTGATAAAAATTTAGGAAAACTAATTTTACATAGAAATGAACAACAGAAAAGGATCCAGGTTAAATCCCATACAAGTTTTGTTAGAAAAAAGAGAATAAGGAGCTTAATAAGGCAAGTCCTAAAGTATTAAATAAAATCGAAACTATAACCTACCATTTCAAAATGAAATGAAAGACACTAGGAAAGTTATATAACACATGAAAGGATAACACAAATCAAAATTAGAAAAGTTCAGAAATGAGGAGTCAGAACTCAGGAAAGACTTAGAAGTAAAAGAAAAATTTATTTCAAAAAGAATACTAAATAAGAAAGAACAAAAGAACAAATAAATACAACAAATAATACTTTAAAATACATATAAGGTAAAAAGGAGGAAAATCTTTAAAATCCATATGAAATGAAGAAAGAAGTAAAAAGATCCAAGAGAAAGTGACAAATATCCATGGTAGGCAAAGAAGACACAACATACAATAATAGGAGTCCCTGAAGAAGAAACTCAAAGCATGAGAACAGAACAAATATTTTTAAAAGGAATATTCACGAAACTTTCTTGAAATTAAAAAGATATCTATCTATCATCTATCTATCTATCTAAAACTATGTGTAGAAAGAGCACACCATGTACCTGAGAATTGACTTAGGGTGATGAAACCAAGATATATTCTAATAAAATTACTGAATATTTAAAAAAAGGAAAAAGTATTTTGGTATATAGTTCTAAAAGACAGTGACTTGTAAGGGAAAGAAAATTAAGTTAGCATCAGATGTTTCAACAAGAACACTTATGTCTAAAAAAATAGAGTAACATATTTAAGATTCATAAGAAAATATGATCTGAGGATTTTATATGTGGAAAAACTGACTTTCAGTTACAAATAATACAAACTGCTATCAATATGCAAGAATTCAGGAAATATTGTTCCTGTGAACAATTCTTGTATATCTACTGGAAAACAAACTTCAGAATGACCAGAGACATATCAATATAAAGACTCCTGGTGAGCATTAAATATGTAACTACTTGTAGAATTAAGATTAAGGCCAGGTACGGTGGTTCACGCCTGTAATCCCAGCACTTTGGAGCCCGAAGCGGGCAGATCCCTTGAACCCAGGTGTTTGAGACCAGCCTAGGCAGCATGGTGAAACCCCGTTTCTTAAAAGAAAAAAAAGATTAAATGAGGGATAAAAGAGATCAAGTATTGTGTGTAATGGCTACATACTCTGACAATGTAGATACAGTAAAAGTTACTTTTAGAAAATAGAGGCAAATGCAAAGAGCAAGTGAAAAAATGTACATCTTAATAACTAAAAAAATTTTATTATAATTTTATTAAAATAGAGACAGGGTCTCATTATGTTGCCCAGGCTGGTCTCAAACTCCTGGGTTCAAGCAGTCCTCTCACCTTGCCTTCCTAAAGTTCTGGGATTATAGGCATGAGCCACCACACCTGGGCATAACTCTTAGTAATCATATTGGTTGAGGTACTGCAGCATTGTTGTTTTCAGCCTGTTGCATTTATAAACACAAATGGGACTAAATTTGAATTGGAATATCAAAATGAATTCAAAAGGTATTTTATATTTTAAAAATATATAGATATTGTTGGGCCGGGCACGGTAGCTCACACCTGTAATCCCAGCACTTTGGAAGGCCAAGGCAGGTGGATCACGAGGTCAGGAGATCGAGATCATTCTGGCTAATATGGTGAAATCCCGTCTCTACTAAAAATACAAAAAATTAGCTGGGTGTGGTGGCACGCGCCTGTAGTCCCAGCTACTCACGAGGTTGAAGCAGGATTGCTTGAACCCATGAGGC
>NW_012114599.1:2404738-2425721 GCF_000951035.1 Colobus angolensis palliatus | reverse complement strand
TATATATATATATATAGAGAGAGAGAGAGAGAGAGAGAGAGAGAGAGAGATTTTCTAGCTGTGGCCACTGAAAAGGCTTAAAAACTATAACTAACACGGTAATGATGAACATGTTTAGTGCCTGGATTTTGGTTTTGAAATACTATTTCCCATCAAAAGAATCAGGGTTTGTTGGAGAAATGACAGATTCCAGGTCTGGGGTGTGAGATGTACAAGATGAGCCTAGAATATCTGGTTATGTCAGATAGCAAGGCAGATATCAAAGGCTACTACGGTCAAATCAAAAGGATTCAAGTGCCAATGGGAGAGGCTCTCACAAATTGAGCTGCAATAACGATAATGATTGCAATGGCTTAAAACCCATAAAATATGTTGAATGCATGTGTGAATACATACATACATGAGATCAGGAAAACGAAAATGAAAGGTCACCTTTGTAGGATGATAGGAAAATTCATTGTCTTGAAAACTGGTAAATAAAATCAAGCTTTTACTTTGCCTTTCCCATCTGAATTGTACCACTGATTAAACAAATAATAGATTAAAGGAAGTATCTTTTTATAGAACTATTCCAACTAGTAAGTGAAAAAGAAATAACAGAATTGGAATATTCAATAGCCCACAATAAATTAATAGATCCAGACATTGAGCATCGATGTCTGCTAATGTCATGAAGAGAGAAAACCAGATGTTGTGTGCCCTTAGATGTACCACCCATCACTGTCTTGCCAAAGGAATCAAACCTGAGTCTGATTAAGCCTTCAAATCCAGCTGGCAGTTTGCAGGAAATATGTAAAAGACAAAAGAATGTGTTGAACTGCATCAGGAATAAGCAACCAGTGCCATCCAGACTGCAGGAAACTCTAGGGAAAATGCTCTGGGTACTTCAACAGATAAATTGCATGGAAAAGAAAAGTTTGAAGAGGAAAACTGTAGGCTTAAGAGATTTTAAAGACGTATCAAAGTTTTCAAAAATGGACAAAACTAAACTATAGTGTTTAGGGATGCCAATTGGGTGATAAACCACACACACACAAAAATAGAACACACACAAAAATAGAAGGAAGTGATTTCTGTAGATGTCAGTATAGTAGTTACTTATCGGGGAGGGAGACAGCCGTGTTCACAGCAGAGCACTTGGAGAACTTCTGGCCTTTTATGTGGCAGACAAAACTATTGTTTCTGGCTAGATGCAGTGGTTCACACCTGTAATCCCAGACTTGAAAGGCTGAAGTGGGCAGATCACTTGAGGTCAGGAGTTTGAGACCAGCCTGGCCTGCAAGTGGTGAAACCATCTCTACTAAAAATACAAAAATTAGCTGGTGGGTGGTGGGTGCCTGTAATCTCAGCTACCTGGGAGGCTGAGGCAGGAGAATCCCTTGGACCCAGGAGGCAGAGGTTGCAGTGAGCTGAGATTGCACCATTGCACTCCAGTTGGCCGGGTGTCATGACTCATGCCTGTAACCCCAGCACTTTGGGAGGTGGAGGCAGGTGGATTACCTGAGGTCAGGAGTTCAAGACTAGCCTGGCCAATATGGTGAAACCCTGTCTCTACTAAAAATACAAAAATTAGCCAGGTATGGTGGCGCATGCCTGTAATCCCAGCTACTTGGGAGGCTGAGGCACAAGAATTGCTTGAAACCTGGAGGCGGAGGTTGCAGTGAGCTGAGATGGTGCCAGTGCGCTTCAGCCTGGGTGACAGAGTCAGACTCTGTCTCTAAAATAAAATAAAATAAAATAAAATAATAAAATAAAATAAAATAAAATAAAATAAAATAAATAAAATAAAATAAAATAAAATAAATAAAATAAAATAAAATAAAATAAATAAAATAAAATAAAATAAAATAAATAAAATAAATAAAATAAAATAAAATAAAATAAATAAAATAAATAAAATAAAATAAAATAAAATAAATAAAATAAATAAAATAAAATAAAATAAAATAAAATAAATAAAATAAAATAAATAAAATAAAATAAATTGATGTTATCTTTCCCAGCAATGAGTTTTTTAATCTCTTGTTTTATTTGAAAACTTTGAGAGTAATTTAAGAAGCACCTCAGACTCTGCTTTATGAATTTATGCACTTGTTAGTGATTTTCTGTACTCCTCTGCTTTTCTCCATTGTTCACATTCTTCTACCTTGCTTTAGAGCTTTTCTTGATTCTTTCAGCATTTGGTTGGAGTATAAGGATCTACTTGAGTATGATCTCACACTGTTTCCATTTTCAACATTTTTTTTCTGACCAGAACTACATTTTTTAATATTATACTCATTGCTTTGAAAGCTTGTGCATGACTTCCTTTTATTTCTCATTTAATTAAGAAAGAAGGAATACACTCTTCTTTAAGAGGTAGGCCATGTGACTATTTTAGTAGTTTCTATTGGGAGAAGACTATTTGCATTATTATCATTTTTTTTTTTTGTAGAAATTTTAGATTACTTAGTTCCTTGAATAACATAAAAAAATCTAGATTTAGAAGGCCTTAAATTAGAGAAAGGCTTCCTTCCACCCCCAAAAATGGCAACTCCTTGGCTATATGGGAGAATTTTGAGGATAAGAGGAAAGAGAAGATTTGGGGTACCATTTTACTTTGTTTTCCAAGTTCTGAGAAAGCCTATTTGGCAAGAAATACAAATCGATCCAAAGCTTATTTTGACTGAATCAACAACATAGGCTCTCCAAATTACAAAAAAAAAAAAAAAAAAAAGGAATAATAACAAAACAAACAAAAAACACATTACTTTTCCTCCTGAAAATATTTAAAGAGAGAAGCAAGGAACAGTAGGAACATGTTCTTAGAAGAACATGGCAATTATGTCTTCCACCCAGAAAAAGATACAAGAGATAATGTCAAATAAGTGCTTTCAGAGTCAAAAAACCTGGCAGCCTGGAACCTGCGTTTTCACTTCTGCTAAGTATTTTCTCCCTTTCCAACTGCAACACAGTATTGAAACTACAAAAATACTTTTCTTTTTTCTTTTTTTTTTTTTTTTGAGACGGAGTCTCATTCTGTCACCCGGGCTGGAGTGCAGTGGTGCAGTCTTGGCTCACTGCAACCTCTGCCTCCCGGGTTCAAGTCATTCTCTTGCCTCAGCCTGGGATTACAGGCACATGCCATCACACCTGGCTAATTTTTGTATTTTTCGTAGAGACGGGGTTTTTCCGTGTTGGCCAGGCTGGTCTCAAACTCCTGACCTCAGGTGACCTGCCCGCCTTGGCCTCCCAAAGTACTGGGATTACAGGTGTGAGCCACCGCTCCCAGCCTACAAAAATACTTTTCACCAATCAAACCATAACAGCAACAACAAAAACAACTGTATAAGAGATGTTTTATTTTAAGTTTGTATCTTGCTTTGTGTTGTCTGTTTTATTAGCAACGCCAAAAACACACATGGCCCCAGAGAATAAGAGGACCACAGACATGAGTTGCTTTTCAGACATCAGATAGCTGTCCTTGTGGTTGAAAGAAACTCCTTTCCAACTTTGAAGAAAATGTCCGGGGATTTGGGAGCAGGCATATGATATTCTTCAAGGTACCACCAGTCCTTCTCAATAAAACATCTCCAGTGGGAAAACATGGAACCCAGAAAGGGCTGGTGTAGGAAAAATATGACAAGGATGGCCGGCAAAGTAAACCCGTGGTGAATTCAACCCTGAGAAAGCAGATTTCCTAGAGTGTGCAAGCTTTGCTTAGGCTTAGTTTTAATAAATAATAAAGAGACACAAATTAAACAAACTAAAGGTGATCTTGCCCCACATGGCTCCTTAGGATCTTTAGAACATGGTGATTCAGTTTAAACATGGAGCCCCTACCCTGCTGGACTGACAGGAAATTTAACTGTCCGGGTCATGACTCCAGCGTATGAAGTGCAGCTGTCCGGGTCACTCCCGGAACATCTTTCACACACCTGCTGCGGGCCCTGGTAGGAACCAGGCATCTTAAGAAGCACTAGGTCATCCGGAGTCCCCTCCCATCATTAGTTCACATGAGCATGTCCCAGTCTGCATGGTCTCCTTGGGGTTACCCCTCTATTAAATATTTTCTAGAAAAAAAAAAAGAAGAAGACAACTCTTTGGCAAAGACCCAGCCTCCCTGAGGCACATACAGCAAGGGGGTACCACCAAGAAGCAGGGTGACATCCTTGATGCTTCTGGATTCACAGATCTTTTTAGTTTAGGAAAACACAGCCCTCCTCAAACCCTATTCTTCTTAGCAGGTTTATTCGGAATGAAAGCCTGGAAGTCCAGCCACAAGTCTCTCCTGAGACTGAGACACAGGGCCAGCCAGAATGAAAAAGAGAAAGGGGAAAATACAGAGAGAGAAATTAAATCAATATTTCAAAGGTTTTCCTCTTAAGTGTTTTCTAAAATGAAATTCCTTTCATTTTAGTGTTTATTTTAGGGTTGAGGCAACTGAGACATGGGCATAATGACCAAAGGCACACAAACTAGCTACATACAGTGACACAACCAGTTACTGACAGCTACTAGTTACTGACAGATACTAACAGCCAACAATAACTGGCTCTATTATATCATGGTGCCTCTTCATTTTTTCTAATTTCCAATCTCTGTTCTATTTTAAATCTGCCTTTGTTAATAGGCACTTAAGTCTCTGCACCTAGAGTCTTAGACATATTTGGAAACTTCACTTAAACATGTTGATCCATTGAGGGCTGAATTATCTGTGATCGAAAGAATTACTCCACCCTGGGACATATCCAATAGGATGAAAGATTCAGAAATAAATTACATTGTGCTGAATTCTTCCTGGGTCTCAATATCTTCCCACATGAGAAATCAGTTTCCTGAGAGTCTCCAGGCTCCAAAAGGCCATTCTAAGGGATGAAGGCAAAGTCTCACGGGTCCAGCCACCCACCACAGACACCTTTAGGATGACTTTTGGGGACTTGATTGTTCCTGTTGCAATGATGCATTTGGCCTGAGAGTTTTGGGAAAGGCAGGTTCATGAGCTATTTTTGTGTAGTTAAATGTTTGGTCTTTCTCCGCATCAGCTGGCAAGGCCTTGTCCTCTTCCCACTGCCTCTGAGAGTCACTGCTTAGCTGTGTCTAAGCAAGGAGGGGAAGAGGGGGTGATATTGTGTCTAACTTCGAGAGTAATTATCACTGTGTCAGTGTGCAAATGACAAGTTCCAGTGGGTAGTGTAGGAGGTTTTCTAATTATTTTGTCTAGTACAGGCATAGTCCAATCCTTCCTCTTCCTCTTTCTTTTAATAAAGGACTGAGAGAGAACAGGATGTACTGTTATGCTTTATAATTCAGGCAGACAACACAGGTATTGGCTAACTTGATTTGCCATGATCGGCTACTTTTTTTTTTTTTTTTTAAGCCAATCTGGCAGAAAAGAGTTGGACTGCTGTGAGAGTTGCATCGGCCCTTCCATTGCTTTTCTGTCCAATCCATTCATCAGCAGCAGAATAGTCAAGGGACCACATTACTTTGCTGTAGCACAGAGAGGTCTGTGGTTGTGACTGGATTGACTGGGAACAAAGTTCTATCATTCCAATTCTGATTCTGGATTCTGAAGTCATTGCTAAGTTGTTACCAGTCCCCATCTCCACAAATCACTTGGTGGACAATTAAAACTAAGTTAAACAAAGTTGAGCCTACTGAACACAATTTTTTCTTGCAGTTGGGGGCAGAGGCATAGTGGGAAGGGGGACCAAAACTAGACCTAACCAAATAAGTGAAGAGCAAACAGCCACAGTGGAGATTCTCATGGTGGCTCGGGTACTTCCTCATGCCCCGCCTCTGCACCTGCCATCTCTCTGCAACCAGAGTCCCTCTGAATGCTACTGCCACAGCCACTCTCTTCTGTCACCCTTGGCTCCCTCCTCACAGATTCCCAGGACTTGCCAGAGTTATTGCCTTCTCAAATGATTTAAACCTCCTCTCTTGAGGCTTTCCTCCCTAAATTCTCCACCTCCCCTCAATTCCTCTCACTCCCTGGTACGTTGCATACTGTTCTCTTTGTCTCTTTCTTTCTCTCTTTTTTACCACTCCCATATCCAGGTATGCTCGTATGTGGAGAGACAACATTCTACTTAGGTTAGATGATCTCCTTTTCAAACATGTGGAGTGTATTTCCATGAATCTCAGACACTGAGTAGGTAGGGTATTAGAGTTGCAAGAATGTTTGGACAGTAGCAACTTTAAATATTGCTTTTCTGTTTGTGGTTCTTTGAGACATATCCAAACAACTAATGGAAACAATTTTTTTTTCTAAGTTTTAAGTAAGCTCTGGTTGCTTTGGTGTCAGCAGCCTCTGCTGCTGCCTCTTGCCAGCTTTCCACTTGGTAGAAGATGCTTTCTAAAGATGCACTTTGTGAAGTCTCTGCAGAACCAGCATAGACCAAGCCAAATCATAATGAAAATTCTTGCTGTCTGCTCCTTCTGCCAGTGCAGTCCTGTGTTTCCACTTGTTGGAAATACATCTGCCTGTCAATGTTTGAGAACGCCAGCACCTTTTTGATGTTACAAACTCACAGTGCACCTCTTCCAGAATGCCAGCACTCATAATTTTTAAGCCTCAAATTTTCAAGAAATGGAAGCAATTGAATTTCACTGCATTTAAAAGTAGAAATGGTGCTATTACATTGAGCTGGAAATTTCTATCAGGTATGTATTGGCAGTAATGTTATTTATGCTTTTAAAAATGAGCCCTTCTAAATTTACGTTATGTTTCTAGAACGTTCTTTAGCTTCAAACAATTTTCTTTTGGTCCCAGAAATTCTGGCTGCTGTGATACAGAAATTTACAGAAGTTTGAATTGAAACAAAAAGTTTCAAAACTCAGCTGGACATAAATTATATTTATTACTGTGAGGAAAACACTCAGTTGTAACCTCTCTTACAGGAAAGTTTTTGAATTTTTTATATATGACTAATAAAGATTTATGAGGTACAACTTCACAAGGAGAAAAAGGATTTGAGTAAAAACTTTTTTTGGAGGTAAAATAGAAAATCACAAGTGTAACTATAGATGAACTCCTATAGAAATCATCTACTAACTTAATTGAGCAAATGAAATCCATTAAACTTTTGAAAATCGAACATGCATGATTAAGTTCTTTTTATTTACCTGTAGAGTTGTTTGTGGAATCTATTATTTTCAAAGCATGCTATTGTAACATGGGTTTCAATAACTTGGTTCTAGTTATATGGTAGAAAGGGCATTGAATTAAGAACCAGATAACCTGGGTTTTATTTTCACCCTGCTATTTACCAGGTTTGTGACTATGGTCATGTCTCTTCAATACTTTGGATCTCTGCCTTCTCATCTGTTCAACAGAGATAATAAATACCCTACCTCCTTGCCTCTTAATGTTGTTGTGAGGATCAAATAAGGTCCTAGTTGTTAAATCACTCTGAAACTATAAAGTGCTATACAATATAACACATTCTGCTCATTATTACCTCAGAATTCCTCTCAGATTACATTGCCTCAAATGCATTATTTAGGAAAAGTACAAACTTGAATGCCATATGGAGTCCTTGTTGACACTGCAGATGTTGGTTAATTTTAGATTCTAAAAGAACAAAAGAACAGAAGCACTACCAAGCAAATTAGCCTCTCTTTAGCTTTTTCTTCGAAATCTCATATTATACGAATACCAAACTAAAAATGGCAGGCTAAATATTACAGACAATTACATCATTTGAAGCATTGAAATTCTGTATATCCAAGCCCTTTTGCAGAACATGAGTTTATTCCCTCCAAAGCAGATTGCCAATGAATTTAATGCTATAAGATTAATTATGGTTACTCTTCTGAAGGCCAAGTAAAAGAATTTAAATCTCAAACTTTAACTGTAAATAATACAAAACCAAGGAACACATAAGACAAAAAGACATGCAATCCACTTTGGTAGCCATAGTCTCTCTTAAGCTAATGGAAAAGTGAACTAAGCTTAGCTAACCTTGGGCCCATCTGAAAATCTGCTCATATTTACAAGTGGGTATTTCTTTGCAGAAGAACAGGTGTGACAGACATCCACATATTCATGACAACTGCTTTGATGGCTCCATCAGTTTGGGAAGACCTGTCCTTCTCACATGTACCATCTGTAAGACATCTTTTTGCATCTTGTCAAATCCAACTTCTGCTTACACATGCATAAGCAAGAGGTGTTTTTGTAAAATATATAGATAGCATCTGTCATTCTATCTTTTGTTTGCATGCCACCCACTCACAAAATATATGCTGGAACAAGCTGAGCATTTTGTAAGTGTCTTGAAATTTAAAAAAAATTATGGAAGCAATGGAACAAATGATACTTCATATCAGAGCATATTCAGCAGATTACCTGAAGTAGTTTAAAATGGTCTATTTGATATTCTGAGTCTATGTTTTTAATGACATTTTCCAGCGAATAATTCTGTCCCAAGACTGGTCACTAGGTCTTACAGCCTTAAGATACTGACAAAATATCACTCTAACTAGAAATAATTTTCAAATACAGGCTATAAATGTTTTACCCATAAAAATCTTTTTCCTCTAAAAGAGGCAAAAATGACAAAAGATGTTTTAATCTACATTTTAGTAACTTAGTGGCCACTATAGGATATATTTCAAAGTATGCTCTCATGTGGATTAGAAATATTGAAAGTAAATCCAAAGGGTAGGCCTTATGACACTGCTTATTTTGGATGCAGTCTAGACTCACTTTTTAAAGTGTTAACTATATTATCAGTGTCCCTCTACCCTGCTCATATGTTACCTCTTTCAGTACTAAAGACCTGGTAAGACAGGTGCTACCTGATTCCATGTTTCATAGTTCTCTCAAATTGGAATAACATTTTAACCCTCCAAATATTTGTCCCACGTGAAGAATTTTGGATCCATCCAGATGATTACAGGCCTAAACCAGAAACTGATTCAAACAACTTCATTCATTGCTGAATGTGAACTGCAACTGACCCCTAAAGTAAATTGGCTTAATTCCCTCAGGTTACCATCTGTTCCCTTCCTTCTTTAACTTCACCAGTGGGCTGAGCTTAGTCATAGACCTGAAGGAGTCCTTCGGGGAAGGGGAGGGAATTCTGGCCTGGATTGGTGTTCAGGCCTTGGGTAGGGCTGCAATAGTAGCATTATTCCTACCATGAAAAGCAGACTCTGGGAATTATCTAGATAAATCATTTGTCAAACCATGGGAACACCATGAGTTTAATTTGTCTAATTTTGCTTGAAGATATTACATCAACTAAAAATCCTCTGCCAGAGATTTAAAAACGTAATCCAAACTAACTTAATGAAAAAGGTGAATTTGGCCGGGCACAGTGGCTTGTGCCTGTAATCCCAGCACTTTGGGAGGCCAAGAAGTGGGGAATCACTTGAGCTCAGGAGCTCAAGACCAGCCAGGGCCACATAGCAAGATGCCCATCTCAAAAAATAAATAAATAAATAAAAATTTAAAAAGGAAAAAAAGTTCAAAAAGGTTAATTTATTGGCTCATGTAACTGAACAATTTAGGGTATCTCATTCAGGTGAAGCTTGATCTAGGGCTCCAGCAGTGTGACCCAGGACCTGATTTTTCTCTCTCCATTCTTAATTCAGCATCTTCAGTATTGACTCCATCCTTGGGCAAGTTCACCCTTTGTACGCCCAATATGGATGCAAGCTACTCCAGGGACTACTTGCACCTAGGCTCAGATCCAAGTTGACTTTTTCTTGTGAGTCCAGAATGGATTATTGTGGCCAGGGGAATAGGACATACTAGATGGTATAGGCCAAGGTCATATGCTTCACCCCTAAGGCAGGCAGGGAGGGATTAGAGGTGGGGACATCACTCCCCTTGTCGATCCCATGGACTGAGAGGGAGGACCATAGTTCCCCGAAGACCATGAGAGTGTGGTCAGTAGAACTGATGTTCTTGACAGACATTGCGACTATGTGCACAAATAATTTCAGAAAATAGTATTTTTCACATAAGAAGGAATTCTGGATAGATAGAGTCCAAGTCTTACCAGCTAAGGAAAAAAAGAAAGGTAATAGCTAAAGCATAGACTGTACCATTTTAAAAATGGAAGATAGTTTCAACTAGAGTTGGGACTAGATACTCTTCAGAGAATTTGGACAATTCTACAACTTGTAGATTTTATGATTCCTGAAGTGCATTGGAGCTAAGAAAAACTTTCTGGATAGTTATTTGCTGTATCTTGTTAACCTCATGTTCTATTTTTACACACTTTCTCTTATGTTATAATTAAACAAAACAAAAACAAAAACAAAAAACCTCCATACACGTGAAACAGGACCAAAGAGAGATTCTATGTGGAACGATAATTTTATTTTCTAATAATGATAGTGGCCAGGTGGGTTGGCTCACACCTGTAATCCCAGCACTTTGGGAGGCCAAAGTGATCGGATCACTTGAGCCCAGGAGTTCAAGACTAGCCTGCGCAACATGGTGAAACCCTGTCTCTACCAAAACTACAAAAATTTAGCCAGGTGTGGAGGCATCTGTCATTCTAGATGTCTAAAGTCCCAGCTATTGGGAGGCTGAGGAGGGAGGGAATCTCCTGAGCTCAAGAGGTCAAGGCTGCAGTAAGCCATGATTGCACCACTGCACTCCAGCTGTGGTGACAGAGTGAAACCCTGTCTCAAAAAAATAGAAAATAAAAAATAAAAATCATAGTGATGTGTCTGGGCTAGCTTCTTAAGATGTATATATTTTTTAAATGGCAGCTCACACTGCCACCTCACTCATACACATTTCTGCATCTGTATATATTCTCACAAAGAACTCATGTAAGTTTAGGATCCTTCTATCATCATCTTGTATATCTAGAATCTGATAAATAAGAAAAGGTCTTTTGAGAGTAGCGGGGGAGCTAATGTAAAGATAGAATACCTGCTCTACATGGCCCAGTTATAAAGCACATTTACAAAAGTCTACTCACTTCACCAAGCCCTAAAATCTATTTTCCAAAAGCAACTAAGGGAAAGTGAAACATTACTAAGGGAAATGAGAAGGGACGCTAATGAAAAATGGTCAAAGGGTATTTGGCCCTGGGGCTAGGGTAGCACTAGAGCTGTTTGGGGCAGGGAATACCTTACAAGTTTTCAATTCCAAACCCATCAATCCAATTTGAGACTTCATTCCAGAGATGTTTCTATATGTTGAATTAAGAAAATGCAAGTTTTCTAGAGGATGCAATTCACTAGCTGGGGCATAATCATATCAAATTTTATTCTCTCTGAGTTTTTTTTTCTTTCCTTTTAAAGCATCATTCCAACTATTATTGGTTGCAGGAGAGGCAGATTAAATATTTTTAAACGTTCCTTATTAGAAAAAATATGGCTGGGTGTGGTGGCTTACGCCTGTAATCCCAGCACTTTGGGAGGCCAAGGCGGGTGGATCACTTGAGGCCAGGAGGTTGAGACCAGATTGGCCAACATGGCAAAACCCTGTCTCTGCTAAAAATTCAAAAATTAGCTGGGCATGGTAGTGGGTGCCTGTAATCGCAGCTACTCAGGAGGCTGAGGCACAAGAATCACTTTAACCTGGGAGACAGAGGTTGCAGTGAGCTGAGATGGTGCCACTGCACTCCAGCCTGGGTGACAGAGCAAGACTCTTGTCTCAGAAACAAAACCAAACAAAACCAAAAGAAAACCCACAAAGAATGTACAGGGTACTCTTTTTTTTTTTTTTCCTGAGACAGAGTCTCACTCTGTCACCCAGGCTGGAGTGCAGTGACGCGATCTCGGCTCATTGCAACCTCTGCCTCCTGGGTTCAAGCAATTCTTCTGCCTCAGCCTCCTGAGAAGATGGGACTACAGGCACATGCCACCACCCTCAGCTATTTTTTGTATTTTTAGTAGAGATAGGGTTTCACCATATTGGCCAGGCTGATCTTGAACTCCTGACCTCACGATCCACCTGCCTCAGCCTCCCAAAGTGCTGGGATTACAGGCGTGAGCCACCGCGCCAACCCGTACAGGCTACTCTTAATGAAATGAGAAAGTAAATTCTTGGAAAACTGAGGTTCTAATTTGGAGTCCCAACATCTTAGAACATTCCTTTGGAAGACGTTATCAGTTTATTAAAGTTTGGGAGACTTCTGGGGATTTATCATAAGGATATATTTGCACAGAGATGTGCCAGGTTATTCACTACAGAATTGTTGTAAGAAATAGCAACGATTGGAAACAACCCAAGTGTTCGTCAAGAGGGGAACGATGAAATAAACTATGGCATATCCTATAGTGTCACGCCACGCAGATGTTGAAAGAATGAGGAGGCTCTCTTAAAATATCCCCAAGGCACATTGTTAGAAAAGCAAGATACAGATCAGGGATACAATATGCCACCTCCTATGTAAGAAGATGGGAAGAGAAGGAATGTAAGAATTGCTTGTACTTGTATGAAGAAACACCGAAACGATATACAGACAAACCAATATAAATAGATAGCTTTACCTATGAGAGTGAGTTAAGGGGGAGAACAGAGTGAAAGGGCAGGGTAGGAGAGAGACTTTTTTTATTTTTCATGGTCAGCTTTTACAAAGAAGGAGAGAGACTTTCCACTTCACCTTTTTACAGTAGTCTCCCCTGATCTTTGGAGATGTGTTCCAAGATCCCCCGTAGATGCCCGAAACTGCAAATGATACTGAACCCTATATATATACTACGTTTTTTCCTATAAATGTATACCTATGATAAAGTATAACATACAAATTAGGCACAGTAAGAGATTTGAACAACTAATAATAAAACAGGACAATTACAATATGCTGTAATACAAGTTATGTGAATGGTCTGTTTCTCTCAAAATACCTTATTGTACTGCAGATTTGAGCGACCTCAGCCTACTATTTTGTTTTCTTTCTTCGAGAACTTTCACCCTTTTACTTAAAGAGAGCATTTTTCAGCTTCTCGTTTGACGTATCTGAATTTCCAGCTTCCCTACTCTTATGCTTTGGGGCCATTTTTGAGTAAAATACGGGTTCTTTAAAGAAAAACACTGCAATACAGCGACGGTCAATCTGATAAGCGAGATGCTACTAAGTGACTAATGGGTGGGTAAGGGGATGATTCACATCCTGGGTGGGACAGAATGGGATGATGGGAAATTTTATCAGGCTACTCAGAACGATGTGAAATGTAAAACTTCTGAATTGTTTATTCCTGGAATTTTCCATCGAATGTTTTCAGACCACAATTGACTAGAGGTAACAAATCACAGAAAGCAAAACCATGGATGGGGTTTTGATTTGTAAAATGTGAATGTATCAGCTGGTTAAATATAAATAAATATTAAAAAGGAAAACGCTTGAAAGAAGTCATTCAGGAGTCAGAGGGAAATTTCACAAAAGCTGTAGTTGCTTTTAAAACCACAGCAAAAACACTGAATCTACCCTCCACAATGAAAGGCATCCTGTCGGTAGGAGTAAAGTTGGGGGCTGCAACAGAAACCCAGACCATACAGATTCCCATTCTCTGAGTGTCCCATTCGCTGAGCACCTGGCCTGTCTAGTATCTTCAGTGTGCTTGGCTATCTTTTCATAGCTTTCTTTCCTCTAAGAAATCAGAGATTCTGGAAGATGCTGCTGACAATGATTATACTTTATTCATTAATAAAGAGTTAAGTTAAAGCTTTACTAAGAATGTGGATTATTGCATATATTCACAAATGCCAAGAAAGTTCCCTAGTTATCTTCCCAAGAGGGTGAGACTCCTGGTTCACGTATCTGGACTGGGTTCTTTCTCGATGCCCTCATTGTCACCTGTGCATAGCTTTGGTATTAAGCTTAAAACATTCCATGGGAATCACTGTATGAGGCAGTCTTTTCCACTAGACTGAGTTTTTTGAGGGCAAACTATGTGTCTTATTCATTGAGTTTTGTATTCTCAGAGTCTGTCACAGTGCCTGCCACAAGACTGGCACTCTATAAACTAAGCTTTCATCCACCGAATTGCTTAGGCCAAAGTGCTAAGAGTCATATTGCATGTCTTTCCCTCACTCACCCCATTAAATCCATCATAAGACTTTTCAGTTCTACCTGCAAAACATACCTTAAAACCCACTTCTCTTCACCATTTTCGGTGTTACCACCCTAATCCAGACCACTGACATCTGTAGTCTGAACCAAAACAACTAATCTTCCTTCTGATCCTCACTCCCAAAGACCCCAGGATGCATTCTCCATATGCATCTGGAGCAATCTTTATTGTTGTTGTTGTTGTTTTAGAGACAGAGTCTTGCTCCATCACCCAGGGCAGAGTGCAGTGGTTTGATCACAGCTCACTGCAGCCTCAAACTCCTGGGCTCAAGGGATCCTCTCATCTGGGCCTCCCAAAGTGTTGGATTTAAATTCCTACCACTACCCCTTGCTTCTGTCATGCCACAAAGATCTTTCAGTTTCTCAAATCTACTTTGCCTGCTCCTGGCTCAGGGTCTTTGCACTCTTCCCTTTGCCTGAAATGCCCTCCTGATTTTCATGTAGTTACTTCCTTCTAGTCATCGATGCTCAAACACCACTTCCTTAGCGAAGTCCACCATGACCACTCCAGTTACATTATTGTTCTATGTTATTTGTAGCATCTTTAACTATATAGATGAAAATCTTGGTTTGTGTTTACTGCCCCCACTATATTGTAAGTTTGATGAAGACTCGTGTTCATCTCTGCATGTCTGATGCCTAGAATAGGGCCGGGTATATAATGCTTCAAAAAGTTTTTGTTGAGTAAATAAAGGCCTTTAAAATTAAACATGGATAGAATATTTATTTCATTTCTGTAGAGACCTTTTTATGTGACTAATTATAAAGGCAATAAACAATTATTAAAATAAATGAAGATGTCAGGATTGGTTTTGAAGAAACATTGTAGAAAGTAGGCTAAGAAGCTAGGCATGGTGGCTCATGGCTGTAATCCCAACACTTTTGGGAGGCTGAGGCGGGAGGATCACTTGAGTTCAGAGGTGGAGACCAGGCTGGACAACATGGGGAGACCCTGTCTCTATAAAAAATAAGAAAAATTAGCTGGGCATGATAGTATGTGCCTATAATACCAGCTACTTGGGAGGCTGAGGCAGGAGGATTGCTTGAGCCTGGCAGGCTGAGGCTGCAGTGACCCATGACTGCACCACTGCACTCCAGCCTGGGTGACAGAGTGAGACCCTGTCTCAAAAAATAAAAAAAAAGAAAGTAGGTTAAGAGAGTTAATTGAGGGACTAATTGGGAGAATGTGATTCTACAAAAATCAATCATTTATGCCATAAACCAATCGAGGGAGGCCCAGGCACTATGTTAGGTAGAAGGCATACAAAGATGACTGGACAGGTCAGGCGCAGTGGCTCACCCCTGTAATCCCAGCACTTTGGGAGGCCGAGGCAGGTGGACCACCTGAGGTCAGGAGTTCAAGACCAGCCTGGCCAATATGGTAAAAGCCCATCTCTACTAAAAATGCTAAAAATTAGCCAGGCGTGGTCGTGGGTGACTGTAATCTCAGCTACTCAGGAGGCTGAGGCAGGAGAATCACCTAAACCTGGGAGGTGGAGATTGCAGTGAACTGAGATTGTGCCATTGTACTCCAGCGTGGGCAACAAGAGCGAAATGCCATCTCAAAAAAAAAAAAGTGGAAAAAAAAAAAATCCAAAGATGATTGCACACTGGTTTTTTACTGAAGGCACTCAAAATCTATCAGGATATATAGTTCTGTAATTATAATATCTAATATCTGCATAGAGCAAATCATGTTCATATTTATAATTACTCTATTTGATCACCACAAGGGTCCCATGAGGTAAGGTATTACTATGGTTTTATTATAATTTTATATGTGAAATAACCAAGGCTCAGAGAGGTTACGTGATTTGTCTTGGATGACACAGCAAATAACTGATATTTTAAATGTAAACCCAGATCTTCTGACTCAGGTCTCCTGTTCTACTTCATCACCATGTCTATTTAGTGTGGTAAATGTATGTGCAACCTGTTATAGGAGGTTAAGTGTGACTGAGAGGACTATTTTTATTGGAAAGGTCTGGAAAGACTTCACTGAGGAAAAGTCATTTAAATGGGGCTTGAAGGACAGAGAGGAGTTTTTCAGGTAAAGAAGGAGTCACATTTTAAGCAAAGATTTGATGAAAAAGCACAGAAAGATGAAAATGAACAGCACATTCTATGTAGTGGGTAGCAGAGAGGTCCAGTAGGGAAGGTTGGGGCAATTTTGTGCCATTTTGTATGCAGTTGGGTAGTCCATGAAAGCAGGGGACAGAAACAGTCAGATCTGGGCTTTCAAAAGAAAATTAGAGTGGCAGATTGGTAGATGAATTGGAGCATGAAGAAACAAGTTAGGAGATTTTGCGATCATGCAAGCAGGGTAAGTGTCTGAATGAGGATAGTGAAAATGGAAAATACTTACTAAAAATTGCATGTGTGAGTTAGAGTCACTTATTGACCTTGGGAGGTAGAACACAGGGAAGAGAAGATTACTTTAGACAACTTCTAGCATATGTGACTTTGATAAATGATGATTAGCTCAACCAAATCGGAGAGTACAGAAAAAGTGGTTTGAGAAAGAAATGGTAGGTGGGGAATGGGAGTTTTCTTGTGGCTAAGATAAAGCATTTACCATTAGCCATGTTTGGTTTGAGATGCTTGTTTGTAATAGGTAAGTAGATATGTTGAGCAGGTAGCTAAAAATATGGTTCTAGACTTTGCAAACAAGGTTGAATCTGGAGATATGAATTTTACAGTCATCAAAATACAAGTTGTATTCAAATTCCTACTGTAAACAGGCACAAGGAAACTTTTTGGGGTAATGCAAATGTTCTATTTCTTGATTATGGTAATAGTTACAGGGTTATGTATCTCTCAAAACAGATCAAACTGGTACACTTAGAACGCATATATTTTACTGAAACTTAAATCCCACTAAAATTAGTAGAAGTAAACTGCTTTGTACAACATAGTAAGTACTGAATCGTTAAAAAATTGACAAACATTATGCTATTTAAAGATGAAATTAATGACAAGTTAAACAGCTAAGTTTAAATTAATTATATAACTATTTAAGGGGAAATAGTTCTACACACATCAGTTAAAAACGAGTGATTAGTAGCAAAGAAAGTTGCCATGGTTTCAGTTGTTTCAGAAGCCACTGCAAGATATGCCAGTTTATTGGCCATTGGGGGATCTCTCCATTCAAAGACCTATTCTCTCCCCAAACCACCTGCCTCCACCCTGAGCACACTCTCCCTCAGCCTATGCCTGCCAACCCAGTACCACATGGGTTGACTTCCCCATTTGGTGTGACTGAGACAACAAAGGTACTTGAAGAATACAATGTGACTCATCGCTGAACAAGAAATCTTTCCTTATTGATTGATTTTAGGCTTATGGCCAATTTGGCCTCCTTATTTGGCATAATTCCCCCAGCATCACTTCTGAACTGTCCTTTCAGTGCTCAGCTTAAAATCTACTTTGTACAAGAAACCATTTTTACTTTGATAGAAAGAGGTAACAGAAATCTGTTACCTCTATTCAGCTACCAGTATGAACAAATCCACTATGAGTATACAATCATCAAACTTATATAATTATGTTGGTATCTTGGTTCCATCACTTACTAAGTCTCTGTGATCTTGAAGAAAAGGCGGATAATGAAACCTACCTTGCAAGGTAGTATGAATTAAGTCAGGTCGTATATGTGAAAATGCCAATGGCAGTATTGAGTAGGTGCTCAATATATGGCAAATTTCTTGTCAAACCTGACTATCCTTTCCTAAATATTTAGTCTCTAAGTTTCTTAAACACTCTTTCCTGTGCTTTGTACTCTCACCCTAATACAGTGGGATATATTCTCAGGAGTCACTGTGGAATGATGTTTACAAAGCTAGCAGGTCAAGGATAAAATTGAAAAAGATTTATACAATAAATAGGTGGATGAGGAGAGAGCGTTCTTAGGGGATGGAAAAAAAGGAATTTGATTCGGAGGTGGTGGCAAAGGTCTTTCTTTACATTTCCTCTTTCCATTCATTTACAATTTTATTTTGCCAAAAAGAGGGGACAGAAAGTCTCATCTTGATGAGTGTGAAGCTGCAGGATGATGTGCCAATACACCTGGTATTGGTTCATGCCAGCTGGGAAAGGAGCTTGGCTTCTCAGTGTTTTACTACTGTGGTTTCCTGGGCTGGGCAGCTGGGTGCCTAATAATGATAAAAACCATAATAATACTTCATAATTACGTACTGCCCTTTGCCAGAACTTGGATTTAATTACAATGACTATGACAGAACTGGCAACATCTTGCTCCCTGTTGGGGTGCAATACCCAAGGGCCTGGAAATACAAAGTGAAGTGGCAACTGCAGCCTTCTCCTGCAGGGCCTATCCTGGCAGTTCACCCAGAGTTTTCTGTGTTTGAAGCTCATCATCAGAAACAAAGAGTACTTTTAAATTGCTTGCATGTACTTGGCACTGTCAAGTAAAGTAGCGTTTATGAAGCAACTACTGCCACACATGGGGCACAGGATCATGCAGTCCCAGGCTCAGAAGGGACCAAAACAGGTGATATCATTCATAATTCTGTCCCTTGCCTTCAGGCATCACCACTGCTACACTCAGGTAGGCGGGTTCACTGACCTTTTCATTCTCATTTGGGCTGGAGATACTTACGTGGTAGCCTGCTTCAGGTGTCAGGGGACTCACCAATTCATTTAATACTCATTTTGCAAGCACCCATTCTGAGCTAAGGCACTGTGGGGGTACAAAGATGTGTAAGATATGAACCCTGACCTCAAATAGCTTATTGTCCAGTTGAGGGATTTGCATTCAGGTAGCTGTAATATAAAAATATAAAGATAGAGGAAAGTCCTGGCTGATGAAAGGGCATGGAATCAACACACTAGGTGAAACAATCAAGGCAGTCTCTTCTTGGAGAGCAAGAAAAAAGCAGAAGGAAGAGGGAATGGACATCAGTGAAGAGCTGAGCAACAACTTGGGAAGTTCTTATCAGTTTCCCTGCTTTATTGTCTTCATAATATTTATCATTCCCTGAATTATCTCATGTATTTACTAATTTTCTCTTACCATTTGTCTCGTCCCACTCAGGAACTTTGTCAGTTTTATTCACCACTATATCCTGAACATCTCAAACAATGCCTGGTGCATAGTAAGGTGCTCAGTTAAGTACTGGCCTAATAAATAAATGATGCAGGTGAGGCAGTCGCAGTAGAACAGGAGAAAGCATTTAGTAAATATTACCAACACAATAAAGTTAGAAGAGGTGGGGAGATATTAGAGCAGTGAGGAAGTGGCATGAAGTGGCATGAAAGGCTACTCCCAGGTTCCTGGCTTGGGCAAGTAAGTGGATGGTTGTTATCAAAAAAAGATAAGCAAAGGAGAAGGAGGAGCAGGTTTTTTGAACCTCAGAGGGTATATGAGGTCCCACCTGGAGACATCATGGCTTGCAAGTGCAGATGCCCAAGAGGCACTTGTACCTGAAGATCTGGACGTCATTAAACATACACTCAGCTGTTGAGCCATCAGATCACCCAGTGGGCAGAGAAACGACTGCATGCCCACTAAGTAGACGACTGAGGGTCAGATCCTTGGGCTTAAGAGTCAACAGAGCACAGATTTAGAAAAGCTAACTGAACAGAAAGACAATCTGAGGGTTTAGGGTGTTAGGAAAAGTGGGGTGAGGGGTGCATCAGGGAAGAGAAAAAGGCTTCATGTAGTCCACAAAATCCACTGCAGGAGACCAAGCAGAATGACTAAAAATCGACCTTTGAACCCGGTCATACGGGTGTCACTGGTAGCCTTAAGAGAAGCACTTTTCAGTGGATTAGTTGGGAGAATAACTTAGCCAGTACTTGAGGGATGAATTTAAATAAAGGATGAGAGTTAGTCTCACAGGAAAGCTTTTTGGTTTATTAAGTTGAGGCGCTGGAACATCATCAAAGTTATGTCTAACACTTATGAAGTGACGGGTAAGTTTGTGAACGACGACAAGGTTTCTAAAAGGCTAGTGGGGCCGGGCACGGTGGTTCACGCCTGTAACCCCAGCACTTTGGCAGGCCGGGGTAGGAGGATCCCTGGAACCCAAGAGTTCGAGATTAGCTTGGTCAACACAGGAAGACACCGTCTACCAAAAGAAGAAGAAAAAAAAAAAGCCAGCGGGAACAGCCCTTGCAGGCGTGAACTATGCTTCTCTTCCTCTATCCTTTCAGCCATTTCCAGGGAGGGGGCCCTTCCACATAAAATGCAGACAAAACGAGGGAGACCGACACCCCTCCCTCTGATTTGTGAGTCATTTTTGTGGCAGCTGGGGGCGGGGATGGGAATATTTGAATTGCAGGAGGTGCCCGGTTTCCCGTGGATCTTGGAACTTGTTACTGGGTGGCTCCATGCTGAAGGGCGCTAGGGAGACTCATTCACATTTTCCTACCCGGCACTCACGCCCTCCATTCAGCACTTTCCTCTCCTTCTCCCTAAGACTTGAAACCAGGGACAAAGGTTTCCCCCAACTGCTACTTCAGGTTGACCTTCCACCCACAAGCCCACCGCTGGACCTTCTCCAACCACGTGACATCCCCCCAACCCCCGAGACTCCCCGCCGTCGACCCCTCCCTTCGGGCCGCAGCCCGCTTTACCCCGCCTCTCAGGTCCACGTGACCGCCTCTCTCCCACCTGACTGGCTCCTCCCTTTCCCCGGCCGGACACGGCCGCCGTCGCAGCTGCCCGACTCCAAAATGGCAGCCGCGCACAGCGCGCACCCAAGCGGCCGGACCTCCCTGACTCCAGGGCCGCCCCACTCTCGCGCCCTGCCTCCCTCCTTCGGCCTTCACCTACCCGCCTCCGGATTGGCCGCTAGGAATCCCGCCCCTCTAAGGCCCCGCCTGCTATTGGTCACGGTAGGCTGCCCTTCAGAGAGGAGTGCCCCTCCCCGCCCCCCGCCCCGGGAGGTATTTTCCTCCGGATTGGCCGCTAGGAATCCCGCCCCTCT
>NW_012114599.1:2393465-2404317 GCF_000951035.1 Colobus angolensis palliatus | reverse complement strand
GGCCGGGAAAAGGACGGCGAGCCCGGGCCGCGAGCCCCGTGCAGACCATGCCGCGCAGAGTGGGAGCTTGCGCTTAGTAGGCTCTCGATGCATTTCTGTGGAATTGTTTTTCTGGTTGGAGGAACGTGGGGTACCTAAGGGGAAGGGAGTCGTCCGGGGCCAGTAGGAGGGCATTCGTGATCGGGGTCGTGGGGGGTCGCGGGGAGGCCACTGGAGACTGAAGCAGTTACGCAGGCTGAAGGCAAGGGAGCACCGACCAAGTCACCTGGGGCTCCAAGAGCCCGATCTGGGGGTCTTCAAGGTCGAGGAGAAAAGATCCTCTGGGGGATGAGGAAGGGAACCGAGGAGTATAGATGTGGGAAATGAATTGAGTGCCCCGAGAGGTTTAACTAACCTAGGTGGGTAAGGGATGCGGAGGCGGGAGCTGGAAGACCCCTCTGCAACTGCTTGGGCTCCTAAGAGTCTTTGATGTGGGGTTTGGGCATCCGAGTAGGAGAAGCGAAGTGACTCTGTGGAGAGGGAATTGCATTTAAAGAAGGATGCTAAAAAACAGTGTAAGTACATCTTGGTTTGATTCTGAACTTTGAAAGGCTTGAGGGTTTGGAGTCACAAGGAAATTTTGACCGTTTCTTGTGGCATTCCAACTAAAGGGTGCCTGGCTGCTGGACTTTGTCAATTATCTTTTATTGAAAAATGTATGTGTATGTTTGATGGTATTCTATCAGTTATAAGTTTTTCTGGAAATTCTCATAACTACACCTTGAAATTCTTGTAGCAACCTCTCTATCCATAGTGGTGGCTTCTTCCCTATTTAACATTTAGAATGGATTGTGCTATTATGTACTACTGACTGTTATTCTAGAAGACTAATAAGTAATCACATTCTTTCTTTTCCTTACTTTCGTTTCTCTACAAGATCATGCAAAATTGAACTACGGATTCTATAGAAGTTTTAAAATATTTTAACTTGTGTTGACTGGGAAGGAGGTGGTAAGCTAGCAACTCTATTAAGCAATACTAAAATCAGGTTGAGTTTCCTAACAATTGGTAATCTTAATGTCAGTTGTTTAGTTTAATTTTAATAATTTTTCATTCATATAGCACTCTTGAGAGTGGGTTGGGAACATAGAAAATGCACACCGGGTTTAGGCAGTGGTGGTCCCCAGAGTGCACCTCTGTTGCTGTCCGTGGCGGTTCTTCATTTCACTGAGAAGAGATCTTTAATCTTACGAATATTTTCTTAATTTTATGTATGTTAGTAATTTTTTACATTTGCAGAGTACTTTACGGTTTACAAAATGAAAGCTGGTTAGTTCTTGAACATCTTTTGGAAAAATTTGTAGATCATATTTTGGCCCTTTTATCCATCAGAGAAAACATTTCTGCAAAAAGGTGTTAATAGTTTCAGTTGGCACCTGCTAAGTTCTTGAATAACTAGTGGATAATTATATGTATTTTCTCCCTATTGTCCTTGAATTTTACTATTTGTCCTCAGGGAGAATGTACTGGCATGCAAAACAGTAGCCTAAAATATTGAAACCTAACATCTTTTAACATTATAATAGCTTCTACATTATTCACCTTGAGAATCATCTATGGCAAACCAGTGGTCAGGAAAGCTTTCCCCTATCACCTTTGTTTAGTTAGACTGGGCTGTTTTCTCCTTTTGTGGAACTAAGGAAAAATAACACTTACTGGCTGTGAAGTTGTAGTAATAACTGAACAGAATGAGAATGGGAGGCTTGGAAAAAAGATGTATGTGTATGAGTCACATTTCTTCTAGAGCTGGAAGGGTAGCATTGGAGATGATGTTTTGCAGATTAGGAAACCAAGGCCCAGAGCAGTTGAAGGGATTAAATTGCTATTTAGTGGTGGGGCCAGGATTGGTGGGCAGGTCTATGGACTCCAGCACAGAGATTTTTCTACTGAACACTTTCACATTGTTTATTTCCAAAGTATTCTTGTGCCAACTATTAATGGTTTTTGGATTATTTGTGACACTGTTCCCTTCTAAGGATGAAGAAGTTTGAGTTGACTGCTTTTATCCGTGACATTATGTAAAACTGGGTGAGCTTTTATTTAAAAGTTTAAAACAATACACTGCATTGTTAGTGTTAGTGCTGATAGTTCCCTGTCATTGGAAAGAGACAAACTGTCATTTAGATGAAAATATTCAATGAATGTCTTAGAGTAGTTTAGCATTCTATAATTTTTATGCTAAAAATTAATTGCTTAAAAGATTTTCAAAATTCAAAAGGCTTTTATATTTTGAAAGTAAATTATATGAAAATTATTATAATATTCAGTTAGTGTGGGGGTTTTGTTAAAATGGGTTTAGTACCTTTAAAAAGAGAGTAGAATTACATGATCATTATGAATACGTCATTCCTATCATAGTTGTAATACAGAAAGACACGGTCTGTATCCCAGCCCCTTCACATGATCTCAGGCAAGTGATTTAACCGCTGTGTACCTGAGTTTACTCATTTGTGAGGGAGAGTGTTAAAAGTACCTACCTCACAGCATAGTGGTGAGGTTTAACTGTGCCTACCTACTACAGAGAAAGGGTACAGCAAATATTAGACATTATTCTCTGTGGTTTGTTAAGTGTAATTAGGCAGTTGTGTGCCCATTTTTTTCCTTGCTGTACGTGCACTTTCAAGTTACAAAAATTCCTGGAAAAATGCACAATCAAATCATAGTCTTTGGTAATGGGGTGCTTGTGCAGATGATGCTCTGAGGTTTGGTATTGCTCTCCTCTGCTTACCTTGGACCTTTAATTAGGTCTGCATATCAAATTAGAGTGAATGTGTTAGTGTTTCTGAATGTTATTGGGAGATCTTTGTTGCAGTTTCATTATTCTAGAACAAAAATATTAATAATTGAATTGCAGGTATTCTAGTGAAAATACAGTACTAGAGTACTAGAGACCTGCGGGGTACGCTTAGGTGAGGAGGTCAGGAATTATAAGTCAAGAATTATTAATTATTGATCGCAGCTCTTCTCTGCCAGTGGAACCATGGGAAAATCATTGAACCCTGTTTTCTATTAAGCAAATATTTTGATGACTTCATTCATTAAGCTGAGATTTTAGTGATAAAATTTGTGTGACTCCAATTTTATAACATATGGTTCTTTTTAATTTGCTGTAACCCAGGTCCAATTAGTGTCATGACCATGTGTTTTAGCAAATGTTTTTAACGGTGATAGTTTGAGTCATAAGTTATCTCAGAATCTTTGTTAATGGTGTATCACCTAAAGAATAGTGAATTTCTCTTGGTGTTCAATGGTTCTGCCTTCTCAGGTTTTTCTGTTGCTTTTGTAACAGCCCTTCTTCCATCTGTAGTCCTTTTAACTTTGATTCTCATGCATCTTTGTGGTCTTTCCTTACAGCATCTTTGCCTTCTGTCACAATATGTAACTTCTTATCTGTTTTGCAAGAGCTCTTTTTTAATGACTATGTTTTAACATTAATTTTCATTATTTTTTAAATGTATCTCACATAATGTCTTTTAATTGCTCTTATTTTTAGAGTTTCATTGAAGTGAGTCTATTTCACAGGTGAGGGATTAAAATTAGAAACAAGCTATAGCTCAAAAGCATTGTTACTGTACTAGTAGTAGTCTTGCTATTGTTTTAGATCTCAGGCAGGCATGCTTTTGGTGGTACTTCAGTTGATAAATACCTGGGCCAACTCTTCAGTCCAAAGTGATGCTAGCAGGGCTAAGAAAGTCACATGTAGCCATCACAAGTTTCCACAGTTATTTATTTGTTTTCACTGATACAGAATTTTAGTGTGTGAAGGGTGACCAATTTCTAATAATCTTTTGGTTAACGCTTATAATAAGGATTATGAAGTTACCACAATTTATTGGACGTTTATTGCATTCATGACATACTTTTAGGAATTTCATAGGTACTTTCTTCAAGTCTATTACATAATCTAATCATGTGAATAAATTAGTTAAATATGGTTTTAGAAGACATGTCATGTTAAAATATAACCAACCATTGCTCATTTTTTCATTAGGTTGGAGTTTTCTTTATACATTTAAAGATAATTATACCATTGTGAATGGGCTGTTATTCATATTTAAAATTCATGGGTATGTGAACTGAGTAGGTGTAGACTGTACAAATCACTTTCTTAGCTTCAGTGCAGTTGTTAAGAGAATGAAAGAGGGAAAATATGAATTATTTGCCTTGTCCATCTTAACAAATTCTTCATCTGAGTTAGCCAGCTATCCTACTTTGAAGGGGAGGGGAGAAGGAGGGCTTTTGAATCTGGTTAGGGCAGAAGTAATCTTGAAAGGGTAATTAGGCTGGATTGTTGACTCATGTTAATATTGGATAAATTTGCATCTTAGTGACCTGAGAATTAGTTGCCTGCCTTTACATGTAGGTGAAAAATTGTAGGGAATGATTTCAGAGAGACCATACAGTATTATGAAATATAATATAGCAAGAATATATTTTCACAGGTTCATATGCTGCTTAACACCAAAATTAAATTTAACTTACTTTGATGAACTTTCATACAGTAATCTTTTTATCAAAGCTGGTAAGAGGAAGCAGTAATGAAGATAATTTTTTAAAAATTATATTTGAAATGGGCTTGTGTGCTCTGGGATTGTCTTTAAATTGACTTCCTTATTTTATTTGAAGATGACTATAAACAGGAACAGTGTCCAGTCTTCCTATTCTGAGCAGTGTCCTTGAGTTAGAAGTATTTCAAGCAATTTAAAAGGGTGGAAGCTTATTTAAATAATAGTTATAGGGAAAATGGAACGATGAAAACTAGAATGATGGAATGGAAATGATATGGGAACTGCAGGTTAGACCTGTGTATATGGTAGGTAGTTGGAGGAAGGGGAGTTAGGGTAAGAATTGGAGGTTGGATAGAGAAAAGTGTTGAGGTAAACTGGATTTTGTAGGAACTTAACCCTAGTGTAAATCCTGAATCCCACAGGTTGGCACGCCTTTGCATCAGGATGTAATATTATTATCTACTGTATACAGTTTGCTTTTCGGCTGTGGTTCCTGGCTCAACACAGCTCCTGTAAGCCTCGTTATTTCCTAAGCACTAGAGCAATAAGAATATCTTTTGTTAAAGCAGTTGGCCTCTTATCCTTGGTTCCTGAAGCAGCCCTGAAACCGCTTCTGAGCAATAAAGGTGAAAGATAGTCTTTTGTTATTTACAACAAGCCCTTTCAGACACACCTGAGCATGTGTTAATGAGGCTATTTTTGGAAAGTCCCTGGGTAAACACTGGTTGGAGGTGTTGATCCTCCAGGGAAATCAGCCTTAGGCTCTGAGGGTTGGCACTTTCAACTCCACCTCCCAACCACTGGGGAGAAGAGAGGGCAAAACCTGTGGGGGCTTCCAGGAAGATGAACAAGAACCCATCCATGTGCTGGGAGGATGGCCCACTCCAGCCCCATGGGGATAGAAGCTCCTGCACTCCAGACCTTGCTGTATTTATCACTACTTCTGGCAGTTTATTTGTATCCTTAAAATACCCTTTGTAATAACCAGCAAAAGTGTTGTAAAACACTATTACTTACTTTACAGTGTTTCCCTGAGTTCTGTGAGCTGCTCTAGCAAATTAATCAAACTCAACGAGAGGGTTGTAGGAAACCCAGTTTATAGCCGGTTGGTCAGAAGCACAGGTAAAATAATGGAGCTTGGGATTGGCATCAGAAGTAGGGCTCATTCTTTTGGGACTGAGTCCTCAACCTGTGCAGTCTCCCGCTCTCACTAGGTGTAGCTGGTGTCAGAATGGGTTTGAATTAGAGGACACCCAGTTGGCAGTTGCTTTAGAATTGATTGCTTGCTTTTTGGTAGAGAGAAATCCCTACACATATGTTTTGAGGTCACACAAGTCTTCTGTGTTGATTGTTTGAAGGACAGTGTGAAGAAACTGAGTTTGTTTTTTCCTACAGATTACCAGACAGGAAAGCGTCTGAAATGTACTTAAAGCTAAAGGATAAACCCACTGAATGTTAAATACAATCTTTTAAGGAGAAGCTCAAGCACTTTCTTACGGTTAAAATATGCATATGGCCAAAGGGGAGCTCATTTATCTAATTATTTAGTTTTTGACATTGGCTATTTACATGAGAACAGCAGTCCAACCCCATTATCCTTTAGGTGATCAGTACTAGGATGAGTTTTATTTAACATTTTTGTAAATGATTTAAAAGATGGACTGGCAGTGACAGTTGCCAGATTTGCAGCTGACTCCATGTGCGTTCCAGGTAGTTAAAAGCCAAGCCAGCAAGGAGAAGCTACAGGGATATCCTCTGATGAGTTCTCATGTGGCACAGAACAAGATAATGCATTTAGGGGAAGATATTCCAAATTATATTTACAGGACCTGAATTGTGACCCAGGAAGGGGATCCAGAAGTTATGTAGAAGACTTCCTTGAAGGCATTTATTGTGGTTGTTGCTGGGCCAGAAAGTCCAAGGATATGTTAAACATGTTGGGCGTGGTTCTGAAAATAAAAATGATGTTATATAAAAATAATAAAGGGGTTATCATATTTTGACTGTTTATTATGTTCCAGGCTAAGTGATTTATTATGACCGTTCTTTCGTTTAATTCTCTTAGTTCAGAAAGGTGGGTGGCATTATCCCATTTTATAGAAGAGCAAGTTTGACACGGGACGGTTAAGTGACTTTCCCGTCAGCCCATGTGTGGTAGAGTTGGGACTAATGTGCTAGTCTTTTGGTTGTTAATCGTAGACATTTCCCAGGATATGAGGAGGCAGCACTTAAAACTTGTAATAATTTAATTTAGGGTTTGTGAAGTGCTCTTTTACTGTTTGCTATGGTCGGCTTTGGATGTCATTTTACCACAAGGATGGTGTCTAAATACTTTGAGAGGATTTAGAGACATTCCTTAAATTCTTGATTTTTAAGGAAAGCTAGGAATGTCTTGGTGTACAGTTTTAGTCACCTCTGGTGACCCCTGACATTTCTCCCCTTGACTTTATAAAATGCTGAATGGTTACATTAATAAAAGGAACATTAATTAACAAGGAAAATATTGTTTAATAGAAAAGTCACCAGAATAGGAGTCCAGAGACCTGGATTGTTCTAGTGGTATAAAGTAGTGATGTGAAAAACATTAGGATGGCATGGAAATAAGCATAACATTCTTTTTGCACTGGAGGTAGAGGAAAGCTTGAACTGTGTCTTGAGAGATCAGCCAGTGAAGAGGGGTTGTGGAGTTGCAGGCAGAGGGAACAGCAGTATATTAGATGAGTCACTGAACTTGTTTGAACTGCAGTTTCCTCAAAATTGAGATAAAATATAAGAAAGTACCAAGGGCAGCCTTTGATTTTGGAATCTCAAAAAGTAAGATTGTAAGGATCAAGTGAGTAAGTGTATATAAAAATGCTTTACAGATTTTAAATGCTGTACAAATGAGGATAGAGGAATACTGATGTTCCTTTTGCAGAGTGGATAAAGAGGATGCAGTGAAAATGTAGGTGGCAGGACTAGCACAGAAGGTAGAGGAGGAGAAGTGGGGAAGGGAGGTGTTAAAGATGAGAGGAAAAGGACAAATGTGGAGAAAGTTGAATTATAGTTCTCTTTGTGCCTGTCAATCAAAAGGTAGGTATTACATCTATAACGGAAGAATTTTAACATCAATTTACTGTAAAGTGGAAGCTCAGGAGATAGTTGAAACATTTTAATCACTTTTCATTTAGTCTATATTGGCCATGTTAATAAGGCTATGAAAATAAGTTAATTGAGAATTGGTGTGTTGTCTGATTGTTTCTTCACTCATTACTTCTGTATAGGTTTAGCTAATGATTGTAAATAGTATAAGAGCGCTCATAAAAATGAAATAAGCGGCTGGGCGCGGTGGCTCAAGCCTGTAATCCCAGCACTTTGGGAGGCCGAGACGGGCGGATCACGAGATCAGGAGATCGAGACCATCCTGGCTAACACGGTGAAACCCCATCTCTACTAAAAATACAAAAAACTAGCTGGGCGAGGTGGCGGGCGCCTGTAGTCCCAGCTACAGTCTCCAGGAGAATGGCGTCAGCCCGGGAGGCGGAGCTTGCAGTGTTTAAGGAGGAAGATGCTATTTGATTTTTCTAAATTAGTGCAAAAGAAAATTAGGAAATCAGACTCGGACCGAGGCAGGAGGGGAACAAATTGTGAAGGGTTTTGTATGTAGCCATACTAGGAGTTTGGATTTTTATTTAGTTTTATAGATGGGAAGTGACACGAACAGTTTTGTGTTTTAGAAAATTGATCATAGCAGTAATAAAGAGAATATTCTGGAGGAGAAAAGACTGGACCCATTACCAGATAATTACTGAGCAAATACAAATGCTCCTCAACTTACAATGCGGTTAGTCCTGATAAACTCATCCTAAGTTGAAAATATCACTAGGTCAGAAATGCATTTAATATGCCTAACCTACCAAACACCATAGCTTAGCCTGTCCTACCTTAAATGTGCTCAGAGCACTTACATTAGCCTATAGTTGGGCAATATAATCTAACACAAAGCCTATTTTATAATAAAGTGTTGAATATCTTATATAATTTAATGAATACTGTACTGAAAATGGAAAACAGAATGGTTGTGAGTTGAACCAAATTGTAAGTGAGGGACTGTCTGTAATACACATGGGCAAGGTGAGTGAATGAAGCAATTCTCTTTGGCTTGTGGTAGATGGATGACAGTCAAGGATGACATTTAAGGCTCTGCTGTAGTTCAGGATGGTCTGAATTAAGGAATTTGTAGTGGGGTTGGAAACAAGAGCACTGCTGATTTCAGAGATATTTAAAAGTTTGAGTCCTCCAGATTTTGTTAATGTTAGAAGGTGATAGAAGTTGTGTATGAGTATAAGGTTCCTGCCTTGGCAATAGAATAATATATGCAAGTTTGGGAGAGAGAGAATACTGAGTTTAATTTCAGGTAAGTGATAATGCTTTTTAGGTAAGTAATTATACCACAATGTCAGTTGGAAATATGGGTCTGGATCAGGAGCGTAGTCAGGTTTATAGATATGAATTTGAAGGCATATACTTTGTAGTTGAAAATAGATGAGTAATGCCCATAATACCTAAATGATAATGTGTTCAGAACAAAAAGTAACTGCCATTACTGGTACTTAGTTCAAGAGTGTAGACATTTCATAATATTAACCTGTTACCCATTGCCACCCCAAACTCTGCTACCTAGCCTTACAAAAAATACAGAAAAATATTTGCTGCCAGAAAGCCAGAAATGTTTGTGTGTCCTTGAAACACTGTGCCAATTGGGATCTTTCTTCCTCCCTTCAGTATCCTGGCTAGCCATCCAGAACAGTACAGGATTCTTAGACAAATGCACAAATGCACTTCCTTATCCCTCAGCTAGAATTTCTTTTTGGAATCCCTGTTTGCTTCTTTGGGCTGTGAAGTGGTCTGAACAGATACTGAATCCTGAAGTCTTTTTTTTTTTTTTTTTTTTGAGACGGAGTCTTGCTCTGTCGCCAGGCGGGAATGCAGTGGCACCATCTCAGCTCACTGCAACCTCCACCTCCCGGGTTCAAGCGATTCTCCTGCCTCAGCCTCCCAAGTAGTGGGGACTACAGGCATGCACCACCACGCCCAGCTAATTTTTGTATATTTAGTAGAGACGGGGTTTCACCACGTTGGCCAGATCGTCTCAATCTCTTGACCTTCCCATCTGCCCGCCTTGGCCTCCCAAAATGTGGGCATTACAGGCTTTCACTTTTTTGTGTGTCTATTCCAGAGCATCCCCAAGCAACTAGCACCTTGCGTCTTTCCCTCTTTGCCTGTTTACCTCTCCAGCCCCTTAGAGCAACTTAAAGAGGGAAAAATGAAAACAGCTTGAGAGAAGAGGCTGTAGTCTTTTCAGTTCTCCCCCAAAGGTTCTACTTTCTAAGCAAGAGATGGGGTTAATTTGTCATTAGGATGAGATGTCTAATTTCAGTAAAATAAATATGGCTGTTAGGAGGAAGATCTTCAAGTGCTGAAGGGAATTTGGCAAGAATCTAGCTTAGGTGGTGTTTAGCACTTAGTGGAAAAGATGAGTTTTGGATTATGTTTTAAAGGAGGTAGAAAGACAAGGCTGTGCAGAGAAAAGTAGGAATAACACTCTTAAGAGATGGGGAAAACAGTACCAAGAAAGTAATAGAACATTAAGGGTGGGGCAGCAGGGGGAAGCGAAGGACCTGGTGAACAAGAGTTTTTACCTAAATTGCACATTTTGAGTTGGGATTAATGAGAAATTTGGGTGGTTAGATGACTGAAGACTAAAATTTGGAATTGCAACTCCCTAAAGCACTAAGTAGAAAATTGAACAAGAACAGAGGATACTATAACATAATTTAAATAGCAATTTAGGGGCAGTGACAACTGTTACAGTTTATGATGTTTGTAGCACTGATTACTTAATTTACATACTATTTTTAAATCCCTTGTATATTTTTGTTTTCTCCTTACGTTCTTCTATAACAGCAGTTCTTAAACTTTCCTGGACATGAGAATTACCTGGGGCTCATTTTTAAAATACAGATTTCCAGTCTCCCACCCCCATGCTTGAATTCTGATTCATTAAAAGTTAAGGCAAGGAAGGGTTCAAGTGATTCTGATATGTATGGTCCTCAAACCAAAGTGTAGGAGATACTGTTCTAGAGGGTGGGCAAAGAGTAAGAAGATAGAATTTCAGTTTTTGGTTGTTGTTTTCCTTTAATTATGTATTTTTTAAAAAAATTGTTTTAGATAGAGTCTTGCTCTGTTGCCCAGGCTGGAGTGCAGTGGCGCAATCTCGGCTCACTGCAACTCCACCTCCTGGGTTCAAGCAATTCTCCTGCCTC
>NW_012114599.1:2391026-2392845 GCF_000951035.1 Colobus angolensis palliatus | reverse complement strand
GGTCTCGATCTCCTGACCTCGTGATCCGCCCGTCTCGGCCTCCCAAAGTGCTGGGATTACAGGCTTGAGCCACCGCGCCCGGCCAAGACAGTTCTTTCTACACTAAAAAAGAAAATTTAAGGATGTAAATAGGGATATATACCAGGTTCAAGATATACCTAAGTTCAAGATTAGTTTGGACAATTAATACCTCTTTGTAATTTATGATTTCTGTCACCCAGAAAGAGCCCCTGTACTCCCTTCCCATTGAGTCTTTGCTGTTTCTCCTTTTCCGTGACTGCAGTCACTGTTCTGATTTATTTCACTGAAGGTTAACTTTGTTCTAGAATTCTATATAAATGGAGTCATACAGTATGTACTCTTTTGAGTCTGGCTTCTTTTTATCAGCATGTTTTTGAGGTTCATCCATGTTACATGTAATAATTGTTCCTTTTAGTTGTAGAATAGTATTCCATTGTATGAATATTATTATTGTGGAAAAGATTGTTTCCAGTTTTCAACTGTTGTGAATAAAGCTACCATGAACATTCTCGTGTAGTCTTTTTGTGACACGTTTTCTTTTCTCTTGGGTCAGTACATGAAGTGGAACTGCTGGGTTTTAAAGTAGGTCTGTGTTTAGCATCATGAGAAACTTGCAGAACAATTCAATTTCTGAGATAGTTTTACCATTTTACATTCCCGCTAGCAATCCGTGAGAGTTCTGTTTCTTATTATCATCAATATTTGGTTTAGTCATCTTACTGGGTTATCTCATTGTGGTTTGAATTTGCATTTTCCTTGTGACTATTGATGTCATGCAGTTTGTCATGTGCTTATAGGCTATTTTGCTTATCGTCCTTAGTGATATGTCTGTTCAAGACACTAGCCAGTCACCAATTTTATGTCATTTTACTGTTGAGTTTTAGGATTTGTATACTAATTGGATACAACTTCTTTGTCACATAAATGCATTACAGATTTTTCTCCTAGTCTGTGGCTTGACTGTTCATTGTCTTGGTGGCATCTTTTGATGAACAAAAGTTTTGAATTTAGTGATCTATTTTATCAATATTTCCTCTTATGTTAGTGTTTTCTGGGTCCTGTCTAAGAATCTTTGCCACCCCCACAGTTGTGAAGATATTATCCTGTGTTTTCTTCCAGATGCTTTATGGTGGTAATTTTTGTGTATTGAGGCTGAGTTATCAGTTAAGATTAGATTTTTGCCTCCATATGGATAGCTAATTGTGCTAACACAGTATACTTTCCTTTCCCCATTAATTGCTTTGGCACCTTGTTAAAGCTCAGTTGATGGAGTAAGTGTGAATCTGTCTCTAAACTCTATTCTGTTCATCTGTTTGTCTTTCTGCCATTATCACACTGTCCTGATTTACCGTAGCATTAAGTCTTGAAATAAGGTAATAGAACTTCTCCAGTTTAGTTCTTTTTCAAGATTGTTTAGACTTTTTCTTTTTTTAGGTGGAAATTGTACCTTTCCACATACATTTTGTAATCAGCTTATCAATATCTACAAAAAAGTCTTTTGGAATTTTTATTAGGGTTGCATTTGAATGTATGAATTAGAGAGAATTAACATCTTAACATTAACATAATATAGCTCTATTTAGATCTTCTTTTTTAGTGTGGAAAGAACTCTTTTACCATTGTATATGTTAGCTATACATTTTTCATAGATGTCCTTTATCAGATTGAAGAAGTTCTCTTTGCTTAGAGGTTTTTTTTTCCCCCATGAGTGGATGTTTAGCTTTCTTAAAAAATGATTCTGTGGCCGGGCGTGGTGGCTCAAGCCTGTAATCCCAGCACTTTGGGAGGCCGAGACGGG
>NW_012114599.1:2329756-2390910 GCF_000951035.1 Colobus angolensis palliatus | reverse complement strand
TTTCAAAGCCCCCAGGATTGAAAACCAGTGTACTCTGTCTCAAAAAAAAAAAAAAAAAAAATGATTCTGCATCTATTGAGATGCTTATTGGTATTTCTTCTTCATTCTATTAAGATGGTGAATTACATTGATTAGTATTTGATTATTAAACCAACCTTGCATTCTTGAAATAAACTTGGTTGAGATGTATTGTTGTTTTTGTTTTTTGTTTTTGTTTTTGTTTCCTCTGGATTCAGTGAGGGATTATTCTTGGTCTGTGGTTTGTTTGTTTGTTTTTAAGGCCTTTATCTTGTTTTGGTATCAGAGTTATGCTGACTTTATAAAATGAATTAGGAGGCGTTTCCTCTTATCTTGTGGAAGAATTTGGGTAAAACTGATGTTCTTTCTTAAATGTTTGATGGAATTTATCAATGAAGCCATCTGGACCTGTAGTTTTCTTTGTGGAAAGTTCTTAATTAAGGAATTTAATTTATAAAAGAATGAATATAGGCCTAGCATGATGACTAACACCTGTAATCCCAGCATTTGGGGAGGCGGAGGCGGGAGGATCACTTGAGTCCAGAAGTTTGAGACTAGCTTAGGTGACATAGGCAGACCCCATCTCTACCAGAAATTTAAAAATTAGCCAGGCGTGGTGGTGCACACCTGTAGTTCCAACTACTCAGGAGGTTGAGGCAGGAAGATCCTTTGAACCTGGGAGATCGAGGCTGCAGTGAGCTGTGATCATGCCACTGCACTCCAGGGTGGGTGACAGAATGAGTCTCTGGGTCTAAAACAAATATAAGACTACTCAGATTTTCTTTTTCTTTTTTATGTCTGTTTTGGTAATTTGTGTTTTGGAGAATCTGTTGAATTTATCAGCATGAAAATAAAATTATAAATTTTATAAAACAGTATTTCCTTTTTATGTCAGTAGGATCTTTTCCTTCTTTCATTCTTGAGATTGGATGCCTTTTCTCTTTTTTTCCCCTTGATTAATCTAACTTGAGAAAAGAATATCAATTTCATAAATCCTTTCCAAGAACCAACTTTTGACATTGCTTTTTCTCTGTGGTTTATCTGTTTTCCGTTTCATGATTTGAGCTCTTTAATTCCTTCCCTCCTCCTTACTTTGGGTTTAATTTGCTCTTTTTTCCCTAGTTTTAAGTGAAAGCTTAGATCATTGATTTTCAAAACTCCTTTTAAAAAACAATTATTAACATTTAAAGCTGTAAGTTTCCCTGTAAGCATTCTTTAGCTGCATCCCACAGATATTGATGATTTAATTATTATTCCATTCAAAATATTTTTAAAGTCCTCTTGTAATTTATTTGACCCATGGGTTGTTTGAAAAAATGTTTCCAAATAATTTTCAAATATTTGGTATTTTTCAGGTATCCTTTTGTTACTGTGTTTTCATTTAATGCCATAGTGATCAGAGAACATACATACTCTTAATAACTTCAACCAATATAAACTTTTTGATTATTTTATGGCCCAACATATGGTTTGTCTTGGTGAATGTTCAATGGGTACTTGAAAAGAATGTTTATTTTCCTGTTACTAGGTGGGGTGTTCTATAAATGCCAGTTAGGTTAGTCTGATTTTCTTGTATCTTACATCTTTATTAATTTTCTGTCTATGGTTCTGTCAACTATTGTGAGAGGAGGGTTGAAGTTTCCAACTGCAATTTTGGATTTGTCTGTTTCTTCTTTCAGTTAGTTCTATTAGGTTTTGTTTCCTTTTTTTTTTTTTTGAGACGGAGTCTCGCTCCTCGCTCTGTCGCCCGGACTGGAGTGCAGTGGCCAGATCTCAGCTCACTGCAAGCTCCGCCTCCCGGGTTTACGCCATTCTCCTGCCTCAGCCTCCCGAGTAGCTGGGACTACAGGCGCCCGCCACCTCGCCCAGCTAGTTTTTGTATTTTTAGTAGAGACGGGGTTTCACTGTGTTAGCCAGGATGGTCTCGATCTCCTGACCTCGTGATCCGCCCGTCTTGGCCTCCCAAAGTGCTGGGATTACAGGCTTGAGCCACCGCGCCCGGCCAGGTTTTGTTTCCTATTTCAAGCATAGTTTACAGCACTGTTGAGTGCATGCACATTTAAGATTAAGTCTTATTGATGAATTTCATCACGAAATGGTCCTCTTTATCCCAGGTAGTTTCCGTTGTTCTGAAGTCTCTGTCTGATACAAACTTTTCTTTTGATTAGTATTTACATGATATATCTTTTTCATCCTTTTACTTTTAACCTATTTATATCATTATATTTAGAGTGGATTTCTCGTAGGGAGTATGTAGTTGGGTCTCACTTTTTTTATCTAGTCTGATAATCTCTCCTTTAATTGATGTGTTTAGACCAGGGTTGGCAAACTATGGCTGGCAGGTTAAATCTGGCCTGCCACCTGTTTATGTAAATAAAATTTTATTGGAACATAGCCATGCCCCTATGCCAACCGATGGCTTAGACCATTTGCACTTAATGTAATTTTGATACAGTTGAATGAAAATGTGCCATCTTACTATTTGTTTTCTGTTGGTACGTGTTGTTTCTTTTTTCCTTGATTTTCTACCTGTTTTTGGATGGATTATTTTTTATGATTCTATTTTATCTTTCCTGTTGGTTTGTAACTTATGTCTCTTTAAATTTTTTTATTGGCAGCCTTAACTAGTTAATCATGATTTGCCTTCCACTAATATTTTGCCACTTAATGTGTAGTTCAAGAATCGTCATAGTTACTTCCAGTTCTTCTTTTCCATATTTTGTGCTTTGTTGACATGCATTTTGAGTTTAAGTGTTCTTTTTGCTTTGTCAGGCAGTCACCTTTTCAAGCAACTAAAAGTGACAAAAATACTGTAATCCCAGCACTTTGGGAGGCTGAGGTGGGCGGATTGCTTGAACCCAGGAGTTTAAGACCAGCCTGAGCAACACAGTATCTACAAAAAATAACAAAAATTAGCTGGACATGGTGGCTCATACCTGTAATTCCAGCTACTCTGGAAGCTTAGGTGGGAGGATTGCTTGAGCTCTGGGCTGTTGAGGCTGCAGTGAGCCTAGATCATGCCTCTGTGCTTGAGCCTGGGTGACAGAGAGTGAGACCTGTCAAAAAGAAAAAAATATATCTTTAATATTTACTTCATTTAATCATTTTTTTTAGATCTTTATATCTTTGTATCCATCCAAGTTTGTATCTAGTATATTCCCTTTGCTTAAAAAACTTGCTGTTACATTTCCTGTAGTACAACATTCTTCTCCTTTTGTTTTCAGTTTTGAAAGTTGTTGGTGTGGATATAGAATTCTAGGTTTTTAGGATCCCCCACTACCATCTTAAAGATGTTGTTCCACTGTCTTCTTGTTTGCATAGTTTCTGACAAGAAGTTTGTTGTAATTCTTGTATTTATTTGTCTGTTTATAATATTTTTTTCCTTTGGCTGCTTTTAAGATTTTGTATCACCGATTGACAGCAACTTTATTATGTTGTGCCTTGGTGTGGCTTTTTGGAAGTTTATTGAGCTTCGTGGATCTGTGGGTGTATTGTATTCATCAAATTTGTAAAATTTTTAGCCATCTATATTGAAATTTTTTTCTTCTCAGGTGTCTTTCTCTTACAGATTCTAATCCCACATATGTTCAACCACTTAATACTAACTCGCAGGTTACTGAGGCCCTGTCCATTTTTCTTCCAGTCTGTGTCTTTTTCCTTTAGTTTGGAATTTTTCTGTTGCCCTGTCTTCAAGATAACTGATTTTTTTGTTAATAGTTTCTTTGTCTGATTTGATATTATGCCTGTCCAGTTAGTTTTTCATATCAGATATCCCTTTTTTTTTTTTTTAGTTCTAGAAGTCCCATGTAGTTCCTCTTACATATATATGGTTTCCACTTCTCTATGAGGTATTTCCTTTTTTCTTCATTGTGTTGATGTTTTTCTTTATGTCTTTAAATTCTTTTCTAATAGCTGTTATAAGGTCTTTTATTCAAATGTCCCTTACCTACCCCAGCCATTTCTTGGTCCTTATTTTATTTAGGTTATTATTTCTTTTTCATAAGTCTGGTAATTTTTTATGGATTTCATGATGTTGAATGTCTTGATTTTTTTTTTTTTTTTGAGTATAGTGTTTCTTGATTGTTGAGTTTTGTCCTGGCAGGCAGTTTATTTATAGATCAACTTTTAAAAATTTTTATTTAATTAACTAATACATTTAATTAAGACAGGGTCTCACTTTTTCACCGTGGCTGGAGTGCAGTGGTGGAAACATGGCTTCCTACAGCCTTGAATTCTTGCGCTCAAGAGATCCTCCTGCCTTAGCCTGCTGTGTAGCTGGAACCATAGGCGCACACCACCACACCCAGCTAATATTTTGACTTTTTTGTACAGACAGGGCCTCTCTGTATTGCTCAGGCTAGTCTTGAACTTCTATCAAGCAGTCCTTCTGCCCCAGCCTCCCCAAATGCTGGGATTACAGGCATGGGCTACTGCGCTTGGCCAATTTTATGGATCAACTTGAACTTTCAAGTTTTGTTTTCAGGGTTTTTTGTTTGGGGAAGTTTTGTTTGTTTTTGGACCAATATGGAATAGCTTTTAGTTTAGTGCCTGTTTGAGCCCACCACTGAGGTGTGCACTTTTTTGTGTCTTCTTTAATTTCCCCATATATTCATCAAGGTTTATTCATCCCAGCTGGTTATTGATCCTGGCCCTGTGTGAACTCTAAATTGTTGGAGAGTGTCCCAGTATTTGTTATTTTCTTGCACATTTTTCTTTGTGTAGCCTCATGGAGTTACACACCACATGTATGCAGATTGGTATTTGGCCAGAAACTCAAGAAGACCCTTTTTGCATATTTTTGGAGCACTTTCTCTGTAACTTCTTCCTTTGTGGTTTGATGCTCTGCAAATTGTAGCTGCCTCAGACTCTACAAATTCTGAGCTCTGTCACCTCAACTTAGTGAGACTACTGACTCTATTTGGCTTCCTCTCCCTGTGTTTTGGTTCTAGGCAGAAAACTGGAGCAATCATAGGGCTCCACTTATTTGTTTTCCTTCTTTAGGGGATCGTGTTTTCGTATTTCTTCTTATCTCATGTGAAAACTATTGTTTGGTATTTTGTCTCGTTTTCTACTTTTTTATAATAGCAAGACAATTCTGGACTTTGCTTCTGGCTCATGACTAGAAGTAAGAAGTCTTCTGCCTTCATTTTTTAAGGATATTCATGCCAGGTATACAATTTTGGGTTAACAGTTTTTTTTTTTCTTTCAACATTTTAAGGTCATCATTTCATAATCTTCCAGCTTATATTGTTTCTGATGAGAAGTTAGTGGTATTTCTTAGCATTGCTCACTTGATGCAGTATGTGTTTTTTTCTCTTCCCAATGCATGAGGAATTCAACAAGGTCTTTTCACTCTAACTGCTAGGAATTTTAATGTCTCTCGGACCTGTGCTTACAAGCTCAGGTAGTGGTTTGGTTCACACTCTTTAGTTGCTCTTTGCCTAGATGTTATTCTTTCACTGGTCTGATGGAGTATTGCCTGCACATGTGCAGCTTAGTCTCTAGGCAAAGACTCAGGAGATCTCTCTAAAGATTTCTGAAACTTTGTCTCCACAGCTCCCTTCTTCTAGTTTTGCTGCTCAAATTCCAGCAACCTCAGTAGCCTCAAACTTCAAGCTCTATTTCCTCAACTCAGTGAGATTCATGTGTTTTTTTTTGTTTCCCCTCTATGGGGTATAAGCAGAAAGCCAGGGCATTTGTGAGTCTTTGAGTCTTTGTTTCTCTTTTCTCAGGAATCACAGCCCTGTGCTACCTATTGTCCGACATCTGAAAATAATATTTCATGTATATTGCTGAGTTTTATAGTTGTTTACAGAAGATCTAGCCCAATACAGTTTCCTCCATCATAATTGAAAGTGGAAATATATAAGTTTACTTTTTCTTCTTTTTAAAAACTTTACAGTTTTTGGTATATTATACTTTTTAGGCTATGGCCTTATTTTTAAAAATCATGTCAGCTCATATTTTAATTTTCAAGTGATACAGAGAGTTACAGAAGAAATTTTTTTAAAAAGGAGAAAAAACTCTATCTCCAGACCCAAAGTTTACCAGTTATCTGTACATCATTTTGGGCATCTTTTATTGCACATCTACTCATAAAAGGATAATTATTTTATTTTTAAAATGCCATTCATACTATTTCTGATATAAGGCATTTAAGTTTAACAGAGCTAAATTTGTTAAATAAAAGCAATATGGGAAAAACTGCTCAACCACAGATAAATATTTACTACCAGAGATAATATTTTCTAAAAGATTTTTCTCTAGGCTTAAGGAATAAGATTACAGAAAAAGCCAAATAGCTTAGAGTTATGATACTAATAATTGTGTGCTCCAATAGCTCTCTCACACAGAAAAGAATAAAGTATTGGCAAATGTCTGTTGCTGGTAGGAACGTGCTGTAATACTGCTTTCTAAATGGCAGTTTGGCAATATTCAGAATCCTTAAAATGTTCATACCCTTTGCCCAAGTTTAATTTTTAGGAATTTATTATAAGGAAATAAGAGATTCACACAAATATGTATGTTACTTATTCATTACAGTGGAATTTATAATGTTAAAAAAATTAGAAACCTCAAATGATTAGGTTATGCTCTAGTTGTGTAACCAAATACCATAAAACTATTACAAATCATGTTCTTTAAAATTTTTTAGTGTACTGTACTGATTATAATAAAAATAACTGGCAGGAGATGAAAAATGAAGAGCTTTTGGATTTTGAGAGTTATAAGAAACTGTTCACAATATAGTGAATGATAAAAGCAGGATGATATATGTCCAATCCTTTTTTCCGTTTTTGCAGATACTTTCGCTTGAGCTTTATTGAGCTTATAATTAGATTTAATGAAAGGAACACTTACTCTTACACTGTACATGTAATATGTATCCTAAACTTTCTCCAAACTAAGGCAGTCTCTCATGTTTCATAATTTAAAATTATGAGTTTCTATCAAACAGTTCTTTATGCAATTGAACAAATTTAATATCGCTATCTTTCCTTTTTTCTTATTTCTAGAGTTGGTTTTAAAGAAGTCTTGATCTTGCTTTCTCAGCCAATGTTCCTGCCCACTTCCTTGCAGGTGTGAATGTCCTTATGTTGAAGAAAGAATGGACGTCATAGTCTTTCGTTTTCTCAATAAAATACTATGTTTGCTGTCTGTATCCCTGGCATCTTAAGCATATGGACCTGGTGCTGTTCAGGAACTCACTGTAGTGACTCAACTTCACATATTTTGCTATATATAGAACATGTTGGAAGTCCATAGCAGAAAGTTAGTAATTAAAAGTCAAAGCACTATTGTGGTTAATGAACAAAGAAATAAGTGCGTGCGTCCTTCAGGGAAGCATCATTCATACCAGACCTCAAAGAATGACCTTAACCTAAGGTCATTAATAGACTCTAGAGTCTGTTCCTCGGCAGTCGCAGATCTAGAAACTCAGTTTGGTCAGGGAACTGATTCCATTCTAAGTAGATTTGTGGAAAACTGGTAAAGAAAGCAAAACTAATTTTAAACATTTATATTGAGAAACAGTATCAAGCCATGATAGTCTGATGGCCCACTTTTTCATTGTAGGGTTATATCTGCTGAAAGGATGTGAGTGATTGGGTTCACTGATCAGAGCATGTTGTTCTGAAGTCTTATTATTTAACCTGAGCCTCAATGTTCTCATCATTAAAATGGTATAAAAACTTGCACCTCACAGGATTGTTGTGAGAACTAAAGATAATCGAAGTAAAGTGATTAGTACAATTCCTTGCACATCCTTGCTGTTCAGATAGTTTTCCTGTTCATCCAAATTTGAGGTCTTGAACTTAAAGGTTCACTTGATCTTTTCTTGATTCCTGCAGACATTGCTGGGAACTGTACTGCTCTTGGTATTGTAGGATACTAACATTACTTCATTTACAAGAATATTTTTGTTCTGAGTGGTAAAATTTAATCTAGTAACAAACTACGATGAGTTTTTGCACAGATTATGTCTTACCGTGAGATCTGGCTATTTTACTACTTTGTGTCTATGGTAAGAATCTCTTTTAAAGAATTCAGCAGTATTTGCTTTTCCAATTTGGCATTTCTAAAACAGCTTGATATTTCTTATAAAACCAGAAGTAAAATCCAGGTAGCAAATTTAATAAGCGGTTTTTACTAATAGCTGAAAAATTTGTAAGATTAGTGTTCTGTGGTTAGTGTTTCTAATTCATTGTATTTGTAGATTGTGGTATTGTAAGGGATCTGGTCCAATTCCCTGTTTTTCAGATGAGTTTACAGAGAACCAGACTGAAACTAAGCCAGACAGCTGATGCATCACAGGGGGTCCCTGGGACTGTGAGGTGCCAGTGCAGCTGGGCCCAGGACAGTGAGGCCCTTAATATAAGTGTGTGTACTCTGAAGGAGGCAGGGAGAGGAGCCAACTCCTCCTTTTGGGTGTCAGCATCCTTTCTTTCACACGGTTCTGAGAAAGCAGTATTGAATTAAGCAGCGAGCTTGCTGTCGCAAGGTGCAGACATCCTGAGTGAGTCTGTTTTAGGAGGAACCCCTGCCTGCCCCTGCTTTCTTGATTAGCCAAATCCAAATCAGAGGTGAATGAACAAATGTCCTTTTTGTGTCAGGTGTCATGTCTACTACCTAGATACTGTACAGCAGTTGAGACTTATCTAAGAGCATTTTAATGATAGAGCTGAGACTCCTTTGTATCGCAGTGCCTCTCTACTTTAAATGAATTTATTTTGTCTTCCATGGAAGAGATTTATATGGGAGACTTGTTAAAGAATGTTTTGACGTCTATTTAGATGTTATTCCCTAACTGTACTCATAGTACTTTATTATGCACAGTCCTGGTGTCTCATTATCTCAGATCTGCATTGTCTCCTTAGCCAAGTCCCTGAGGCCCTGTATCATTTTGATCTCTCTTTTGTATGACCCTTAGGGCATGGGATATTTTAAGCATCCAATAATTAACTTGATTAATAGGTAAATATTTGTTATCAGTTTTTAAATTGCACCACATTTTACGTTTTAGCATAATGGAAAACCTATGAAGAGCTAGATTTGCTGCTTAAAGTTCGTATCCTCAGTAAGTTTAAGATAGAGAACTTATCTACTGCTGTTGTCATTTAAGAGGAGCCTAGTGCTTCCACATTAGACTTATATTTAATATGTTAAGAATTAAAATTAGGAAGAGTGAGACAGGTCATTTATTTGAATAGTTTTTAGTCATCTGGTTAGTCTACTAACTTTTGTGGCATCATCCCAAAATATATGTAGTTAGAAATAACGAATAGCTGTCTTCTAATGAATTATAATCTTCTGTGTGTTTTGTTGTACTGATTTGCTGTGGGTTTATCTTGGAGGAAAAAGAAATATTTCATGACTTCTTAGGATGGTTTTACAGAGGGGTGCAACTGTGACCAGTCTTAGTATTTGATCCCAGTCAGCATTCAGAGTGCATGTTTTTGGTGTCAGAGGGAATTAGGTGCAAAAAATATGGATAGATTAGTATAAATCTGTAACTGCTATTAGAAAAAACAAGGCACATTCCATATTAGTAATGGACAGTATTGTCATTTCTGTTTCAAGGACCCAATGAATGTCGAGTATGAATATATAATCTTTATTTAAACTTCTATTTGATTTGTATATACTCTGTACTTTGTCTTAAATTCTCTTTTTTACATGGTGATATTAAATATTTGTAGTTAGTTGATATTAAGTATTAATAGCCTCTATGGGTGGTTGAAGATACGCTTGTTTCTCAGTCTAGAGTTTATACCCATGTCATATCTTTGTAAGTAATTTTTTAAAGTCTCCTTCCAGCTGTCTTCATTCTCCTGTTTCACTGATACACATATACTCAAAAGATTTAAGACATTTTATATACATTTGCCAGTCGGGGGGAAAAATCTGTCAACCGCATCTCCAGAGTCTGCTTTTTCAATTAGTCTGTAATTCACATTTACCTTGAGGTATATGTAGGCTAGTAGGTTAGATTAGTGGGTATATTCAAGCTTGCTTCTTTTATTCATCATAATGTCTTTGAAATTCAACCAGGTTGTTGCATGTATCAATGGTTGATTCCATTTTGTTGCTCAATAGTATTCCTTTGTATAGCTGCACTAACAGTTTGTTTATCCATTCACCTGTTGAAGGACATATGGGTTATTTCCAATTTGGAGCGATTATGAATAGAACTGTTATAAACATTTATATATGGGTTTTTGTGTGAACACACTTTTCATTTCTCTAGGATAAATACCAAGGGTTGGGATTGCTGGGTCATGTGGCATATGTACGTTTAACTTTATCAAAAGTTGCCAAACTGTTTTCAAGAATAGCTGAAAACACCCCAACTCACAATGTTATGAGAGTTCTAGTTGCTTTGTATCCTTGCCAGCATTTTGTGTTGCCACCACTTTTTATCTTATTTGTTCTTATGTCATTTTGGCTTTAATTTGGATTTCTCTAATGTGTAATAACGTTGAATATTTTTATGTACTCAGTTGCATTCCATCTGTTCTTTTCAGTGAACTCTGTTCAAGTCTTTTGCCCAGTTTTTAATGACTATAGTTATATGCTTTCTTACTGTTGAATTTTGAGAGTTCCTTACATATTCAGGATACAAATCCTGTGTCAGATACGTCATTTGCTAATATTTTCTCCCAGTCTATACTTTGCTTTTCATTCTCTTCACACTGTCTTTCAGGAAACAAAAGTTTTTAATTTGATGAAGTCCAGTTCATAATTTTTTTTCTTTTATGGATGGTACTTTCGGTGTCCTATCTAAAAATACTTTGCTTCACTCCATGTCACAATTATTTTATCTCATGTTCTAAAAGTTTTATAGGTTTGCATTTTACAAAACATTAGATCTGTGATCCATTCTGAGTTATTGTATAAGGTGTGAAGTTTAAGGTTCATATATTTTGGTTTATGGGTGTCTAATGGTTGCAGCACCTATTGTTTAGGAAAAGACTGCCCTTTCTCCATTGAGTCATCTTGCACTGTTGTCAGAAATCAGTTGGTCACATTTGTATGGGTCTCTTTCTCAGCTCTATTCTGTTTCGTGTATCTGTCCTTTCCCTATACTACAAAATGTTTTAATTACTGTTGGTTTTTATTATGTTTTTAAACCAGGAAGTATGATTCTTTCAGTTTTATTCCTCTTCAAAATTATTTGGCTATTCTAGTTCCTTTGCCTTTGGTTTCAGAATCAGTTTGTCTGTATTGAAAAATATCCTGGGGAGGGGTTGATTAGAATTGTGTTGAATCTGTAGATCAGATGGGAACAATTGACATCTTTACCTTGTTGAGTCTTGCAGCCCTTGAACGTGGTATCTCTCTCTGCTTATTTACATCTTTTCTTATTTCTTTCATAGTGTTATTAGTTTTAGCAAACAAGCTCTTGTACATGTTTTGTTAGATTTAATATTTCAGTATTTCAGAGCTATTATGGTTTTTAAAATTTTTAGTGTCTGACTGTTCATTGGTAATATATAAAAATATGATAGACTTTTGTGTGTTGACCTGTATCCTGTGACCTTGTCATCTTACTCTTTAGTTCTAAGAGATTTGCTTGGTAGAGTCTTTGAGATTTCTATGTAAATAAATATGTCTGCAAATGGAGGTAGTTTTATTTCTTTCTAATCTGTATGCTTTTTTTTTCCCCCTACTTCCTTTCACTGGCTAGGATGTCAAATACAATGTTGAATAGAAGTGACAAGAGTAAATATCATTGATTCCAATTATAGAGGGGAAAGCATTTTTCCCAATTATAGAGTGAAAGCATTCAGGCTTTCACCATTAAGCATGACGTTAGCTGTAGGCACGTCCTTTTACCTGATTTGGGTTTGTTTTGCTCTTTTTTTCTTCTAGCTTCTTAAGGTGGACAGTTAGATTACTGATTTGATAAGTTTCTTTTTTGTTAATATAAGCATTTAATTCTATACATTCTCCTCTGAGCATTGCTTAACTACATCATGCAAATGATGTATTTTTATTCCTTTTCAGTTCGAGATATTTTCTAACTGCATTTGAGACTTCCTTTTTGACTTGTGGATTATTTATAAGTACATCACTTAATTTCTAAATTTTTGGAGATTATTTCTGTTATTTATTTGTAGATTAAGTTCTTTATGGTCAAAGAACATATTGTATGTTGCTTTGGTTCTTTCAAGTTTGTTAAGATTTGTTTTATGGCCTAGGATATGATCTGTCTTGGTGAACATTTTGCATGTACTTGAAAAGTAAGTGTATTTTGTTTGCTCTTGCTGGGTAGAATGTTCTGTAGGTATCAATTAGATACAGTTGGTTGATGGTGTTCTGTCTTCTGGTTGATATTTTTGTCTATTAGATTTTTGTTGCATAGTTTTTGGAGAGGAGGGTGTTGAAATCTATAACTGTAAGTGTAGATTTGTCTATTTCTCCTTCCATTTCTGTCTGTTTTTGCTTCATATATATTGAAGTTCTGTTGTTAGGTGCATACACATTTAGGATTATATTTTCTTGGTGAATTGGCCTTTCATTATTATGTTGTGGCTCTTTTTATTCCTGGTAATTTTCTTTGCTTTGAAATGTACCTATTTGATAATAATATAGCCAGTTCAGGTTTCTTTTTATTAATAGTTCTGTGGTATATCTTTTTTCATCCTTTTTATTTCTAACCTACTTATCTCATCATATTTGAAATAAATTTCTTGTAGGTGGCATACAATTGGGTCATCTTTTTCAAAAAAATCTAATAATTTTGTCTTTTATTGGTATTTTAGGTTATTTACATTTAATATGATTACTGGTATGTTTAGATTTAGCTCTGCTGTTTTATTATTTGCTTTCTGTTTGTTCTCTTTATTGTTCCTCTTTTCCCCCTTCCTGCTGTCTTTTGAGTTATTTAAACAGTTTTTAGTATTCTATTTTAATTTTATTGTGGGTTTTAAAAAATCATTACATCTCATTATAGTGTGTGTTTGTAGTTGCTCTAAGATTATAACATGTATATTTAAGTTTGTATAATCTATTTAGAATAAGTATTTTTCCACCTAAGTGGGTTGTAGAAATCTTAACACCATGTATATTTCTCTGCCTTCTTCCTTGTTTGTTGTATTGTCTTTTGTATTACATCTACATACATATAAAACCCCATCAGACAATTATATAGTGTCTGCTTTCAACCCGATGGTTACTGTGTTGTTTTCTTTTTAAATCTCAGCATCCACTGGATGGTTACCATTTCTCTGATCTTCCTTAATTATAGATAATACATTTTTCCCTTGATATCTTTTCTCTTCTATTCTTTAGTAACTCTTTCAGAGTGGGTCTGCTGGCAATGAATTCTCATAATTTTTACCTTCATCCAAACATGTCCTCATTTTGCTTACTTCCCTAGAGTCTGAGTTGATAGTTATTTCCTTACAACCCTTTAAAAATGTGCTACTTCCTTTTGAACTGCATTGTTTCTGGTTAGAAATTTATAGGCAGTCAAATTATAAAATGTATAATGTATATAAGTGGTGCATCACTTTTTTATTGTATATATTTAATGCATATAATTTATAGGCAGTCACATTAGAAAATGTATAATGTATATAAGTAATGCATCACTTTTTTTTTTCTTGCTACTGTCAAAATTTTTTGTTTTTATTTTTTACCAGTTTGACTATCTGGGCATGGGGGTTTCTTTGGGTTTATTCTTTTTTTTTTTCTTTTTTTTTTTTTGGAGACAGAGTCTCGCTCTGTCACCCAGACTGGAGTGCAGTGATGCAGTCTCAGCTCACTGCAACCTCTACCTCTCCGGTTCAAGCAATTTTTCTGCCTCAGCCTCCTGAGTAGTTGGGATTACAGGCACGCGCCACCATGCTCAGCTAATTTTTTGTATTTTTAGTAGAGATGGGATTTCACCATACTGGGCAGACTGATCTCAAACTCCTGACCTTGTGATCCATCTGCCTCGGCCCCCCAAAGTGCTGGGATTGCAAGGCATGAACCACTGCGCCTGGCCCTCTTTGGGTTTATTCTATCTACTTGGTTTCTCTGTGCTTCTAGAATCTGGTGTACATTTTATCTTTACCAAGTTTGTTAAAGGTTTCAGCCATTATTTCCTCAAATATTTTTCTCCATTGCTCTCTTTCACTCTCCTTTCAGGATGCCAATGACATGAATACCAGACCTTTTGATATCCCAAAAGTCCTTATGGCTCTGTTCACTGTTTTTCTCTTGTTGTTCAGACTAGATCGTTTCTACCAGTCTGTCTTCAAGTTCACTGACTTTCCTGTGTCATCTCCATTTTGCTTATTAAGCCCATCCAGTGATTAATTTCAGTTACGGTATTTTTCAGTTCTAAATTTTTTTTTTTTGAGACGGAGTTTTACTCTTGTTGCCCAGGCTGGAGTATAATGGCACGATCTCAGCTCACCGTAACCTCTGCCTCCCGGGTTCAAGCTGTTCTCCTGCCTTAGCCTACTGAGTAGCTGGGGTTACAGGCATACACCACCACGCCCAGCTAATTTTATGTTTTTATTAGAGACAGGATTTCTCCATGTTGGTCAGGCTGATCTCAAACTCCCGACCTCAGGTGATCTGCCTGCCTCAGCCTCCCGAAGTGCTGGAATTAAAGGCATGAGCCACCGCGCCCAGCCTAAAATTTTCATTCTATTCTATTTCATGGCTTCTGTTTATTTGCTGAGACCTATTTGTTTCAAGAGTGTTTTCCCTTGTTGGAACATTTTTATAATAGTTGCTTCACAGTGTTTGTCAGATAATTCAAACACTGTATCATCTCAGTGTTGGTGTCTGTTTATTGTCCCATGCAAGTTGATATTTTCTGGATCCTTCATATTCCAAGTAATTTTAGATTGCATCCTGGGCGTTTTCAATATTACATTATAAGACTCTGGATCTTACTTAAATTCCATGGAGAATGTTGCTATTTGTGTTTTAGCAGTCAGTTGACTCTGTTAGGTTCAACCTTCAAGTTGCAGCCAGCTTTCTGTGGGTGGTGATTTCAACGTCAGTTTGTTTTCAAAGCCTGTACTGCTTCGCTGTTTGGGTCTGTCCTGTGTGCAGTATCGGTTTGATACTGTTCCAGTTTGAGATAGGTGATAATCTCTCTCTTAGTTCAGTTCTCATAGTTTTTGGTATGCTGTTTAGGTTGAGATCCATGCCATGTTCAACTCTGGGATGAAGCCTGGAGTTTATAATCAACTTTATGGATTCACTTTTCTGTGAGTTCCTCCCTCTCAGCAATTTCCTTTATGCTGTCTGCTCCCAACCTCTTTTCAGTCCTTGAGAGGAAAAGCTGGGTCTTTTTCTACTCTGCTCACTTCCTGTGATTGCACCCACATCCAGGGCTAAACGGTAGGAGTACAGAGAGGAAAAAAAAAGTCGATGGAAAGAGGTTGCCCACTCTCTTGAAACAACAGCTTCTGGGATTGTGGAGAAATGTTTCCCTCCCTCAGATTTTTAGGTACCTGTGGGCGCCCAACTATTAACTACCAGGATCTTTTTCCCAGCTTCTTCAGCCTGAACTGGAGGGCTTCTCCTGGATCTCTGCATTGATTTCCACTTCCAGGTTTTCCTCAAGTCCAGGTGGCAGGATACAAGAGGAGAAAAAAGTAAACTTAATACTGGTTCCATGCTACCATTGAATTTTGATATTTTGCCATCTACCTCCCACCATTTACTTTTCAGAGTCTTTAAATAGCTGCTCCAAGCATTCTGGGGTTTTGTAGCTATATTCAGTAGGAGAGACAGGATGGAGTGTTTTTACTCTATCTTGGTTTGCATTGAAGCCATGTGTACTGTTAAGTATGACATTCATTTATTCAGCCAACACACGTAGCTGTCATTTGAGTGCTTACTATGTATTGGGCACTTATTACATATATTATTTGTTTAATTCTCCAATAATTTTCCTTATTTTAGACATGAGGAAATTTAAGGGTAAAACTGTTAATCTATGTCCATAGATGTTAAATACAAGCAGGGATTTGTATTTCTTCCTTTTCGAGATAGAGTCTTGCTCTGTCGCCTAGGCTGGAGTGCCGTGCTGCTATCTCAGTCACTGTGACCTCCACCTCCTGGGTTCAAACCATTCTCCTGCCTCAGCCTCCCGAATAGCTGGTACTACAAGTGTGTGCCACCATGCCCAGCTAATTTTGTATTTTTAGTAGAGATGGAGCTTCTCCATGTTGGCCAGACTGGTCTTGAACTCCTGACCTCAAAGTGATTTGCCCAACTCGGCCTCCCAGAGCGCTGGGATTATAGGCATGAGCCACCACACTGGCCAGGAATTTGTATTTCTGACCCCCAAAGCTTTGCCATTTGCCTCTATGCCAGTGGTTCTCAAAGTGTGGTACCAGGGCTAGCATCATCAGAATCAACCTGGGAACTTGTTAGACACACAAAATTTCTGGCTCCACTTCAGATGTACTGAATCAGAAATTCTGGGAGTGGGACACAGTAATTAGTTTTGACAAGCCCTCTGTTATCCTGATACGTGCTAAATTTGACAACCATTTCTCTATGCTGTATAATTTCACAAGCACTATGTGTGGTTTAGTTTCTTAGCAAAACCTTAATATAAGAGACGAATTTTTCACTATTGTTTGAGACATATGCTAGTATGCTAAAATCTAATTTTTTACTAACATCACTGACATATAGCTTGAAATTCACACTTTTCTATGTTACTCAAGACAACAGTAGTTAAAATATAAATACTTTGACTTAAAAAATTTAAATGTATGCATATAATAGGGGCTCCAAAAGCAGTCATGTGTTGCTTAACAACAGGGATACGTTCTGGGAAATATATCATCAAGCGATTTCATTGTTCGAACGTCATAGACAAGACTTACACAACCCTAGATGTTATAGCATACTGTACACCTAGGCCATCTAGCGTAGCCTGTTGCTCCTGGCCTACAAACCTGTGTAGCATGTTACTATACTGAATACTCTAGACAGTTATAACACAATGGCAAGTATTTATATATCTAAACATCTGTACATAGAAAGGATACAGTAAAAATACAGTATAAAATATTTTAAAATGGCACACCTGTATAGGGCACTTATTTTGCATGGAGCTTGCAGAACTGGAAGTTGCTCTGGGTGAGTCAGTGAGTGAGTGGTGTGTGAATGTGAAGGCCCTGAACATTACTGTATTGTAGACCTTATAAATACTGTACACTTAGTCTACACTAAATTTACTTAAAAATCTCTTTCTTCGATAACAAATTGACCTTCAGCTTCCTGTAACTGTTTTACTTTGTAGACTTTTTAATTCTTTATAATTTTCTGCCTGTTTTGTAGTAGTACTTATTTTAAAACACAAACATACAGCTGTACAAAAATGTTTTTTCTTTATATCCTTATTCTATAAGCTTTTTAATGTTTTTAAATTTTTGGCTTTTTTGTTAAAGACTAAGATACAAACACACATGTTGTCCTGAGCATACACCTGGTTAGGATCATCTAGACATCACTAGAGTAGGAGTTTTTCAGCTCTGTTATGATCTTAAGGGACCACCATCATATATGCCGTCTTCCATTGACACAAATGTCGTTATGCAGCACATGACTGTATATGTAAAGAAATCAGTCTTAGATACAGTTTTCTGCCAACAAATCACTTCACGTCTGGTAACTACTACACTATGTAATGCCCTGTATTTAAAATTTCAGGATATTAATACTGTTTGTCCTAGATTTCAGGGTAACTTTTGAGATTGGCTCAGATTAAGATTAGGTTGGCTGGGCATGGTGGCTCACGTCTGTAATCCCAGCACCTTGGGAGGCCGAGGTGGGTGAATTGCTTGAGGCCAGGAGTTTGACACCAGCCTGGCCAACATGGTGAAACCCCATCTCTACTAAAAATACAAAATTAGCCAGGCATGGTGGTGGGCGCCTGTAATCCCAGCCACTCCGGAGGCTGAGGCAGGAGAATCGCTTGAACTCAGGAGGCGGAGGTTGTAGTGAGCCAAGATTGTGCCACTGCACTCCAGCCTGGGTGACAGAGTGAGACTCTGTCTCCAAAAGATTAAATGGCCCATATTTGGAGAATGGGTCCTATTTCATAGAATTTTTTCCCACAAAATATTAAATGTATAACTACGTTTAATTTGCATATTCCTGTAAGACATTTTATATACACTTACCAATTGATGGGAAAAAATCTGTCAACCACATTTCCAAAGTCTGCTTTTTTAATTAGTCCATAATTCTCATTTACCTTGAAGTATATGTAGGCTAGTATATTGGATTAGTAGGTATATTCAGATGTGAAGGTTAATTATGGACCATTGTCTCTTTTGTGATAAATTTTGGGGTCAGAAACACTTGTGTTTAAATCTGAGCTCTCCTTTTACTAATAAGGTTGGTGGGGGTTTGGAGCAGAGCAGATGTTACTAATTCTCCATTGTAGAAATAGGCTTTATAGCCATTCTTTTTGTATTCGATTTTAAGTTCATTACTCCAAGGTGTCTGCATTAGCAAGATGCATACTATCTGCTGGATACTCTTCAAGGAGTATCAGTACTAAGGTAGAAAGGGCTGCTCTAGACTGAACGTTTGTATTCCCCCCAAAATTCATATGTTGAAACCTAATCCCCAGTGTGATTGTATAAGGAGGTGGAACCTTTGATAGGTGATTAAGTTATGAGGGTGGTACCCTCATGAATGGGATTCGTGCGTTTGTACGGGGCTGAAAAGATGAGAGTTCTCCTTCCACCATGTGAGGTTACAGTGAGAAGATAACTGTCTTTGAACCAGGAAGCAGGTCCTCACCAGACACCAAATCTGCCAGTGCTATGATGATCTTATACTTTCAGCCTCCAGAACTATGAGAAATACATTTCTTTTGTGTATAAGCCACGCTGTTTATGGTGTTTTCGCTATGACAGCCAGAAAATATTAATACTAAGACAAGGACCCTGCCCTCAAGGAGTTTACTGTCTATGGAAATAAACAGGAAAGGACTTATGCCAAAAATGTGATTGCTATGATACAGATATGTATAAAGGACTGTGGATGTGCTATGATACAGATATGTATAAAGGACTGTGTTGGTGGTACATATACCACAGAAACCAGCAAAATACTGCATCCAGTCAGTTCTGCTATAATGAGATGTATACATTCTTAAAAATCACCAAGTGTAGGGAAAAATAAGATTGGGGCACAACACATAAAAGTTTCATCAGTAACACATTTTTAAAAGAAGTAGGAACCTAATAAAAATGATAGCACCGTTTTAATGGTTTTACATGTTAAAATGGTTAAGAGAAACATAAAAACTACAATAAATATGGTACTTTACCTTTAAAAAGACCTGAAGTTTGCTTTTGAATATAGTCATGGGAAAAGATGCCTCTTGTGAGTTACTATGAAATGGTGGAAGGACAGTTGCCTGAAATCTGAGGGAAAGTTAACACCAGATGTGGATGGCTGTGGCTGGTAACATAAGAGATGTACTGAGGTAGCTGGGAGATGTTTGAGGTATATGTTTTACGTATTCCTATGTTCAGGCTCTGGCTGGATGCAGTTTTATTTCATCTGTCTAGTGTTAAATGGCACATAAGCAAATGGGATTCATGTGCTCATGTTGTGCCCTAGTGTAACCAGCACATTGAAACAAATTGTAAATTTCAAAACAAACATTACAGTAGAACTGACTGTATCAGGGCTTTTATTCCATTCCAAGAGCTGGCTTACCAGCACACCACTGGAAAGAGCTGTCCGTCGGCCTGGAGGAGTCTTGGATGCCTTTACAGGGAAGATGATGAGTGAACTGAGACTTGCCGAATGAGTGTAGTAATATTTTTGCCAGGTATAATATAAGTAGAGGGAGGGCATTCCAGGCAGAGGGAACAGCAGCTTGTGGAATAGCGTGCAGAAGGAAGCCTGGTGTCTCCAGAAAACTCCTATATAGTTTGAACTTGGAAAGAAAAAGAAACACTGTTAATGAAATTTAGCGGTTAGGCAGGAGCCAAATTCATCATGGCCCAATGTACCACTTGAAAAAATTTACATCTTATCCTTCAAGAGGGAGAGACCACTGAAGAATTTTGAACAGAAACTATGTCCCAGTGCTGATTTATGTGGCTCTCCTGGAGACAGCATGGAAGATAGTTTGAATCAGGGCCAGCTGGACTCAGAATCTGGAGGTAAGGAAGAACAAATGTGTATCTTTAATAGGCTTGGCCCCTTTGAGAATATTGTAAAAGCTATAGATGCTCACTGGCAACTGTGTCCTTTCTTTGTTCCTAGAAATCATTATCACTGTAATTTCATCTCTTGGTATTAAGGGCTAGGGCCATGAGAGTTAGCCTTTTATATGGTGATGAGTCAGGTGAATTTATAACCAGCTTTCACAATAGCTAGTTTCACTGTTAGCTTTATTCTTACAATGTTTAAAAATCGTGTGGTGAATCATAGTTGGAGAGATTTTAACATCTTAATGTGTATCCATTGGCAAATAATTACATGGGTCAAAGGCCTCTTTATGTACTAGATTCCTATTTTTGCCCAAATTATTTTTATTTTATTTATTTATTTTTTGAGGCAGAGTCTCGCTCTGTTGCCCAGGCTGGAGTGCAGTGGCATGATGTCGGCTCACTGCCACCTCTGCCTCCCAGGTTCAAGTGATTCTCCTGCCTCAGCCTCCTGAGTAGCTGGGATTACAGGCATGTGCCACCATGCCCAGCTAAGTTTTGTATTTTTAGTAGAGATGGGGTTTCACCATGTTGGCCATGCTGGTCTTGAACTCCTGGCCTCAGGCGATCCACCTGGCTCAGCCTCCCGAAGTGCTGGTATTACAGGCATGAGCCACCATGGCCAGTCCCAGATTATTTTATAATAAAGAATAACTAGCTGGGTGTGTTGGCTCATGCCTGTAATTCCAACACTTTGGGAAACTGAGGTGGGGGGATTGCATGAGTTCAGGAGGTTGAGACTGCAGTGATCCTGGATTGCACCAGCCTAGATGACAGAGTGAAACAGTGAGACCCTGTCTCAAAAAGAAAAAAAAAAGGAATAACCATTGTAAAGGATGAATAAATAATAAGCAAGTAAAATTCAAGGTTAAAAAAAGCTATAACATTCTTTCAAGCAAAAGTTACAATTAGATGCAAATGACTTGAATAACACATCTAAATGAAATAAGCCATATATCCCATTCTTTAAAAAATCAGTATTTTCCCACAGTGCTCCTTGGCAAGTGTTTTGGTGCCTGTTACAGAGTAAGGTGCTGAGAAAACTCATAATCTGGTTGAAGATACTAATGACACACTAAAAGTAATTAAAGCAGGAATATCAGGTTAAAACATAAAAACAATGTCCTACAGTTTTCTAGTTGATAAACTATCACATACTCTATTTAGGATGTAATCAGTATGCAGTAACTATTTATTAAAAGACTAAAATGTAGTACTTAAGGGAGAGTTAGGAAGAAATAATGGAAACATTGTGGGACTTTTTGAATTTTCTGATCTTTGAAACTTTGGAGAGTGTAATTAATGGATTATGGATTCACAGAGGCCATACACCCTTTCCGTAATTTGTCTCTGGTACTTCTGTAGAGCAATAGTTGGTGCTGTTTTTTATTTTCTTATTAGGGCACTGGTGGTTTTTTTTTATTAGAAAACTGATATAGCAAATTATATTATTTTAAAATTATATATATTATTAAACTAATAATATATCAAACTATATAATTAAACGAATATAGGAAAGTATATTATTAGAAAAATAATATACAGTCATTGTGAAAAATAAAAGAATGCTACTTGTATGAATAAAAATTAAAGCTCTTAATAACCTTTAAAAGCACTGATTTTTCTTTGTAACTCTTTGATAAGAGCCAGATCATCAAATACCAAGTTTCTGCTACTGGTAAGATGCTGTTCAGCTGTCACTTACTAACCTATGACAGCCATTTGTGAAAGGAAACCTACATACAGGTGTAGGCATATAATAAAAAGGAATTTTATTATTGATAGACGGTTACAGTTATACCATAATTCGTTGGCCTTAGTTCACTTTAGTAGGCAGATATTTGAATCTTTACTTAATCTAGACATTACCAAAGTATACATTTATCCATATTATTCTCCCTTAAACTCTTAGAGTCATACGTAATCTTTTCTTCATGTCATATAATATTTCTTCTAGTCCTCGGTATTTACTAAAATAATAGTGTACTCTTCTCTTATAGAAATAAGGTTTTTTTTTTTTCCTGAACCCCTGTCCTCATCATACGTAATCCATACTGCTTTGTCTTCCAGCTGAGCCCTTTGGTTCTTCTAGCATATGCAGAGAAATTAAGTCTTAGTCATTTAATAAGACCACATCCAGGAATAAAAGCGCCTTTTACACATGGCATGGAAGACCCTTGAGAGTCTCTCTCTTCCCCACTTTTCAGGTTGCTTTGTCTTTTGCTTGACACCATCCGCCCCGTGATCAGCCATCTGAATCACTTTCCGTCTTTTGGAGAGCCAGGCCCTTTCCTGAGTCCATGCCTTTGCAACTCTGCCTGAAATGCCGTTGGCACGTAGCTATTCAGTCATTAAAACCTAGCTCATGATCACCTTTTCTGTGAAGCCTTTCCTGACCCCCTGCATTGGTTAGGATTAGTTGGGTATGGTAGCAAGTAACAGAAACTCCAAAATAAGGATGGCCTAAAAATGAGAATTTTTTTCCTATAAAAGTTCAGAGTTTGCAGTGTAGGGCTAAAATGACAGCTCTGCTCCACGAAGTAATTTTCAGCTCATGACTTTGGAAGCTCTCAGATTTGACCCTTGTCCTCATGGTTCAAAATTGAGGTATCTTTGTTTTAAGCAGCAGTATGGAAGAAAAAAGAGACAAAGGGCATACGCCAGCTGTTTCTTAAAAAAGCTTCCCTAAAGCCTCCCACACCATGTATCTGGTTGCATCTCATTGGCCAGAACTTAGTCCATGGCCACAAGGAAGGTTATATTATTATAGAAGAAAAGAGAACAGGTATGGGGACAATTGGCAGTCTGCCACATTACTCCAACTGGAGGTAGTTGCTTTGTGCTTTGTGTTCCCAGAGCATTCTAATTATTTCACATTTAGGCTATGTTGTCATCTGCCTTCTCTGCTGGATTCTGGACTTATCAGAGACTGTGTTTTTCATCTTTTTATCTCTAGCACTTTACATAAAGTTTAGCACATAGTCCATGCTCGTACTTGTTGAATGAATGGATAAAGACATTTGGGAAGAGTACAGCAAAAATACCAGACATAAGCAGATGGCAGTATTTAAATACCCATGTGTACAAAGGTAATTGCTTGTGTAGACATTGATGTCTTTTCTTATACTTAATTTTTTTCCTATTTTCTTCATTATGTGAAAAGAATAGACACAGTCAATAGTAGAGGGCATGCCTCAAAATTGACCACATAGAACATAGAGTTATTTAAAAGATAATATGATTCTCTGTGTTATACTTTTTTTATTATTGTAGTAAAATATACATAACAAAATTTGCCATTTTAACAATTTCTCTCTCCCCCCCCACCCTTCCCTTCTCTCCCCTTCTCTACCTTTCCCTCTCTCTCCCTCCCTCTTTTGAGACACAGTCTCTCTCTCTGGCTCAGGCTGAAGTGCAGTGGTGCCATCATTGCTCACTGCAGCCTCAACTTCCTGGGCCCAATTTGTCCTCCTGCCTCGACTTCCCAAGTAGCTGGGATTGTAGGTGTGTGCCACCATGCCCAGCTAATTTTTAACTTTTTTTGTAAAAATAAGGCCTCACTATATTACCCGAACTGGCCTTGAACTCCTGGGCCCAAGTGATCCTCCTGCCTTGGCCTCCCAAAATGCTGGGATGACAGGTGTGAGTCACCACACCTGGCTCATTTTAACCATTTTTAAGTGTATAGTTCAGTGGCATTAAGCACATTCACGTTATTGTGCAACCATCATCACTATCTATCTGCAGAACTTTTTCATCTTCCCCAACTGAGACTCTGTACTCATTAAAAACTAACCTCATTTCCTCCTCTCCCCAACCTCTGGAAATTACCGTTCTACTTTCTGTCTCTATGAATTTACTACTCTAGGAACCTCATGAGAAGAATCATCAGTATTTGCCCTTTTGTGACTGGTTTATTCCACTTAGCACAATGTCTTCAAGGTTCATCCATGTTGTAGCATGTGTTAGAATATCCTCCCTATTTAAGGCTGAATAATATTCCGTTACGTACGTACCACATTTGGTTTGTCCATACATATGTTGATGGATGCTTGGGTTGTTGTGCTACCCCCAAACACCTATTACCCACAAACACAAGCCACATACAGGTTGATATGCCTTATCTGAAATGCTTGGGACCAGAAGTGTTTTGGATTTCAGATTTTTTTTTAATATTTACATTATGCTTACCAGTTGAGCATCCCTAATGTGGATATTTGAAATGTTCCAATGAACATTTCCTTTGAGCATTATGTAGGCACTCAAAAAGTTTCAGAGTTTGGGGCATTTTGAATTTCAGATTTTTGGATTTAGGGATGCTCAACCTCTACTCACATAGCTTCTTAAAAGGAAATTTAAGAAAAGTACACTCACCTATATTAAGAACTTATTTTTCTAGCAAGTAATTTATCACCTCTCCTAATCTTAGGTTCTGAAATGTAAACTAAGAAAGTTATGAAGAATCTTATCTAGATGTCAAATCTTAAAATTAGATCCAAGAGTGGAATTAGAGAAATACAGTGGCCTTTGACAATAAAAGACTAGATTTTAAGAGTCTCTTAATTATTTGGTGAGAGACACAGGACAATACAATCTGTAAATTTCTATTCTTTTGAACTATGAAGATTTTATCATGACTAGAATGAGAAGAAATATTATAGCTGTAGCTTGATGGTTTTGCTTTTATAAAATTCATCTGGTATTGAAGAGAAAAGGATTATTAATGGGTAAAGTAAGAAAAATTAACTCCATTCCTACTGCGTGACTTTTGTTATCAGTAGCAGTCTGATAACTGATTATTATCAGTTTGGTGACAATAATTATTTTTGGATGCTTGGTTGCTAATACTTTGCCTGATGCCTAGAAAATTCTGATTTGGGATCTGTATCCTCCTAATGGGCACATAGCCCAAATTAGCAGTCAAATTCTTCTATTAAAATTATCTGATCAAGCTTTCAAATAATTCATACATTTACATGGAATACATACCCAGTGGTTTAAACAGAATTTCATAGAAGCTTTCCCATTGAAGCTGATTGTTTGGCAAAATGGTGAGTCATGCTTTACTGGCTAACTCACACACCAGCTGTTGGTATAATCAGTTACCTGAGCCAAGATCAAAGCAACAGAATAGAATATAGTACCTTGGCTCTGATACTTTTTGTCTTTTCTAAAAGAAAAAAAAATCGGGATGTAAATTTCCATCCCTCTCCTATGTGCTTTGGGTTTTAAGAAGCAATATAAGACCATTTTTTATCTTTAGAATCTCACAGTTGTAGAGATAAAATTGATATGCTTGAAATGATCTGAAAAGATGAGAACAAATTGTGGTGTTAACTGTAAACCCTTTCAGAGAAATCAACAGGGAGACATTTGAACTTGATGTAGATGTTAAAAATAGAATTGAATGGTAGAGGGCCAACTAAGGGAGGTATTTCAGAGTAAGGAGAAATTAGTTTGGATAAAGCAGGGCCTGATTATGGGTGGTAATGAGTGAATGCGAGGCGCAAGATGCTCCAACTGTTGAATGTTCCTAAAAGAAATGGAATCTTGCAGTATTATGAGTCCAGGAAGACCGAGAGAGACTAAGGTGTTGTAGAAATCTAGGAATGAGACAAAAGAAATCTGGACGAAGTTTCTGGCGGTGAAAGTAGACAGAAAAGGTACATTGGAGGGGGGGACATCTTGAAAAAAGAAACTGTTGAACTAGGTAACATTAAATATGGTGATATTAAGTGGAGGAAGAGTAAGATACTCTAAGATTTTCCCAAGAAATCAAGTACAAACCTGGCAAATGACATTTCAAGTACAAACCTGGGGAGACATATTGTTAATTTTGGATATAGTTAATTTGAGGTGCAATGGAGAATAGCCTGATTGGGACAGACTTTTAGGCTGTTAGTGGACTGAAGAGTGTGTTGAATGTATGGACTAGAAGTATGTTTCCCATACACATCCAGTTGTATTTGAGGAGGTGAAAATTGGTCCTAGAAAATACTTGTTTATAACTGTAAAGGCAGGAACATATGTTCTCATAGCTTCTATGTATATGTTAAAAAATCTTTAAGTCAAATAAAATTTTTTCCCCATTAGCATCATTTCACTTGAAGGAACTAGGTTGGTTAAATAGATGAAGTTCATCAATCACATCCAGGAAACTTTTTTTCCCCATACAGTGAAATAAGAAAGGTAGTAAGCTGCATCTTGCTAGCAGTAAGAAAGATGCAGAACCAGGATAAGAACTCAGATTCTTTAAGGAGCGACATCTTAGAATAAACATTGTGGCATCATATCAAGGATATGACATTATATTCTTAATTATTGTAAATTATTGAATTATTTAACACGTTTAATTTTACAACATTTGAGGTAATGTACCAGCAGAAAGTGGATGCTTCATGTTTTTCTTTGGTGGAATATTTAGTTTGGTCGACTGTGCCAAATTTTATTTGTGGCTTTCTCTCTCAGAATGACTCTTTTTGTAAATAGTAAAACATATATAACCATATAGAGTCAAAGAGAAAAAAAAACTTGGCAGAAGACTATATCCATTGTTATTGGATTGTAAATTGTCCTAAGAAGTAATATCTTACAGGAATGGTAATTAGAAAGGTAATATAATTAGAAATAATAGTCTTGTGTAGGGGTGGACTATTATTGGGGTTTCACTGAAGGATACTTGAGGTGGTTGTTAGTAACACTTTGTGAGTGTCTCCAAGTAAGTACAGTACTGCTTTCTGCTTTGTTTGTTGTCTCTCTTGTGTATGCTGCTTTTTGGTTATTCTCCTTTTCTGTAGTAAAATGTAACCCATATATAAAAGAATGAATACATTATAAAGGGGCAGTTTAATGAGTAATTATAAAGCATATATGCTACCCGGATTAAGAAATAGAATATTGCCAGTGAACCAGAAGCCTGCTGTGTGCCCTTTCCCAGTCAAACTCCATCTGTCCCCACCACATCCCATCCCCCAGAAGTAACCATATTCTTTTGTGAACATCATTTTTTCTTTCTCTTTAAACTTTTACCATCTATGTGTGCATCCCTAAATGGTATAGTTTAGTTTTGCCTCTTTTGTACACATGTCTACACGCATAGGTATACATGTCAGTATTCATGTGTATATTTTTATTTCTCTAATCCCTTGTGCATATACTATTCCATTGTATCAATATACCATAATATATGTATTCTGCTCTACTTTATAATACTGAAAAACGCAGCTGTGACCAGTTGAGGAAATAATGCCTAGGAGGATCACCTCTCTCAGAGAATGAAGGAATTAACGTATTCAAATGGATACCTTTATTTGTAGAATACTTCTTAATATCATGTGATATACTAGAATTCTAGGGAACATGAGTTATGAAATACTGGATAAGACCTTTTGTTATTACATTCTGTCACTGAGTAATTTCAGTGCCTGCTATTCCTACAGTCATGTCTAAGGAGAACATTCACTGAGGGAGTAAACCAAGGTAGCTGTGCTTTAGATCATGAAAGACCTTACCTTACCTGGCAATAGGTGATTGGACTGGCATGGGTATCCAAATTAAAGTCACCAGTGATTGGTCGGACACTGCCCAACCAGGTGGACTAGCACAGAAAGTTGTCTCCAAATGGGAATGAGCTTAACCAGTCAGGTTCTGACAGGCCTTACAATTGGCTATATTTGGTTAAAGAACTATTGCTTTTGCTTTTAATTTTCTGTCTGGATGTACTCCAGGTAAACAAGGTAGAGTGCTGGTTACTGTAAGAATACACATGATGCGTATCATAAAACTCACAAAAAGAAATAGAGATAGGCAGTTAAGTATTGGAAGCAGAATTTGAAAAATCAAGAGAAAGAGATAGGAAGGGGCCTGTGATAGACCAAGAATTAGCAAAAGTTATGAGAAAGTGGCACCTATGAGGTAGAAGAATACCGAGTCTAGAAGCAGAGATACAGCTGGTGGCTGGAGACAAATCACATATCTAAAGCTGATACCCAGGGAGTTGCTGGGTGCCAGTAAGAACCAGAGTTCTAGGATGAGGATCTGCCACTGCCTACTGCTCCTCTTGCTGCCTCCTAGGGCAGACCTGGAACCACACCCATTCTCAGTCCCAGTATCCTTGAGGCCCAGACCCACTTGTGTTACTGATTTTGTTCTTAGACTTCTGACTATCAAATCTATGCTTATTAATCAGGATACTTCCTCAGCCATACACACCTACATTTGTCTACCCTTAGTGTGTCAGAACCTTGCAACCAGAAGAGACTCATAAATGAGTTGAAATTCATTAGTTGTATTACTTACCACTAATTCCCAATACTGTTTGAGAAAGTCAAACTGACTTGAGTGGAGACCTGTATTTGTGATTCCTTTCTCCATTGATTGTGTTCTCTGCCTCTGTAACCCACCATTTATTTGTGTCTTTACTTCCTCACTGTTGCTTCATCTTTAAAAAGTTTTTAAAATATTTCATCATTCATTTCTTCTGCATTTTGCATGTATATTTGAGTTTATAATATGAAATTAGATTGATCTTTTTCAAGATCGACTTCCTTTTTATTTATTTGAAATGGAATCTTGCTCTGCCACCCAGACTGGAGTGCAGTGGCGTGATCTCAGCTCACTGCAACCTCTACCTCCCAGGTTCAAGCAATTCTTTTACTCCAGTGTCCAAGTAGCTGGGATTACAGGTGTGCGCCACCATGCTGGGCTAATTTTTGTATTTTTACAAATCCCATTACAGGCGTGAGCCACCACACCTGGCCCCAAGATCCACTTCCTTTTTAAATAGCATTTTAAAAATATTGGATTTAATATTTTGAAAGTACAAAAAAAAAATGAAATTACAATAAATAGGAACTATCCAGAGATAACCACAGTGTTATTTCCTAACTATATATTTTTTTAAAATGTTTGTGGTATATATGTGTGTTAAGGCCTATTTAGTTGTACTATTTTATAACCATTTTTATTTAATATCATGAACATTTCCAGAATATTAAATGCTCCAGAAACATGGTTTTTTATGTCTATTATTCCAGCATGTAAAGGCACCAGAATTTATTTAACCAGTCCTCTGTTCACTGAGCAATATGATTATTGCCAATTTTTTCCTAATATAACTAATGCTATGATGAATATTTCCTGCATATAAATCTGTATCCTTATCTGATTATGTTCTTGGAATAAATTTCTAATTGTGAAGCCTTGGATAGAAAGATGTGCATAGTTTTAAAGCCTTGGTACATAATATACAGTTTCCTTTTTGAAATGTCATGTGGATCTATGTTCTCACATTAGTGTGTGACAGTGCTACTTTCTCAATACCCATGCTAGATAGTACCATTAAAATGTAAAAGAAATAAAAGCAGACTTTGCCAGTTTGGTTAGTGATAAATCTTGTATCACATTTTAATTTGGATGTCTTTGATAAATTCCAAGAATGACCTTTTTTCCATATATTTATTGGCCAAGTATACATCTGATTTGTGATTATTCTGGAGATATCCTTTACTGTTTTTTAATTGAGTTGTGTTTTCCCATTTTCTTTGTCTTGTTTTCTTTTTTAAATAGAGACAGGTCTTGCTTTGTTGCCCAGGCTGGACTTTGAAGTCCTGGGCTCAAGCAAGCATCCTCTCCACACCCCCACCCCCACTCCCACCTTCTTAGTACCTGATCTATAGGCGCACAGCACTGCGTCTGGCATATCTTTTTCTTATAAATTACATATATTAATTTTCAGCATATGACAGCATTGTCATATTGTCATCTCCATATGTCATGTTGAAAATGTTTTATTCAGCTTATCACTTACCTTTGTTTATGACATTTTTGGTATACAGAAGTCTTAAATTTTATGTCATTTAGTCTTTTGATCATTGCCTTTTGGTTTATTGCTTCAGCATTTTGCTTAAATAGGCCTTCTCATCTCTTATTTGGGAAATAATAAGTTTTTCTATGTTTACTACTTTTTTTTTTTTTTTTGAGACAGAGTCTCACTCTGTCACCCAGGCTGGAGTGCGGTGGTGCGATCTCTGCTCACTGCATCCTCTGCCTCCCAGGTTTAAGTGATTCTCCTGCCTCAGCCTCCCGAGTAGCTCACATTACAGGTGCATGTCACTACACCTGGCTACTTTTTGTATTTTTAGTAGAGACACGGGGTTTCACCATGATGGCCAGGCTAGTCTCGAACTCTTGACCTTGTGATCCGCCCACCTCAACCTCCCAAAGTGCTGGGATTACAGGCATGAGCTGCCGCGCCCAGCCTGTTTACTATGTTTTAATGGTAGGTTTATGTTTTTACAATCCGTTGAAATTCTTACCCATTCATCTTATGGGAACATTTGAGATTACTCAATTTTAGGCCCCAAAGTATGGTTTTTTAGTTTCAGAAAACTTGACTGTTAACTTTTTATAAGTTTTTCATCTACTTCCTACCTTCCTACCTCCCTCCTCTATATGTATATCTGCCCACCACCATATAAAATTTGTATTTATTTTATATATATAGACACACACATATATGTATCTATTTTATATATGTGTGTGTGTGTGTGTGTGTGTATAATCAACATGTTACAGGAAAGGGGTCCTGATCCAGACCCCCAAGAGAAGGGTCTTGGATCTTGTGCAAGAAATAATTCAAGGTGGGTCCACAGAGTAAAGTGAAAGCAAGTTTATTAGGAAAGTAAAGGAATAAAAGAATGGCTATTCCATAGAGTGGCCCCATGAGCTGCTGATTGCCCATTTTTATGGTTATTTCTTAATGATACGCTAAACAAGGGGTGGATTATTCATGCCTCCACTTTGTAGACCATATAGGGTAGCTTCCTGACGTTACCATGGCATTTGTAAACTGTCATGGCGCTGATGGGAGTGTAACAGTGAGGATAACCAGAGGTCACTCTTGTGGCCTTCTTGGTTTTGGTGGGTTTTGGCTGGCTTCTGTAATGCAGCCTGTTATCAGCAAGGTCTTTATGACCTGTATTTTGTGCTGACCTCCTATCTCATCCTGTGACTTCGAATACCTTCACTGTCTAGGAATACAGCCCAGTAGGTCTTAGCCTCATTTTACCCAACCCCTACTCAAGATGGTTCATATGCTTCTGGCAGACATACGTATACTCAAATATTTAGTATAATGATGATTGATTAAGAGTCATACAAGGAACTGCGGGGCATCTCCAAATATATCAGAAATTTAAGCAAAGGCCTTCCATTTGTATTTTCTGTTGGTAATAGGAGAAAAAGGAGAAACACAATGAGTTGTATTTTTCTCAATTTTCTGCATAAAGGAAGCATATCAGTTTTTTAAAGAGAAACCTTGGCAGTAAAGTCAAAGAGGAATTTTTTTGTGTAGGTGTTTATATCAGGGGTGATGTCTTTGATACTTTTTTTTTTTTTTTTTTTGAGAAGTAGTCTCACTCTGTTGCCCAGGCTAGAGTGCAGTGGCGCAATCTCGGCTCACTGCAACCTCCTCCTCCCGGGATCAAGCGATTCTCTTCCCTCAGCCTCTGAGTAGCTGGGATTACAGGCGTGCGCCACCACACCTGGCTAATTTTTGTATTTTTAGTAGAGATGGGGTTTCACCATGTTGGTCAGGCTGGTCATGAACTCCTGACCTCAAGTGGTTCAGCCACCTCTGCCTCTCAAAGTTCTGGGATTACAGGCATGAGCCACTACACCCAGCCCTTTGATACAATTTTTATAGAACCTGGAATAATACAAGACCACTTATTTGATAAACTCTTAAGAAGTTGAGAGTATAACATTAAGTTGTAATTCTGGTATAGTATTTGTGTAGGGAGCCAAAATAATACAAACCACATATATATATATTTCTGGTGAAGTAATTTGATAATGGAACATAGAAAATCAGTGTGGGTGGTGAGATAGTCCCAAACTAATTATTTCAAAATAATAATCAAGATTTTTTTTTTTTTTTTTTGAGAGGGAGTTTTGCTCTTGTTGCCCAAGCTGGAGTGCAATGGTGCAAGCTTGGCTTACTGCAACGTCCGCCTCCCAGGTTCAAGCGATTCTTCTGCCTCAGCCTCCCGAGTAGCTGGGATTACAGGCGTGCACCCCCATGCCCACTAATTTTTTGTATTTTTAGTAGAAATGGGGTTTTACCATGTTAGTCAGGCTGGTCTTGAACTCATGACCTCAGGTGATCCGCCCACCTCGGCCTCCCAAAGTGCAGGGATTACGTGCATGAGCCGCCATCTCCTGCCGTAATCAAAATTTTTGACCTGATTTTATTTTACGTATATTTGTGATTTCTGTTGAGTACTTGGGAAATAGTTGTGGAATGGTTCATCCATACTAGATCTAAGTATTTCCCCTGGAAAGTTTTACATTTGATTGTGAAAATTAGAAAATCTATATAACAAGATGTGGAATTATCCCATTTAAGTGGATTTCCAGGGTTGACCTGCAAGCAATAAGAAAGGATTTTTACCCACTACACTTCAAACAATGATGATGCGAACTGTTTAAGTTAATAGTAAGTGTTAATTCATTTCACGTCTCAGAGAATGTCTAAGAATTTTGGGGATATTAATGAAGCACTACATCCTTATCAAAGAATATTGAGAATTCTGCTTTAAATTACTCAGTTTATCTTTGAGACTGTTTAAACCTCCTTTTCTTTATCTGCAAAAGAAGTCTCAATCTTAAGCCATGTTTATGGGAAATGACTATACCTTAAACTGTGTAGGAAGTTATTTTAGGGGGAGACAGGAAAGGGAAAGTTTGTGTTGGAAGAACAGCATTTCTTTGATTACATATTTTTGTATCTGACACTACATTTACATTGTTTAAATTGAACATAAATTTGTACCTGATCAAAAACATGTCTAGCTATGGAGTATGAGCCTATTTAAATAACTCCATATTATACATTAGGATTTTACTTTAATTTAATTGGAGAGTAGTATGATCAGAATTAGTTGTAACTGTTATGCTATGTTAGACCTTAAATAACTTGATTCCATTTGTAGAATACTCTGCTTATTTTAAAAATTCTGATATTAAAAGAAAAATCACAGATCTTTGAGGTTAGCTAATTGAGTTGCATGTAGAGGAAGGACTACCGGGGCTGGCTAGAGACAGACGGTTGTTTATCCTCTTTAACATTTCCCGTGAAAGGCTCTTCACAAATCTCTTTTGGTTGTTTATTTACCTTTTTAACCATTTGAAATTTAATTTTTTCCTGAGAGTTTCTTTGTCTTTGGTCTTTAGAAGGATTGAAGAGTGGCCAGTCAGAATTCCTCTTTTTAAAGAAAGAGTCTCTGTATATGTAAAAACAACCATTTGATCACCTTCATTCTCCAGATGGCATAATTCCAGCTATATTATCTTCATATTCCTAAATTATAGTACCCTTAACTGTTGTTTTGCTGTACTTTTTCTTCCCAGTTTTTAAAGGGTGGAGGAAGTAGCCAGACACAGAGCACTTTGATTTTTTTTTTTTTTTCTTTGATGCTTGAAATCCTGGGATCAATACTATGAAGGATGCTCCAGAAGGGAGTGAGAGTGGAGAAAGGTAGACTATTTAGGCATCTGATTCATCCATGCAAATGATGAAGACTGAACTTGTTAGGGGGCAGTGGAGATAGAGAGGAGAGATAGGCCTGATATGGCTGTGAAGTAGACTATAGACCCACATTCTTCTTATTCACCACTCCCCAGAGTAAGTACAAAGACAGTGGTAACTCTAGGATATCTAGCATGTTTTCTCTCTTGCCATTTGAATCTTCTCCTTTGGAATATAGAAATATTCCATCAGGGCCAGGCGCAGTGGTTTACGCCTGTAATCCCAGCACTTTGGGAGGCCAAGGCGAGCGGATCACGAGGTCAGGAGATCGAGACCATCCTGGCTAACACGGTGAAACCCTGTCTCTACTAAAAATCCAAAACATTAGCTGGGCATGGTGGCGGGCGCCTGTAGTCCCAGCTACTCGGGAGGCTGAGTCAGGAGAATGGCGTGAACCCGGGAGGTGGAACTTGCACTGAGCCAAGATCACGCCACTGCACACCAGCCCGGGTGACAGAGTGAGACTCTGTCTCAAAAAAAAAAAAAAAAAAATCCCATCAGCCTGTCTCCTTTACATTTTTTTGTTGCATCTCTTTTAATTTTGGTTTCTACATGTTTGTTGTTAGTATGGCATATAGTTATGTAATTGATTTTTGTGTGTTGATCTTATATCCTGTGACCCTGCTAAACTGCAAAGTTTACTTTTCTTTCTTTTTTAAGATTCCTTAGGGTTTTCTATGTAGACAATCGTGTCATCAGAAAATGGAGTTTTATTTTCTCTTCCAATTTGCATGACTTTATTCCTTTTTCTTGCCTTATTGAGCTGGCTGTTGCATGTCTTTTGATCTCTTGTTCTGGCCATCAGTGATTACACATCAAGATTGTTAGACAGATTTGTTTCTTCTGCCTAGAACACTTTGCATAGGCTGGCGTTTTCCTTCAGCAAGGATTTTAATTACTGTTTCAAGGTCTTGAACGGCTTTTGATTTTTAATTTCTTCTTGAGTCAGTTTTGGTCATTTATGTTTTTCTAAAAATCTAGTCATTTCTTCTTAGTTTTTAAATTTATTTGCTTAGTGGTCTTGGTCTCTTACTTTTTTTTTTTTTTTTGAGACAGGGTTTTGCTCTGTTGGCCAGGCTGGAGTGCAGTGGTGCAGACACAACTCACTGCAGCCTTGACCTCCTGGGCTCAAGTGATCCTCCCACCTCAGCCTCCAGAGTAACTGGGACCACAGGCACATACCACCACACCCGGCTAACTTTTGTATATAGAGGTAGGGTTTTGCCTTGTTGCCCAGGCTGGTCTCAAACTCCTGGGCTCAAGTGATCTGCCTGCCTTGGCCTCCCAAAGTGCTAAGAATTACAGGCATGAGCCACTGTGCCCAACTGGTCTTTTATCTTTTAAATCTTTGTTTTATGTCTCCATGTGTTCCCTTTTTTATTCTTCCATAATGTGTCCATGTAGTCTGTGGCCCTGGACTGTTACACTTTTTAAGGTTTTTTTGGTCTTCTCTTGCTGTGGTCATTGTACTTACATGTAGTGCTCCTTTATTACCACATCCCCAACCCTTCTAATTTGCAGTTTGTAAGTATGCACTTGGTATCTAGCAAATAAAGTTTGCTTAAATTGAAGGTGAATTTAGAGTAAATAGGCATAGAGAAAGAGCTTTAAATATTCACATCTGAGAGCTTGAACTTTATCATCATGTTGACCACATGTGGTACTCAGCAAATGTTAAAATGAATATTTAAAAAATCTTTTCAGCTTCTCAGCTTTTGATAGGTTATGTTTAATTTTAGTTGTTAATAAACTAAAGATTTCTTGATTGTCCTACTCCTAAAAACTAAATTTGTATGTTACATGCTAATTGGTAAAAGCAAAACTAAGCTGTATTAGTTGGAGTTTCTAGTTGATGATTTTGTTCAGCATGCTTCTCTTTACATTGTTTTCTTACATGATTAAAAGTTATCCTTATTTGCCTTTACTTCTCCTGATACCCTTCTCAAATATCCTCCTAAAGACTAATTTTAAGATGTTTCCATTGTCTTTTCTCTTTTCTTTTCTTTTTTTTTTTTTGAGACATAGTCTCACTCTGTCACCCAGGCTATAGTGCAGTGATGTGATCTTGGCTCACTGCAGCCTTAGCCTCCCAGGTTCCAGCAATCCTCCCACCTCAGCCTCCTGAGTCGCTGGGACCACAGATGCGTGCCACTTGGCCTGGCTAATTTTAGAAAATTTTTTTGTAGAAACAAGGTCTCTCTGTGTTGCTCAGGCTGATCTTAAACTCCTGGGCTCAAGTGATCCTCCTGCCTCGGCCTCCAAAAGTGTTGGGATTGTAAGCATGAGACACTGTATCTGGACAAATTTTCCTTTTTTTTATGGTGTCAGGGAAGGTGGATCCAAAAAGGGGTGCACATTGTCCTGATTGGTTTCTTTGTTTTATTTCTTTCTTGGATTCATTACAAGTTGTCAAATTATTTTCCATTAGTTTTTTTTAGAGCTAAAATTTGGCATAGGAGACAGTAGTATCTTTAAGTTTGTTAAAGATTAGTAAATGTATTCTAAACCATTTTAGATAAAAAGTAAAAAAGTTGTTATTTTCAAAACATTATTTTATTTTAGTCCTTAGAGTCTTTGTATTTCTTGTGATACTTGATTTAAACTGCTGGGGTTATAAAATTGTTATCCTCCCTAGAGAAGGAAGTAATGCAGATTCCATTTGCTCACTTACCATTGGTAACTGAATATTATTTGTAAATTATTAGCAGGATCATAATGAGCTCACTGTTAAGTAGTTCCCCCAATCAGAGACTCTTTGCTGGATTAAGCTATCTACTAAATTCCTCAGCTGAGAGTTGTTTTACTTTGTTGGATTTTTTGTTTATATTTAACTGCCTTTTATATTAAGGGAGATTTATAGGAAGCACTGAGGCCTTTGCTGTAGTAAGCATGATCAGTAGAGGCAGTGCTGACAGTACTAGTCACATTTGGTTATAATGCTGAGTAAAATGTTATTGACTTTACTAAGTTGGTTTGCCTAACAGAAGTAGTCTCCCTGGAGGTGGGATATCAATGCAGAACTGACTCAGCAATAATCTTTCCCTAAGCATAAAAATAGCCTTACTTTTTGTTACTGTCACTAACATAAACTAACATGCTTTGGATTGGTTGTGTATCAGAAGCTATCATTTTTGAGGCCCTATTATATATGCTTAGTTGTTCTTACCTTATGTCATGTTATCCTGGAAAGGCCAAGACTTAGGTCTCTTACACAGCCAGTGAGAGCTTGAATTTGATTTTAGGTCCCGCTAAATCTAAGGCTTATGTTATTTGTGTTATACCAGTCTGCCGGTAATGCTGGCCAAATAAGAAACATTTCAATGAATGGTATATTTGTTAGTATATTATATAAGATATATTATATAAGAAAATGAAGCATAACTTATTAGGTTTTTAGGCTTCTCTAGTGTACGGTATCTATAGAGCAAAATTTAAATTGTGGTAGTGTTTTATAGACTAAAAAGGAATCAGAAGCCCCTCCAAATGAATAAGGACTGTGTTCCTGGACCTTACCCAGTACTGCACAGATTAGCTATCATTAGTTTTTGTGGATGAGCTGTAGAGTCAGTGAAGAAACATTTCAATGAATGGTATATTTGTTAGTATATTATATAAGATATATAAGAAAATCTCCATAGCGTTTCTTAGGCTATGATATGGAAATTGGAGTCATGGATAGAACTTTCACTCTGGCAGATACTGTATGTAGGAAAATGACATTTGTGGCATGATCCAGAAGAACTGAAAGAGAGAAGTATTTTTTAAAAGAGAGAAAAGCTGAAGATGCTAGATAATACTGGTAACATTTTTAAAACCTCTCTGTCTTTTGAGGGTCTCCTACGAGCCAAGCATTTTATGTATATTATTTCTATCGTCACATCCAACCCATAAGGTAGATGTTATCCTCATTGTACCAAGGGGCAAATTTAGGTTCAGAAATATGAAGAAAGACATTCAAGGTTCTAGCATTCTTAAATGGTAATACTGGAATTCATCCTTTCTGCTCCTGCCTCCCAAGTGTTTGATTATTTCATTGTCTATCTGCTTTTCATTCTGGTGCCCTAAGCAAAGCATAGGCAGTATCTTACAAGAGATTTGGGCTTAAGAATAGGATTTCTGCTAGGCCTGGCGTGTCCTCCTACATGATACTAGAAGTTAGAATTCTGTGGATGGATAAAACTTAGGAACTGGAAATGTAAAATTAAATACTTTTTTTTTAATTAGAAAAAGAAATAGCCCTAACATTTTCTTTTTTGGAGAGTAGGATTGTAGGGACTATATAACACATGACTCTTAATTTGGTTCTGTGTCTTCTTTTTAAAAATGGACCACTATATTAATGTACAGAGAAAAATGTAAGAACTTATTAAACTCCATCCCTTGAAATTAGGCATATGATTACAAAATACATTCTTAACTGACCATATAATTAAAAGTAGTATTCAGAGAAGCAGTAGAACTTATTAATATAGAACCATTTGTTAAAATAGTACCAGAACATTTCTGAGTGGTATACAGGCCTACACAAAGGGTTGTGGGTTTAATAGTTGATAGGCATATAGAGTAGAGATACCAAAACATTGTTGGTAGGCCCGTGAATATACTTGAGATTCTTTTGGTCAGAGTATTGTTTCATTACAATTAAAATGGAATAAGCTAGAAATTTTCTTTTGAGTCTGTATGTGCTACCTCTGTCAAATTTTCATGTTGGAGTGATGCTGAGTTTGTATAATAATTTGAGATATATTCCATCTTTTTATGCTCTCCAATAATTCAAAATATGGAAATGATGTATTCTCTGAAGTTTTAAATAACTTAATGACACTATAGTACTTAGACTTAGAATTAATATACAATTTTAAAATTGGCTAAAGAGGAGAGAAGCTGAATAGACTAAATAATAATAGAAGAAATTGAAGTCCAGGTTGTTATTAATCTCTCAGATGTATGGGTTTCTACATCTATAAAATTGAGATAATTATTACTCGTAGGGTTGCTGGGAAAAGTAAAATGCTTATGTCAGAGCCTGGTACATTGTTAGCCCCCAGTAATGTAAATTGTCATCACAGCCATTACTATCATCATTATTACTCTTTTTTCAAGATTCAGCTTTTTTCCAGAGTTTTATTTCTTTGATTACTTACTTCAAAGACTCTTAGATTTACTGTTAAAAAATGTAATTGCCAGAGGTTTATCTCTTTTGCTAGCCGATTCCATCTCTGACATAGTTTACTTAAAAACAAAATACACTTTATAAGAAATAAAAAGGAATGTAGACACAGACATGGAAGAGTTTTTTTTTATCATTATTATTATAAGAGAAGATTATGTACAGGTTTTGCATAAAAGAGAGCATGTGGAAAGATACTCACCAGAATATTAACAGTGATTATCTCTAGGTGGTGGGACTTAAAATGAGGGTTAGATTTTTAAAAGTATTTCTGGAGTATTTTAGTTATTCTGTGTGTATACTATTTTTCTAAGGAAGTTTTCTATTTTATCACTTTATGCCCTAGTGGTCATCCGTTTACTTTATGTACTTAAGATCATCTTCTTAGAGTACTGATCTTCAAACTGTTCCATAGAATGACTACTAGATTTGGTAAACATAATCTTAAATGTTTTATGTAGTACATCAGGGGTTGGCAAACTATGGCAAATGGGCAAAATCTAGCCCACCACTTGTTTTTGTACAGCCCACCATGAACTAAGAATGGAGTTTACAGTTTTAAATGGTTAATGAAAATCAGAAGAATAATATTTTGTGACAAGGGAAAATTATATGAAATTTAAGTGTCACTGACCATAAATAAAGTTATATTGACATGCAGCTATGCTTATTCACTTGCATGTCGTCTATGGCTGCATTCAGGCCACAGTGGCAGAGTTCAGTAGTTGCCATAGAGACTGTATGGCCCACAAAGTCTAAAACATTTACTGCCTGGCCCTTTAGAGAAAATGTTTGCTGAGCCCTGCACCACATTAGAGAAACCTATGTAGTTCAGTGTTTTTTTTTTTTTTTTTTTTTTAATCTTATGTTTTTATTCAGCAAGCGGGCATTACCACCCGAGCTCTACCTCCTTGTCTAATCAGCAGCAGCATTAGATGCTCATAGGATTCATCCCTGTTGTGAACTGTGCACAGAGGATCTAGGTTGCATGTTCCTTATGAGAATCTTAACTAATGCCTGATGATACAAGGTGGAACAGTTTCATCCTGAAACCTTCTTCCATGAAACCAGTCCCTGGTGCCAAAAAGGTTGGGGACTGCTGTTTTAGAAGCCTCTGAGTGCCTCTTCTAATTCTCTACCCTTCCCTGTAATAGGCAACCATTATCCTAACTTTGCTGACATCCCCTTGCTTTTGTATCTTTATTATATATGTATGTATACCTAAACAATATATTTGGGGATTTGCTTGTTTAAAAGGTAAATTGTTTCATAATGGATATATTCATCTCTTATCATTTCTTTCTCTAAGCATTATGTTTTGAGTGTTACATTTTATATTGATGCAGGTAGCTATAGTTGATCATTTCTGCTACCTAGTGCTCCATTATATGAATGTATACTAACGGACTAATTAGCATTTACTTACATATCTCCATGACAGCCACAACAGCAACATTTTAAAAATTCAATTTGTTGACTCTCTTCAAACCCCTAACTGACAAAACTGTTTTATTTCATGTTTTCTCTCTCTGACACAGCATCTCTATTCCTCTGTTTGCCTAAGCTAGACTCCTAGTGTCATTTGCGGCGTCAGTCTCTCCTCATTTCTCATTTTCAGTTGATCTTCAATCCTATAGATTAGACATCTGAACATCTTATAGTCATCTCTACTGTCACCATCCTAGTCGGGTGCTTACTTGGACTCCTGCGGTAGTCTTCAGTGCCATATCAGCATCCACCCTTGCTCTCTTGTCACGGATTATGAGGCCTACCTCTCCAGCTTCATCTTGACACACTTCCCCTCACTCACTGGGTTGTGTTAACTTCAGCCATTGTTCATGCCATGCTCATTCCTGCTTCAGGGCCTTTGCAAATGCTGTTCCCTCTGCCTATAGAACATTTTCCTGATTCTTCTTATCCTTCGGGATAAAAGTTTGAAATATCTCCTCCTCAGTAAAGTCTTCCTTGCTCCCCAACCCCGAAACTAGGTCACGTTTCCCTGTTATCTTTAGGACTTTGTTACTTGCTACTCAATCCTGGTACTACTACTATAAATTTTAATTATGATTGTTGAGGAAGACCTCTTACCTGATTCAGTCAGAACTAGTTGTCTATAAAGTCTAATAAAGCAATAAATCATAGAAGGGATACATACCTTAGTTTATTCTAATTTTAAGAATATAATTATGTTCATTTGCCAGTCTTTTGATTAAGGAGCTGTTATTGGAAAGAGGTTTGATCCATACCCCAAGAGACGGTTCTTGGACCTTGCACAAGACAGAATTCAGGGTGAGTCAATATAGAAAAGAGAAAGCAAGTTTATTAAGAAAGCAAAGGAATAAAATAATGGTTACTCCATAGGCAGAGCAGCAGCATGGGCTGCTTGACTGAGTATACTTATGGTATTTCTTGGTTATATGCTAAACAGGGTTGGGTTATTCATGAGTTTTCCAGGAAAGGGGTGGGCAATTCCTGGAACTGAGGTTTCCTTAACTTCCTGACATTGCCGTGGCATTTATAAACTGTCATGGTGCTGGTGGGAGTGTCTTTTAACATGCTAATGCATTATAATTAATGTATAATGAGCAGTGAGGACAACCAGAGGTTACTTCAGTTGTTATCTTGTTTTGGTGGGTTTTAGCTGGTTTCTTTACCACAATCTGTGTTTTATCAAGGGTCTTTGTGACCTGTATCTTGTGCCAGCCTCCTGTCTCATCCTGTGACTTAGAATGCCTAACCTCCTAGGAATGCAGCCCAGTAGGTCTCAGCCTCATTTTACCTAGCCCCTATTCAAGATGGGGTTGCTCCAGTTCAAACACCTCTGAAGGAGCCAAGGCCTTTTCTTTCAGAGTAGGTCTACTAGTTGTAGATCCATATTATCTGTATTGGGGAAGCCATGCCCATAATGTATCACATAAGATTCCAGTTTGGATTTTTTAAGTAGAACAAGAATTTAGGCTCTTCAGATGAATTCTTAGTTTAGAATCCTTATAGATCTTTGCAATATTTTTTCCATTTCTTTGAACTATTTTCTTGGCCTATACCTAATTCAGCAGCATAAGTATTTCACTTTTATTGAGTATTTCAGAGTCATTTAACTTTATAAAACTCCCCACTCTTCCATACTTCATTACGTTACTTAACATTTAATTAAATCACACGGTTACAATAATATAAATGGTATGAACAGGTTTGGAACCAAACACAACTAAAAGTGTAACTCACTGCTGGGAACCAGAAGTGTCTGGGTATACTAGATTAGAGGACTCGACCTTTTTTTTGAGTGTACATGGTCTACTGCATTAACGTATTATGTACACTGTAACAGTGTAACTCTGAGGTTGAATTATATGTTTGTGTTTTACTCACAAAATAGCAATTTTATATAGTTCAACCTAATATTAAGTAACAGTATAAAGGATAAGTGGCCATCCAATTAGATAATAATAGATCATGTCACAATATGATGTGTAAATAACAATCAAAAATAAATGATGTTTAAAAAGCCAGGTGATTCTTAGATTCTTTTAAGAAGCTATAGCTATTACAGCCACACATTCCTGAAATTCTGGGTCAGTTTTACTGTCAAATGTATTATCTTTTTCTAAAAATTGTCGAAATGCCACCAAAATATCAATCAGAACTTGTCTCCTAAACTGCCTCTTGTGCCTGAATTTGATGCAGAAATACTTTTAATCAGTCTACCTGTCCCAATTTTTGTTACTGTAACTGAAGGACTTTCTATTGGAAAGGTGTTATGGCTAAGAAGTCTAGATAGACTGAAGAAGAGGAAGGATTTGAGTTGTCACATTCTTCCTCTATGGCATTCAACGTTAAGAATATAACTGTTATGTTATAACTGTATATTTTAAGAATATAACTGTTATAATTATGTAAGTACAATAGTTCTCTCTCAATGTATTCTTAAAACACATTAAAATTAATTTATTTCTCATAAAGCATGGGTTAAGTCCCATTGAAATAAACTCCTGGGAACTATTTCAATTATTTTGTTTTGTGTAAATTTTGTAATAGATACTACTTGGCATTAAGAAGGGCCATTGACTGTACTATTTCATTTTTATATATGTAAATTTATGTAGTGATGGAATTTGACCTAATTTTCCATAATTCTAATTTGTAGCTTATCCAGTTAAATAAAATTTTTCAACGAAAGCTATTTAACTTCCAAAAGCATTATAAAATCAGTTTTAAATTATTATTCTTTGGGGGAAAGAATAACTTTTTAGAAATTTGCTTTGGATAGTTTTCAGAATAGCTAAGCATGTGTAGAAATCTAAGAGATTGTAATGGATGATAAACTTTTATTCTAGAATCAATGCAATGGAAATTTTATACTTTTTTTAGCCCTATATAATTTTATATAAAACCATAAAGTAATAGAGTTGTAATTTAGATCTCAAAGGGTTTCAGCTCTGTCCTAAACACATTTCTAAAAATTTAACAAAACAAAAGAGCTTTGAATCTGACATTGTTAATATCAAGATAGTTGAAATGCCTTCCTGATTGTTATGTCGACTAGTCTATGAATTACTGGTGAGTATTTTTTCCTTCCTGATATTAAAACTGCCCATATCACATTTCACATGTCAAGAAAAATCAACTGTCTTTCTCCATGGAGTAAGACACAATCTGATAACATGCTCCAGAGTAAGAATACAGAAACATCTAACTTTCATGCTCTGTGAAACTGAACCAGAGGGTTCAGTGTTAGAAACTGCCTTTTGTGCCTTGGCAAGTACAGATGTTTTCTGCATATCATACTAATTCATACAACTTATAAAGAGCTATATAAGGAGATGAGTGGTTTTAGGTTAGGTCACTTTTTAAAAGTTATTTTTTGGGTATAATTTGCTTGTCAGAGAATTATCTTTAGATAGCTACAAAATTTATAAACACAGAGAAGAGAGTTAAATTCTTGAACTTCTTGTGTCTAGAGTGATGTGGTTTATCTCAAATAGGTAGAGTAGGGTCAGTAAACTTTTTCTGAAAGGGGCTAAATAGAAAATATTTTAGGCTTTGCAAACTACATGTGGTCTCTGTCAAATGTTCTTTGTGCGTGTATGTTTTTTTAATCCCTTTAAAAATGTAAAACATTTTCTGAGCTGGGATCCTTTCAAAAACAGGCCATGGGCCAGATTTGGCCTTCAGACTTTGGTTTGCCGGCCCTTGCTGTACATCAATAATGTTCAATACAAATGTAACCTGAGTCACATATGTTACTTTTAAATTTTCTAGTAGTCACATGGTGGGTGGTGGTGCTATTTTTTGTTAAGAGTCTTGTAGTGGTATTTGTCCTTCAAACTACAAATATGTGAATTAGGTAAAAATAAAAACAAACTTTAAAATAAATGAGAAGAAACCAGGATAGAAAGGGGCTAGGATATTGGAAGAGAACATCTACAAAGACAATGGAGTCACCAAGAATATGGCAGGAATTCGGCTGTATTAACAGGACTATGGGCAAAGAACTGAAATCTTAATTTAAGAAGAAGAATAAATGATAACAAGGCACATGAAGTTCAAATGGCATAAACGTCATAAAAAGGCTTACGAGACAGATTTTTGCAAGACAGAGGAGGCCGTGTTCTAAAATAGACGTTGCTGAGATTTAACAGTTCTGTCTAATACATTTTATTATAATATATGCCAACTACCATGCAAACTTCATATGTGCCTGACAGTGTGCTTTTAATAAAGAATTAAATCATCTGAAAGTACATTTTATGATATCATGGACATAATTTTCTGTATTGTGTTTCTATTAGTCCAAGAGCCCTTTCTGTGAGAAACTAATGGGAAGATCTACAGTTCATTCTAAGAAAGTTTATTCTCTGTTATTCTCTTATTCCTAGTCAACTTCTTGAAAATATAAGCGTTTATGACAAAAATAACTAGTCAAAGTTCAAGATCAGCCAAAGTTTTCTGCTATCATAATGTGACAAAAACCAATTGAATTTTAAGTTTAGGTTTTTCCATTTCTTCTAATGTTGACTTGTAGTTACTGAACTAGACAGTGTGCCTGTTGATATTGTAGTCTTAAAAGAATTTATTTGTAAAGTGTCATACACTGCTTTAGTTTTTTTTTTTTTTTTTTTGAGACAGTCTCGCTCTGTCGCCCAAGCTGGAGTGCAGTGGCGCGATCTCGGCTCACTGCAAACTCTGCTTCCCAGGTTCATGCCATTCTCCTGCCTCAGCCTCCCGAGTAGCTGGGACTACAGGTGCCCGCCACCACGCCCGGCTAATGTTTTGTATTTTTAGTAGAGACAGGGTTTCACCGTGTTAGCCAGGATGGTCTTGATCTCCTGACCTCGTGATCCACCTGCCTTGGCCTCCCAATGTGCTGGGATCACAGGTGTGAGCCATCATGCCCGGCCTAGATTTTTTTTTTAAGGAACAAGAATAAAGATGCCAAATTGTATGTTTTTGGTTTTTGTTTTTGTGATTACTATAGTACCATAGCCTTTCTTTCTATTACTCTATTATAATTTCCAAACTCTTCCAGGATTAAGAATTGGAAAGCTTAAGACACCTTTCCTGGCCGGGCGTGGTGGCTCACGCCTGTAATCCCAGCACTTTGGGAGGCCAAGGCCAGTGGATCACCTGAGGTCAGGAGTTCAAGACCAGCCTGACCAACATGGTGAAATCCCATCTCTACTAAAAATACAAAAATTAGCCAGCCGTGGTGGTGCATGCCTGTAGTCCCAGCTACTCGGGAGGCCGAGGCAGGAGAATCATTTGAATCTGGGAGATGGAGGTTGCAGTGAGCCGAGATCTCACCATTGCACTCCAGCATGGACAACAGAGCAAGACTTCTCAAAAAAAAAAAAAAAAACACCTTTCCTAAATATTACATTCTTTCTTTTCTACTCAAACTGCTTCTTCAAAATCATGGATAAATTTGATGCATTACAGGGTGGGAGGGAAGATATGGGTTTTTCACAAGTGATGAACCTGTAAACCTTAGAATTGCAAGGAACTGGTTAAGTGAAATTGGGAAGATTGCTACTAATGAAAGATTGCTACTAATGAACTAATTTTAATGTGTTACAAAATGTGGTCCTGGTTATAACTTTTGAAAAGTTGAATACAAATGTGTTTCAACAATATGGAACATATTTTGCCTTTGTAATATTCAAGTTACGGAGACAGGTTGAAGCACGGGAAAAAGAAACCAGAGTTTAAGAGCGTTTATTTCCTTTCACCTGAGTTCAGAATATTCTGCCTGAAAGGAAATGGGAAGTAATGACTGGCTTGAACAAGGTCAGTGCCTAAAAGGCCTGGTGGCCTTCCTGCTGCCCAACAGAACACACACCTCATCACTTCAGCACAGCAGTATAGGTGAACTCTTGGCCAGTATCACTGAAATTCTGAACGGAAAGGGACGTGGGCACTGCCTTAGCTACCTTCACATGCTACTCTGATTAATTTATTTTTCTCTTTTTCCTGTTTTGTCTTTAGATTTTATAATCAATGGATAAAGTGGGGAAAATGTGGAATAACTTCAAATACAGGTGTCAGAATCTCTTCGGTCATGAGGGAGGAAGCCCTAGTCAAAATGTGGACATGAACTCCACCAGATGTTTGTCTGTCAGAGAGAAAAACATCAGCATAGGAGACTCAACTCCTCAGCAACAAAGCAGTCCCTTAAGAGAAAATGTTGCCTTACAACTGGGATTAAGCCCTTCAAAGAATTCTTCAAGGAGAAATCAAAATTGTGCCACAGAAATCCCTCAAATTGTTGAAATAAGCATCGAAAAGGATAATGATTCTTGTGTTACCCCAGGAGCAAGACTTGCACGAAGAGATTCATACTCTCGACATGCTCCGTGGGGTGGGAAGAAAAAACATTCCTGTTCTACAAAGACCCAGAGTTCATTGGATGCTGATAAAAAGTTTGGGAGAACTCGAAGTGGACTTCAAAGGAGGGAGAGGCGCTACGGCGTAAGTTCTGTACACGACATGGACAGTGTTTCCAGCAGAACTGTAGGAAGTCGTTCTCTGAGACAGAGGTTGCAGGATACTGTGGGCTTGTGTTTTCCCATGAGAACTTACAGCAAGCAGTCAAAGCCTCTCTTTTCCAATAAAAGAAAAATCCATCTGTCTGAATTAATGCTTGAGAAATGCCCATTTCCTGCTGGCTCAGATTTAGCCCAAAAATGGCATTTGATTAAACAGCATACAGCTCCTGTGAGCCCACATTCAACATTTTTTGATACATTTGATCCATCTTTGGTTTCTACAGAAGATGAAGAAGATAGGCTTAGAGAGAGAAGGCGGCTTAGTATTGAAGAAGGGGTTGATCCCCCTCCCAATGCACAAATACATACATTTGAAGCTACTGCACAGGTTAATCCATTATATAAACTGGGACCAAAGTTAGCTCCTGGAATGACTGAAATAAGTGGGGACAGTTCTGCAACTCCACAAGCTAATTGTGACTCGGAAGAGGATACAACCACCCTGTGTTTGCAGTCACGGAGGCAGAAGCAGCGTCAGATATCTGGAGACAGCCATACCCATGTAAGCAGACAGGGAGCTTGGAAAGTCCACACACAGATTGATTACATACACTGCCTCGTGCCTGATTTGCTTCAAATTACAGGGAATCCCTGTTACTGGGGAGTGATGGACCGTTATGAAGCAGAAGCCCTTCTCGAAGGGAAACCTGAAGGCACGTTTTTGCTCAGGGACTCTGCGCAAGAGGACTACCTCTTCTCTGTGAGCTTCCGCCGCTACAACAGATCCCTGCATGCCCGAATTGAGCAGTGGAATCACAACTTTAGTTTCGATGCCCATGACCCCTGTGTATTTCACTCCTCCACTGTAACAGGACTTTTAGAACATTATAAAGATCCCAGTTCGTGCATGTTTTTTGAACCATTGCTTACTATATCACTAAATAGGACTTTTCCTTTTAGCCTGCAGTATATCTGTCGCGCGGTAATCTGCAGGTGCACTACGTATGATGGAATCGATGGGCTCCCTCTACCCTCAATGTTACAGGATTTTTTAAAAGAGTATCATTATAAACAAAAAGTTAGAGTTCGCTGGTTAGAACGAGAACCAGTCAAGGCAAAGTAAACTTTCCGGTCCCCAAAGGGTGTTAACTAGGTCCGCTTTCATGTGCATCAGACAGTACACCTATAGCAAGCACACGTAGCAGTGTTAGGCTTTTTCATGCAGTATGTAAGCTTAGTGTTAGTATCTGTCAGATGCGACCTGCTGTTACTTATTCAGATAAACGTGGTGCCTATTGGAACACCAGAGGATAGAGCTACAGGTGTTAAGACTACAAAAACATTTTGCCGATTTCGCTAACAGTTTGGTTTTTAATGGCTGTAGTATTTGAGTGAGGCAACTCTGGGGCATTTGTTATGAAGAGTTCTATTTCTTACTGAAGAACAAATTGTTAATATTGGATGAGTATTTCAACAGTGTGACTAATGTTTGAAATTATTTTTTCTAAGAGTTTTTCTATAACCTTCCAAAAATAGTGATGTTTGTAGTTACTATAAATCAAGCTTTGGAAGTCCAAAAAGAATAAAAGACTGCCTTCCTTTTAGAAAAAAATGCAATTTTCTGGCCACAAGGGCATAGTGCAGTTCACTTACGTGTTGATGTAGTTTATAATCAGATGCCTTTTCTCTTCTGCAAAAGGTACTGTTAAGTAAAACAGGTTTTCTAAGTAGTCATTCTTAAAGTTTCAGACTTACAAAGCTAGTAGTAGAATTTTATTGAAAGGCCCTAGGTATTAATTTTTTAAATGAGTGCTTTAACTTAAAACAGGCGTTTGGAATAGCTGCTGCAATGTAGTCTTGCGTGTGATTTTTTTTTTTTTTAAGTTGATGTGCAGTCTAATTGTTGTTTCATAAAAGTTGGATCTGTTCCTATGCCCAGGATGATTTTGTGAACCATGAAGTACATGAGACTAGAAGATGCCCAAACAAGTCAGATAATAGTAACTACAATGGTTGCTGATGTTGAGATATTGTTGAACTGTAATTAATAATTTGGATGGCAGAATTTGTCTCTTTTTTGTAAACTCTCATAGCTGAATTGCTTAAGTATAATTTATAGAATTTCAGTGCAGTTAATTCTTAATGGAAAATCTGAAACCTAAATTGCAGATTTAAAAGGTACTGTACAACCATTATATCTGTAAATAACTTTACTTAGCACCTTTTTGTCACTTAGAATAATATGTACTACTACTTGAGTGAGCTCTTTTGGAAGTTATATCAAGTTCTAGTGTTTGCTTCTTAGTAACTGAACTGAATTTACAGTTCTGTCCTAGACATTTTGCACTACAGTAGCCGAATCCATTCTTGTGTCTTTTTGTTAATGTGCTCTGTACCACTGGTGAGTGCTCCATAGTTTCCTTACCTGCTGCTACAGAATGTTATTTTACATCCCTATGGCTATTGCCAAGGCTACAAAAAAGAAGAGCTATATTTGTATGCAACACTAACCCTTTGACTGCTAATGTATGTTTCTGCTTGCTGTGCCTTGTTATGGCTGCTTTTTTTGTGCTAATAAAGTATGTTTGGTGTTCTCCTTGTATATCTGCTGTTTTATACATTTGCAACAATTTCTCTTGTAAATGGAATGGTTTGGGGTTTTTAAATAAGCATTAACTAACAACCTTTTCATAGTTAATGCAGAGTTACTGTACAGTCTAATATTGACTTATCAGAATAAGCTAACTCTAAATTTAATGCTCTACATCTTATCAGTCAAAATTATATATACTGTGGAGCAGTATAGTTACTGCAAATTACTGTACAGTTTAGGTTATAACAGAAAACTGACAGAGAAGTAATAAATCTATTGATTTCTCTGCTTATAAGTGAAAGATTGAAGCTATCCAATGACATATTATAGTAAATGAGTATCTGTAACCTCCCACTGCATCAGAAGCAGGTTAAATGAAGTCTTGTGAATTTGTAATACATCAGTACCATTTATTGGTTTGGGGACCATCTTGATTAAAAATAAATGCCCAAAATGTAGAACTTTAACCAAAGACTTGTCCATTTTAAAGCAAAATGGGGATTGAAGGGACTTAGAATTTCTGTTGTTTCTAATTAAAGTCCCTGAAGATCATATACCAAAGTGTTTGAGAACTTCATCCAAACCTACTTTAAAGCATTATGTGCAATTGTTATGACATAATTATATCGCATAATTGTTGGGTCTGTTTTCTTGAGCTTATAATGTACCTGGAAAATAAACCTCTTGAGAAACAAAAAGTTCATACTGATTATTGGAAAAGGACTATATATGTGAGCAAGATTGTGTTTTAGAGAGGAAACTTGAAACTCCAAGAAAGCACTTGATGTTTTTATATGCTTGTAGCAAATTGATGTTCTAACTGTAGTTTTATAGAAAGTATTAATGCTTTTATGTATTTCAAAACTTTCATATGTTAAATGGAAATTGTTTTAAATGTGTTTGAGTTTATGTAAGCATGTATACACTGTGCTAAAAGTCACTTATGTTTCAGTTTGTGTATAATATTAATATGCAATTTTTGGTTTAAATTTTTTTCTTAAAATATTAGTGGCTTACATTTTCAAAAAGAAAAATCACCAGCATGAACTTGCACCTAAGTCTATATTCACTGTGTCCTTTTCTGAATCCCATTGTAGCCTGTCAACTAAATTTGAGTGTGTTATGGTCTTTTTAAAGTGCATTTAAATACAAACCAGGAATTTCTTTAGAAGTTGAGATACATCCTTATAGTTGAAATAATTAACCCAAGAAAAGGTTGCTTTGATTTGTACCCATTCTTATTCATTCTTTTCATTCCCTTCCACACACACACACATACATACACACTCACACAACACCCCTCTCCCTTCGCCTATATGTGTAAGTGTGTATGTATGCACATATATACATTTATGTTGTTAATATTACTTTAGATGGCATTGCCACCTGATACAAAAACATTTAGAGATCTTATCCTATAGATACTACCTGAAGAGTATTCTTGTACTATTCAAATTTTATTATCTGCACTAAAAGTTTAGTCTTGCTACTTTAGCCTTGTTTATAATACAATCACCTTACAAAGAGAAAGCGTTCAGCTGTATTTTCTTTTCTGGTTAAACACAGTACAAAATATTTGAAGCAAAACAGCTTGGATTAAATAGTTACTAAGAGTTATCATTAAATTTATGTTTCTTAGACAAAACTTGAGCCCAAATAATCATTATAATCATTCTCCACACACCAATCTGTTTTTTAGCTCTCATGTTTACATAAGATTTGTAATGGCTGGAACCATAAGAACTGATACTTGAATTTTAAGCTTCATTTGACAAAATCCAAAGCTTAAGAATTTTTTAATTTCATTTTGATCTGGTTGCTATTTATGTTTATTTCAAATCTTTCTTTTCTCTCTGGCATTAAGCACTAATTTGGTAAGTTTTATTGAGACTGGTCTTAGATCTCTTATTTTTATAGCAAACACTGCTTTTTAGTCAAGCCAAAGAGCCTGTGATTGAATCAGGACCCTGTTTTTTTTTTTTTTTTTGGTGATAAGAGCCTCACTCTTGTCACCCAGGCTGGAGTGCAGTGGCCCAATCTTGGCTTACTGCAACCTCTGCCGTCTAGGTTCAAGTGATTCTCCTGCCTCAGCCTCCTGAGCAGCTGGGATTACAGGTGCCCACCACCATGGCTGGCTAATTTTTGTATTTTTAGTAGTGACGGGGTTTCATCATGTTGACTAGACTGGTCTTGAATTCCTGACCTCAGGGCATCTGCCCACCTCAGCCTCCTAAAGTGCAGTGATTACAGGCGTGAGCCACCGCGCCTGGCCATAGGACCCTCCTAAGAAGGATACAGAACCAGGTCCGTCTTTGAGAGTGTTAACATAAAGCAAATAGCACTGATTTGTTTGCTTACCTATACCCCAGCACATACAGTTTTACTTAGATGAAATTAGATAGAAATGTATACCAAGGGCTGACTTGAGGGTAAGAAAGTTCCAAAGAGGGCAATGCTGCTTGGCCCATGTGCATAAAAGCTACATATATTTGAGGCTCTGGTTTTGTTTTATAATTTTGCAACAGCTGATCCAGAACAGAGACTTTTAAAGTAGTATATTCTAAAGAGGTTTGGGGTGGAAATTTTGTGGGAGGTAGCTGGTTATTTGTTGGGGACGGGAGGAGAGGTTGCTATTGCAAAGTGTAGATGAGTTGGAGCAACTGTTTTGTTTTCATGCCCTGGACGCTTGATTGAACAGTAAGACTCTCTTCAGCCATGCAGTCAACAAGTATTTGTTGAAGACCCGTGTGCCACTCACTATTTTAAGTATTGGGTGTACATTGGAGTACAAGACAAAGCTTTACTGCCTTCCGGAGTTTATTGAATTATAGTAGATAAGACAGCAATGAAATGGTAATTTCCAAAGCTATGAGTAAAATGAGGCAGAATATGGCGGTGGAGGGACTGGGGCACAATTTTATAGGTTCGTAAGCTTGAATGATAAGAAAATTAGACCAAGATCAAAGAACAAACGTTTGAGATGAAGAGAACAATGAAACTAGTCCCCAAAGCACAAATGGAATTATTTGCTGAGAAATAAAGAATGCCGGTAAGGTAAGTCCATTGAGTGGAGGAGAATAGTAGGTGATGAAGTTCTAGAGATTGGCAAGGGCCTGACCATTTAGGGCTCTATGCCTACAGTGAGGGATTTAGGATGTTGTTTTGAGTGTAATGGGAAGCCACTGGAGAGTTTTAAGCAAAGGGGATGTGTGGTATGTTGTAAATTTCACTGGTCAGTGGAGAAAAGACTAGTGGAACAAGGTAAAGGAAGACTTTTATAGTCATCTAGGTGAGAGATGGTGGGACCTTGGACTGGGGTGATAGTCATGGGGAGAAGTCAGAATTGGGGTATGTTTTAGTGGTAAAGCTGATAAGACTTGGTGATGGATTAGATGTGAACAAGAAGAAAAAGATCAAAAGATGACTCCACTTTTTGGTGTGAGAGGGGTAGTGCTGCCATTAACTGCGATTTAAGAAAACCAATGGAGGAGCAAATTGGAGGGTATAAATCAAACTCTGCCTTGAACATAATTGAGTTTTGAGATTCCTATTAATAATTCTAACAGAGACATTGTGTAGTAGGCAGTTGGACATATGAGTGTAGAGTTTAGGGGAGAAAATTAAAATGTGGAATCACTAGGCCAGGCATGGTGGCTGACACCTGTAACCCCAGCACTTTTGGGAGGCCAAGGCAGAAGAATCACTTGAGCCGCAGATTTTGAGACCAGCCTGGACAATGTAGCAAGACCCTATCTCTACAAAATAAAAATTAGCTGGATGGGTTGCCATGCGCCTGTAGTCTCAGCTCCTTGAGAGGCTGAGGCAGGAGGATCACTTGAGACAGAGCCAGCTCCTGGCTCTAAAAAAATATTAAAAATGAAATGGGGAATCACTATATTGATAGTATTTGAAGCCACAGAACAGGATGCAACAGCTAGGTATTTTGCATGAGATTAAGAATTTCTTTGGAGGAAATAATTACGACAACATTTAGTTTGCCAATTCAAGATTCTGTATCTTAGATGTTTTTAAAAGCTGTCTGCTTTCAATAGAGGACTTGTCTTCCAAAAAGTTTTAAGATACTGGGATCAGACCTTGCGCTGAATCTTAAAACTTTATCCACGTCAAATTTGGTTGTCATGCTTTCCATGTCAGATTTGCTTGTGTATCTTTTTTAGTGTGAGTTTTTATATGATAAATCCAAGTTCATTATGGAATATTTAAGAAGTACTAAAGATTATAAAAGAACCTACCAAAAAAAATTCATACTGTTAACTGAACATTTAGACTCTGACCATTCATTCCACAAATATTAATTGAAGACCCATGTGCCAGTCACAATTTTAGGTAACGGGTATATATTGAGGTACATTACTACGACCAACCCTACCCCTACCCCTTCCAACTCCCATTTTGAAATTTTCCAGAGGTAACTGCTATTAATATTTGGTACATTCCGTTTCTTTTTTTTTTTTTTCATGTATTTTTAACAGTTTAAAAAAAATCACATAAAAGATAAAGTTGTACATCTTGAGTCAGTTACTGAAGAGTTTTTTTGAAATAGGATTTCAGTAGAAGATTAAGACCCTTACTTTACCAAGTTTATAAACTGGTGGGGATGTAGGCAAATATATAAATGTATGGTCATGAGAATATATGGAAATAAAGTAATTAAGTAAAAACTGGTTTCATTGGTGATAAGGAAAAACAGAAAAGTGACCCAAGTGGAGTAGGGATGATTGGAAAGGTACTGGGTTTCTTTTATCACAAGAATGAGAATTTCATTTAGCAGAAGATGATGGAGAGGCCAGGTGCAGAAGTAAGAGTGGCAGGTGGCGAGAGAAGAGGGGCAGGACTGAGGTGGAGGAATCAAGTGCTTATAGCATATGCTGGACTGAACAGTCTCAAATTATCTAGGCTCTGCAGCAAGGAAGAATTAGAAATTATGGCAGCAGCTGTAAGACAGCCTATAACCAAGAGGGATTGGAGTTAGGAAGTCCTATGAAATTTGCCTAGATCAGGTCACTAGCACTGGAATCAAACAGGAGCACATGCAGAAGAAAAATCAACATAATTTTCAGTAAGGAAAAGCAAGCAGTATATGTGCCTATGAGACTTCTAGTTAAATAAGTCATAGTTTCTCCAAATTTAAGCAAATCATAAGCCAACAGTAAAGTAAATCATAAGCTTACAGTAAAGTAAGACATGTATATTGGATATTATGGATATCCAATTATGGATAACATTTTAAAAGACATTTTAATGCAAAAAGTAAATATTCTATCAAATAGGAAAACATCATTACTATGCTTACATTAGAGAAAATAGGATAACTTTCCTATGGATAACATTTTAATTATGGATAACATTTTAAAAGGCATATTTTAATGCAAAAAATATAAGATGTGATTAAATAAGGAAAACTATCACTGCTAACTCTGCTTAAGTAGAGAAAATAGGAACATGAAAAAAAGTTAAAGCAACATCAAAAAAACTTTTACTTGACAAAAATGCTAAGAAAAGGTGGCACAATCTTAAATCTTAAGAGGGAGTTACTGAATTTAATCCCCAAAACACTATTATAATTGATGTAGTTTGTCTCATTTCTCAATTATACTAAGTATGAAAACTGCTTTGAATTTTTAAAATTTATTTTTATTTTTATTTTTTTGGAGACAGTGTCTCCCTCTGTCGTCCACCCTGGAGCACAGTGGCATGATCTCGGCTCACGACAACCTCTGCCTCCCGGGTTCAAGCACTTCTCGTGCCTCAGCCACCAGGTAGCTGGGACTACAGGTGCGCACCACCATGCCCGGCTAATTTTTTGCATTTTAGTAGAGACAGGGTTTCACCATGTCGGCCAGGCTGGTCTCAAACTCCTGAGCTCAGGCAATCCACCCACCTCGGCCTCCCAAAGTGCTAGGATTACAGGTGTGAGCCACTGCACCCGGCCTGTTTTGAATTTTTGTTGCTTAGTAGTAGTATATTTAGAAATATATAGCATTACTGCCTGACATTTCTTTTTCTGGGTATTTTTACTGAATATTCCTTCCCAGCTAGCAACCCAAGATTTTAGGGTTGTTTTTGTCTTTTACCTCATGTAAATCTATCATTACACTGAATGGTTTAATTTCTTCTTACCTGTCTTTAATATACAAATAATCATGCCCTTAATCCTACCTAATATTTTATTTCCTTTAATTTACAAAGGGTGAATTATTGTAAATTTATTGTGCTTTTCTTAACCCTTTAAGTCATTTTTTAAAATTGAACTTGAATACTTAATTTTTTGTTTGTTTTGTTTTGTTTTTTGAGACGGAGTCTTGCTCTGTCGCCCAGGCTGGAGTGCAGTGGTGCTATCTCGGCTCACTGCAAGCTCCGCCTCCCGGGTTTACACCATTCTCCTGCCTCAGCCTCCCGAGTAACTGGGACTACAGGCACCCGCCACCACGCCCGGCTAATGTTTTGTATTTTTAGTAGAGACCGGGTTTCACCGTGTTAGCCAAGATGGTCTCGATCTCCTGACCTCGTGATCTGCCCACCTTGGCCTCCCAGTGTGCTGGGATTACAGGCGTGAGCCACCGCACCAGGCCGCACTTGAATACTTTAAAGCTATTTTTAAGTACCCTTGGGTGTAATTGCAACAGCATTACATTTTAATGGCACTAAAGGAATAGAGAAATATTTGGGTATAGTAATTCCAACACTGAATGATATAAATTTACAAATTGTGTCTTTAAAATATTGTATTAACTTTTAGCAATTTCTTTCCCAATGATGAGAACAGAACTGAAAGGCTAAAATTAATTTCTAGGATTTGGCTATGCTAAGTTTCTCAATCCTTCAAACAGATAATTTGAGAGGCTGTATAGTTTATTGGTGACATAAGCAAAATAAATATATAAGGGCCTACATTTGGTCTATAAACAATTCTGTCAGAGGCTGGGCAATGTACTTAAAATAATCCTGGGGGAAAGCTGCCACAGTAGTTTCCCGATCACCAAACGAGCCACATATAACTCGATGCAGCAGGCAGATTATTGTGTAATATAGAAGATTTAACTGAGCTGCCTGGGTCTCATCCTATACTTTTTTTTTATTTTTATGTTTATTTTTTATTTTTTGAGATAGAGTCTCACTCTGTCACCCAGTCTGGAGTGCAGTGGTGTGATCTTGGCTCACTTGCAACCTCTGCCTCCCAGGTTCAAGAGATTCTTCCACCTCAGCCTCCCTAGTAATTGGGATTACAGGCACGCACCACCATGCCCGGCTAATTTTCGTATTTTTAATAGAAATGGGGTTTCACTATGTTGGCCAGGCTGGTCTCGAACTCCTGACCTCAGGTGATCCGCCCACCTTGGCCTCCCAAAGTGCTGGGATTACAGGTGTGAGCCACTGTGCCAGCCTTTATATTGTCTTGGATACCTGGCTTAGAGGGATTAGATAACTTGTCCAACGCCATAGAGAGAATGTTAGAGCTAGATTTCAAACGCTGGTCTGAGACCAGAGCCTAAGCGCTGATCGATGATACTTTGCTCTTTGGATTCTAATTCTGTCAACCAAATTAACATTTCTTTCAATGATTTGTTCTCTTTTTTTGTATTTCAAAACAATCGGCTATACATAACTGATAAAAATGGATTCTAAACCATTGGTAAAAGAGTTGAAAGAACTGGCCACTAGAATCTCCTTCATTCATCTTCTCCAGTTTATTTGGGGAGTGCCCCTGCCGATTTCTCCAACTTTAATCTAGTACAACTATCCCCCTTACTCACCACTCTCCTGACACACTGGCCGCCTTTCAAAGCTCCCTTCCTTATTCCAGTATCTTTCCCACCTCTGGGCTTTTGCACACGCTACCCCTCCTGAAACTAACTGTCCTCTTCCCACTGTTCCTTGTAGCAAGGTAGATTCCTTTCATTCTTTACACCTGAGCTTAAGTGCCTCCTCCTCAGAGAGACCTGCTCATGCTATTTAAAGGAGATTGCCCCCCCATTCTCTTATCTCTGCCCTGCCTCTGTTTTCTTGATCGTCTGCATTACAAAAAACTTGCGCATATGTTATTTATTTGGGCTTTTGGGTTTTGACTGTCCCTCTTGAGAAACTGAGGACAGAGACCATATCTATCATTTGCTGTTTTATCCTCAGTGCCTAGTATAGTGCTTAATACAGAGCAGGTATTTATTAGGTTGGTGCCACATTGCAGTTTTTGCCATTACTTCTAATGTCAAAAACCACAATTTTGCACCAACCCAATATTTGTTAAATGAACGAATAATTAATTCATTTGTATTTATTTCTCCTGTCTACCCACAAAAAAGTCATGAAACCCTTATTGCTTGTCCTTCTAAAATCTAGATTGCTTCACATATTTCCACAATCTCCCACTTATTTTATGAAAAATAAGATAAGATTAATCTGACATGAATTATTCTTGGTGAACACATGCTGGTTCTTGGAGATTACACTTTTTCCCCTAAATACTCACAGGCCCTACCTTTAATCATCCATCCCAGAATGCTGTCCAGGATGATGTCAAGTTCATCAGTCTGCAGGTTGTGGAACCACCTGACTCCCCTTGTTTAAAGATAAGAATCGCCTCTCTCTGGTCTTCTAGCCTGCCTTTCATTTGCCTCAGCACCTCTGATGACAACCAGCAGAGACTTTATTTGGAGACTCTTAGTTCTCTAGAAGAAATTAATCCAGGCCAGGACATTGTAACATTTATAGTAACTATGTTTTTTTTCTAGAATCCCCTCACCCATTCAGACCATTGATTCCTTCTTGCCAGCTTTTCTGCCTTTCTCCAGAAAAAGTGGAAGTGTAATAGGAATTAGATAGCTGAGTCTTCCATCATTTATCAACATTATATCATTTACCATTTCCTTGATAGTCTGTCTCAGACATAACTAAAACCGTGTGTGTGTGTGTGTGTGTGTGTGTGTATGTGTGTGTGTGTGTAATCAAAATACTTTCCAAAGGTAATGAGATCAGATATCTTTATAAGTGCATTTTAAAATGTGCCACAGCTGTCTAGCAAAAACAGGTAATTCTAAAATAGTTCCTCTTGAAAAGCCTGCATTTTAAGATAAAATACACTTTGTAGCTGCTATAAGTACAACTAGATATTTAAAAGAATGCAGAGTGGTATTTTTCACTAAAGTTAGAAAATTGAAAATTTGCCACATCTGAAACTTTAGAAAGTGTTTAGGAGTAGGCTGGGCACAGTGCCTCACGCCTGTAATCCCAGCACTTTGGGAGGCCAAGGCAGATGGATCACCTGAGGTCAGGAGTTCAAGACCAGCTTGGCCAACATGGTAAAACCCCGTCTCTACTAAAAATACAAAAATTAGCTGGACGTGGTGGTGGGCGCCCGTAATCCCAGCTACTCAGAGGTCTGAGGCAGGAGAATTGCTTGAACCTGGGAGGCAGAGGCTGCTGTCAGCCGAGATTGCACCACTGCACTCCAGCCTGGATGACAGAGCGAGACCCTGTCTCAAAAAAAAAAAAAAAGAAAGAAAGAAAAAAAGAAGGAACGAAGGAAGAAAGGGAGGGAGGGAGAGAGGGAAGGAGGGAGGGAGGGAGCGAGGGAAGGAAGGAAGGAAGGAAGGAAGGAAGAAAGGAAGGAAGGAAGGAAAGGGAAAAGAAAGTGTTTAGGAGGAGATTTCATATGAAAAAAAAAAAATCTAGATTGTGTTCTCTACCTGAATATCCAGAATACAGGGCCCAATGAGTGATAAAATTAAATGGACAAATCTGTTTCTCCTTCTTCACCTGTTTCCTCAATCTTGTTTTCACACTCAAATATTTTTCTCCTTTATACATGAAGAGATTTTTTATTTATACATATTCTTTTTCAAATTTCTTTGGGTAATTTTTTTGTGAATTCCAACACAAAGGGGTGTGTGTATTATAAATACAAAAATAAAAAGTGATTGCTTTTATACTAGCACCTTAAAACCATTTAGAACTTCAATAAAACCATGAAAAAGTGCTGCTTTGGAAATGGAGAAATACTCGAAAGTGTGGTGTGATGTTTTCAAGTGGATTGTGATTACAGTCTCAATTTGCTGATCTTGACCTCTGGTGGACAGGTGCAGGCTTACTCTGTTCAACCTTAATAAATAAGGCTTAAGGGAACCCTACGTTCACATCTGAATGGGTGAAATGTAGGTATGGGTACTATGTCCTCTCTTGCAGTATGGGCACAAAACTGTCTTTAGAAAAGAGACAAGTAGATAACTAACATGTTGGTCTTCCTGTGATGAATGAAGAAGCCTGTGGATAATACAGAACAAATGAATGCTGGAAAACACTAAGGCTCATCTAATTAGAGGTAACTGTATCTGTGAAACTACAGGTCCTAAGTTATATGATACTGAAAGTCGTTTATTTTTTAATGAAAAACAATGCCCTTGAATAAACGTTGGATGAAGTTTTATGAGATCTTTCGGAGTCGAGATGTGTGGTTTGGCAAATTGTGCCAACTCAAGGTTTGGGGGCTGTCACCCCATCATCTTGGTCAGATCACAGTTTCCAATGACCTTTGTTTCTTCCTGTTATGAAGAAAACAACACCTGTCTACACCAGTGAATTCTATTTGGAAATCATCTCAGATAAGAAATGACAGATAAAGTACCAGTGATTAGTTTTCAGAACTAATCTGTGGCATTTGGGAAGAATGGACATTTTGTAACATATGTATATGAATTAATATAAGACAGAGCAGATTTGCTTAAAATAATTTTTGAGCTGAGAAGCTGTTCTTTCAGTAACATTTTTCTTCTGAAGAGCTCAGATTTCTTCCGTAGCTGTGGAACTGCTGTCAGACTGCCTGGCTTGTGCTCAGCCCAGCTACTTATTAACTGGTGGGTTTCTTAACTCTTCCCAGGCGTGGATTCTTCATCATCTATCTCATCGTGGTGTGGAAATGTAAACTGAATAATCTTTGAGAGATATGTAGCCCAGGGCCCGGCACAGCATATGTGCTTGGTAAATGTTGTTATCATTTTCTTTGTGCTTACATCCATCTATGCGTGCTAGTCCATTTGTGGAAATGCAGTCCTGGAATCCAGGGGTCCTGATCAAAATTGCAGTCTTTCTTTTTTCTGCCTAAGGCTTGGCTAAAATGTAAATTCAGCTGGTAATTCTCCTATATGGTGGTTTACTGTGGAGTTTTACTGAAGGACAGAGGCAAAATGTTGAAACATTATCTCCAAATCTTCATAGAAAAAAAAATCTATAAAACATCTTGCTCAGAAAATTACTAGGAAGCAGATAGTATAAAAGCAAGCCATAATTCTATTCAAATTTTTATTTTAATACTCATAAATGTTTTAGTTTTCCATCAAGTGAAAGAATTTATCTTTGGAATCAATAGAAATATAATCATTATAAATTTAGTTTGTGCTTTCACATCCTGGTAGAAATGTAGCAATACGCATAAAAATGAAAGTTTCATTAATTTTTTTCTCCAAATGCACCATCCTATTTTGTAACCTTGGCTATGAGTATAGGACCAGGAAGCACACACACACACACACACACACACACACACACACACACACACACACATATATGACCTGGGACATGGCTA
>NW_012114599.1:2295052-2328826 GCF_000951035.1 Colobus angolensis palliatus | reverse complement strand
TAATCCCAGCCACTTGGGAGGCTGAGGCAGGACAATCCCTTGAACCCAGGAGGCAGAGGTTGCAGAGAGCTGAGATCGCACCCCTGCACTCCAGCCTGGGTGACAGACTGAGACTCCATCTCAAAACAACAACAAAGAAAAAGAAAACCAATGTCATGTGAGTTACATAATCAAATCAGAAAAATTTTGAGGAAAGAAGTAAATGATCTTAATCTCTTTATCTCTGATTCTCTGGCTCTTTGGGTGGCTAGTTCTTTTCGGTTTAAAAACTTTATGTAGTCTTTGATTCTGTGGTAATTTTATTCTGCTATCGAATGAAAGGATAAAATCTAATGGCCCAAAATATACTTAATTTGCATTTTTTGGTTAAATATATTAAGTGGCTAAAAAAAATCATCCATCTGGAATTTCTGAACCTCACATCTCTGGAAAAGGATATCATCTCATGCTCACCACCTCTATGTCCAGTAAGTGACTCCTCCAAGAAAGAACTTGGCACAACCCTTGAAAGCTCTGCTCTAGTCCCCACCAGTTGTAACAAGAAACACATTAAGGTGTGGTAGGTATGTGGTCTTTGGCCTGTGCCTTTTTTTCTCTTGTCTCTTACTGAAATTAGGTGGACTCACTTCTTTCCTCTAACTGATACACACCTCAAGTTACTTGAGCCCACTTCTCAACATACCCTAGGTTCCCATCAGTTTACAGCAGTGCTTCTCAAACTCGTTGGTTTCAAGACCCCATTACATGCCATAAAATTATTGATGATCCCAAAACGCTTTTATTTGTGGATTTACCTACCAATATTTACCATATTAAAAATTAAAACACAAATTAGAAATATATATTTGGTTATAAATAACAATAAGCCCAACATACATTAACATAAATAACATGTTTTTGGAAAATAACTATTTTGTAAAACAAATGAGAAAAACAGCATTGTTTTAATCTTTGCACATCTCTTTAATATCTGGCTTAGGCTGGGCACAGTGGCCCATTCCCATAATCCCAGCACTTTGGGAAGCTGAAATGGGAGGATCACTTGAGCCCAGAAGTTGGAGACCAGCCTGGGCAACATGGCAAGATCCAGTTTCTACAAAAAATGAAAAAATTAGCTGGGCGTGGTGGCATGAGGCTGTAATCCCAGCTGCTACTTGGGAGGCTAAAGTGGGAGAATCACTTGAGCCTGGGAGGTTGAGGCTGCAGTGAGCCGTGACTGCACCACTGCACTCCAGCCTGGGCAACAGAGACCCTGTCTCTCTCACACACACGCATGCGTGCGCGCGCGCACACACACACACACACAAACACATCTGGCTCAATAGAAGACAGCTGGATATTCTTATCTGCCTCTGCATTCAATTGTTCCAATACATTACTTTGGTTAAAGAATATGAAGAAAATCTGGCTTCACATAGATATGTAGTTGGAAAATGAGAGGCGTATTTTGATAGCCTTTTCAAATAATTGTGGGCATTCTTTCAAATAATTGTGTGATATTAGAGCAAAACTTGACAAATCATAGTTTCTTAAAGGCTGGTTGCAAAGTAGAATCTGAAACCCGATCAGTGAACTGCGAAAATGTATTACATTAAAATGCACTGGTCTATCTTGTTTTTGGAGTGGATTTTGTAGCATCAGGCATTGCATTGGTCATTTGGAAAATACTGGTTCACTGAGTCACACATTTCTTCCAAATTTTTAGTCATTTTAGTATACAATATTTTTTAAGTCCCACTTAATAATAGCACCACTGATCTCATCCTTAAGTACTGGGAAACTCATAATATTGGATACAAATTTCCCCCAAATTCCAATTTTTGGTTGAAAACTCAAATTTTATCATTAGCAACAAATACTGTCAGTTGTTTTTCTTGACATGGAGTGGCTGGAGTGCAGTAGCACCATCAGCTTAGTCTCCTGAGTAGCCAGGATGACAGGTGTGTGCCACCAAGCCCGGTTAATTTTTTAAATTTTTTGTAGAGACAGAGTCTCGCCATGTTGCCCACGTTGGTCTCAAACTCCTGGCCTCAAGCAGTCCTCCAGCCTTGGCCTCCCAAAGTGCTGGGTTTACAGGCATGAGCCACCATGCCTGGCCCCAGGATATTCTTGAGTGAAGCTGACTTTCTTTTGCCTTTGCCAGGCCATAGTAGTAAACAGTCAGTTAACTCCTAGTACACTGATTTCATTGATGCTAAGGCATGACTTTTGCTAATAATTGCTTTTGCACCGTCCATGCACATTTCAACACAGTTGTATCAGAATAAACCATAAGATTCCAACAGTTATTCAACACTTTGGCTATTTCAGGACATGTGTGTTTGTTGCCAAGCATTTATGTAATAAAATATCTTCAATCATTAATTGGGGCCAATAAGAACAAAAATAAGAAAAATAACAAATACAGTTATATCTGTAGATGTGTCCATTTTTAAAGCACAAATGCAATTCTGCAGATGGTATATTAGTCTTCATGTTTATAGTGAAATCCGAAATTTGACGAGTTACCGTGTTTTGGGGAAGTGGCACTGGTTTCTCTTACTAACTTGTCCTTCAGCAGGCATTGAGCAGCGTCAACTGTGCAAGGCTTTGTCATTCAGCTAGTATATGTACTTTTCCAGCCAATGCAATATGATAACTCACCCTGTAGGGTGCTTTGGTGTCTTTTTCATTTCTAGTTTGAAAACCTGAAGAAATATTTAGCTTTTAAAAAGCTCATATTTTGTACATTAAAAATATTTATTTTCCTTTATACTCTTATCAGTCTCAAAATGACAATTTGAAATTGTTTTGTTGCATAAGACACAATAAGGGGAATTATTAGTAACCATAAAAGGAGGGGAAGATATCTTTCATTGTGTTTTCATTTCTTCCTCCAGTTTTTTTTGAAGTTGATCCACCCTTCCATGAGTCAGGGAACTCTGATATTTCAGGTTCAGGTACGTTAGCATCTGACATGTAGATGCGACATGTGGTAATTGAGAAAGCAAGCGAACGATCTATCCTTAACGATAAGAAAAATATTCTATAAATAACTTTTCTTTTTATTTTAGAATATTGAACTCTAAAGCAATAACAGTTTTAGATGATTTTTAAAAAATCTATGAAGTTTTGAAAAAAAATTAAAATGTTGCAAAACACAGTATATTATTTGTTGTTGAGTTTTCAAATAGATGCAAGGGAAAATCCGGATTTTGAAACAACAATACATTGGACAATAATGAGGTTACAGAAATTATAGCAGGTATAATGAAAGATAGATACTGCAGTCAAAGTATTAAGAACAAACTGAGTTAATCTCCGAAAATGCACATATATATATTCTAAATCTACCACCTTAGAAAATTCTAAAGAACACAAGAATATGAAAAGCACTTGTTGCCAGACAGAACAAAGCATCCTAGGTCATGTAGCCTCTGGAAGCTCTACCATATTCTTAAGAAAGGATGAAAGCAAGAAAAACAAATGATGTCTTCATATTATTGTAAAATAGTTTTGACCTCACAGTCCTCCTGAAAAGATCTTAGCGCCCCCTGGAGTCTCCAGACTACATCTGATGAATCATTGGTCTAAGGAGCCATCAGTTTTAAATGAGTTTCGATTATCTTAAATATGCTTATTACACTTTCTTTATTTGATGCACCTTGTAGAACCTAAAATTAGATTTCAGGAGCTGCTGGTGCTTTGAATGAAGTAAGAGACATCAGAGGTTAACAGTTCAAGAGCCATGAATTCTCATTTTGATCCATTAACTCCTTCTACCTTTGCATCATGAGTCTGGAAGCCCTGATTCAGTCCTTGTTAAAAAGCTGGAAATAGGCCGGGCGCGGTGGCTCACACCTGTAATTCCAGCACTTTGGGAGGCCGAAGCGGGCAGATTACTTGAGGTCAGGAGTTCGAGACCAGCCTCACCAACATGGTGAAACCCCGTCTCTACTAAAAATTAAGAAAAAAAAAAAATTAGCTGGGCGTGATGGCACACGCCTGTAATCCCAGCTACTCTGGAGGCTGAGGCAGGAGAATTGCTTGAGCCTGGGAGACGGAGGTTGCAGTGAGCTGAGATTGTACCACTGCACTCTAGCCTGGCCAACAGAACAAGACTCTGTCTCAACAAAAAAGAAAAGAAAAAAAAGAAAAAAGCTGGAAATAGCTGTTTTGCTGTTGATAAATGAATGGATTTAAATTCCCACATGTTGCTTCTCCAGATCATTTCATGATCACTCAAGCGGAAACTGCAGCAATTAGAAGTGTTGCATATGGTTGGAATTTAATCACTTTACATTTTGAGCATTCCTTCTAAAAGCAATTTCTTTTGATTTAATGTAAAAATTCATAAGTACGTATCAGGCACCCATACTACCCATGTACTAGAGGGAATACAAAAGGTGCATATCCTACTCCTCAATTATTAATTTTTGCGGCTGGGTGCAGTGGCTTATGCCTGTAATTTCAGCACTTTGGGAGGCCAAGGTGGGCAGATCACCTGAGGTCAGGAGTTTGAGACCAGCCTGTCCAACATGATGAAACTTTGTCTCTACTAATAGTACAATAATTAGCTGGGCGTGGTGGCACGCACCTGTAATCCCAGCTACTGGGGAGGCTGAGGCAGGAGAATCTCATGAACCCAGGAGGCAGAGGTTGCAGTGAGCTGAGATTGCACCACTGCACTCCAGACTGGGATTTAAGAAAATGTGTAAATATTGCCTCAAATGTAATCAAATGCTTGAAAGTAGCTTATAAATAATGAGAATAGGGCACACAAAGAGATTTTCATTCTTCATAGAAGTGAGACTTAAAAAGGCCTTGAAGGATAAGTAGAAATAGATAGAAGCAGAGTAGAAGGGTCATTCTAAGAGAATATTAGTTTGGATGAGGGTACAGAGGCAGGAAGATGGAGCTTAGCTTGAGGGAATGGAGGTCACTGGTGCTGTGAATATTTGCAGACAGCCATATCCAGAGCTGAGAGGTGCAGGAGCAGACTGAAATAGTTCTTTTTTTCTTCACTCTCCTACCCTCTTTGCCTTTGGTTTAGCAAGGAGGATCGAAAGGAAACCAAGAGAAATGGTTGGGGGCAGCAGAGGGAGGTGGGAGGGAAACTCCAGGATGTTATGGTTAGCCAAAAGAAGCTGTTGAAATAAAATGACCAAGAGTTAATGTCATTTTAGGTGTGGGGATGCACAGCCTAGATCCCCTTCCTCTAAAGGACTTGCTGTCCATCCACTGAAATCTTGGTCAGCAGCCAACCTGCAGCTATCAGCTCTTTCGGGGCCTGCCTTGTTGCAAAGGGCCGCCTCCCTGCAAAGAGCTGCCTTGCACAAAGAGCCACCTTGCACTAGGTCATGCTCTTCTGGTGGCAGCTTGCATCCTGTCATGGAGAGGCAGGGGTGTGAAAAGGGTGTGAAAGCACAGCCATCTCATATGTTGTGCAGGACAATATCCACTCCAGAGTTCCTGCTAGAGGCCAAGATCTTGTTGCAGCTCAACTTCTTTCCCATTCTACTCACTCCCTCTTTCCTTCACAGGTGTTGAGCCCTAATAAAATTTTGTACCTGAAATTCTGCCTCATTATCTGTTTCTGGAGAATCCAACCTGTAACATTTTCCCAGCCAGGGCTGAATACACACACTTGCTCTCTCTCTATATATATATATTTATGTTTACGTATATGTATATATGTATGTATATTTTTAATTAGTTTCCTCCATTTAATAGTATACTGTCTATCAATTATTAGCAAATTATGTTTTCAAAGCATGATTGCTTTGGCATTAGTAATGTTAGTCAGAAATATGAGTAACTTTTGGTAAGAATGAGAAGCACTCAACTTGTAACTTCAAAAAGACATTATCTGAAAGGTTGAAGGCCAGTTTCTAATAGTACCTGGTGTCTTGGCTTCAGGGCTCACAGCAATCCTGTGGAGAAAGTATGAGTATCCCATTTCAACAAAGGAGGTGAGGCTTAGAGGGAAAGGAAGTTGCTCAAGATTTGCTCTGGAACAGAGCCAGGATTCCCACTCAGATCTTCCAACTCTGAATCCTGCAGGCCTTCACCTGTCGAGCACTGAGCACCTGCCTGCCGGCTCCAGAGCTCCTCTGGGGCCCTGGTCAGTGTGGTGTTGTTTATGTCCAGCACACATTCCCTTGGTCTACTGGAGGACAGTTTCTGTACATGCAGATAACTTCCTTCCCCACGGACCTGTGCCTCTCTCTCTGAGGGCTTTCTCTGATACCATCTGCACGTGGGCAGGTTAGACTGAAAGTTTCAGGGGTCAGTGGCTTCCAGAGGCACCTCTCTAACAATAAGGGCCCAGACTGAGTGGAAATACCCCAGCTTCCTTACCACTCCAGCCTCCGTGCCTTTGCTGGCGTGATTCCAAGATGCATCCTACACTGACTTGCAGTGGCTCCCTGGCCACAGCTCATTCGCGTGGCCCTCAGCAGCTCTCCTTCCTTCCCTGGCTGTCTTCCTCACCACCTCTCCATGATTCCAAGAATCAGCTCCCGAATAAACGACTTGCACCCGAATCCCTGTCTCAGGGTCTGCTTCTGGGGGCACACTGAGGAAGACAGCAATGCCGTCCTAAGGTTTTGCACATCTGAGCCAGAGGGACCCCCTGGGACTGGGGCTCAGGGCTGAGTTTGGAGGAGTGGGAGACACTCAGGGTGTGGCTTGAGGAGGAATGAGGTGAGGCTTTGAGGTTGGCAGATGGCATTTCTGGCAGGAGCCTAGCATGGAAGGTGTGAGAGGAAGAGGGAGGTTGGGGATAGTGGATATCCTTGGTGGTGGTGGGGAAGGAATCAGGGCTGGGATCCCGCCTCTATCAGCAAAGGGAACTGTGCCAGTGGGCCCCAGGGCCAATGCCAAGGAGGCCACGTTCACCCAGAAGCTCAGCCAAGGCTTTTAAGGAGTGGAATTGGAAATGCCGTTTACTGGCTTGCTGTTGGCCCAGTATTTCTTGTTTTACATTTTTGCCCTGGAATTTCCATTGTCCTTACTCCTTAGAGGAGACTACACTTTTGCAGCTAGTAAAATATGTTCTCCAGGTTAAATGGCATTTCAGCAAGTGCCATCATTACATTTTTCAGCACCCAGCCACTTACATCGCTCTTCCATTTTGTCCTTTTAAAATCACCCTGTGTAGTGAGCAAGGCAAGGGTTATATGCCCACCTCTGAGATGCTGGCTAATGTGTTCACAGCGCCCCAGCTGTGAGTAGCGTGGGTCAGGGGAGTGCACAGAGCCTATCAGTGTGGCTTCACTCCTATGGCAGGCTCCAAGGGTGCCAGCCCTCTGCTGGCGGACTCAGCGCTATTCCAGGAGTGGGCTGGGCCGGCCCCGCCAGGGGCAGAAAGCCAGAGCCTGTAGATGCAGCTCTCTTCTACCCACCTGTCCTCTTGAGTCCCCACTGTAGCCGACTGGACTTTCTAACAGCAGAAAGCTCTTTTACCAAGGAGATTTCCAAGTCCTGGTTTTTTTCCATTGATTCTAGGGATGGCAATGTTTGGACAGAATATCAGAGCTTGGCTGGTGCCTGGGCAGTCATGACCGTGGGGCCTGGCCGTGCATGGGCAGGGCAGCATGGTGATGTGGGGCTGGGCTCAGGATCAAATGAGACAGGCCTGAAGCCCATCAGAGCCTCTTAAAGCCTGGACAAGTGGCCGGTTCTTTGAAGGGTTTATATCTATATAGCCTAGTGCAGCTTTCAGATGTGTGGTTTAGGATGTTGAAAGCACTTATTATTGCTTGTGTTGATATGATGAAAGCAATACTAATAAAGTGTGGTCTCTGAGGCTGAATGAATGTGATCTCTGAGGCTGCTTTCCCCAACCTGGGGCAGGTGGGCTGCTGGGTGGCCATGTCAGGTTCAGTTCTGGCAGGATGCTGGGGCCCTTCCAGCAGCACCAATGCCCTGGTTCAGAACCTTTTGCTTGTTGCTCCCCAGGGGTGGTCAAGGCCAGGGAGCAGCTGTAAGCCTTCCCAGCAGGGTTAGCTGTGGAGCCGGAAGCAGGGACCCTGCCGCGTCCATCCACCACAGACTCCAAGCCCTTCCAGGCCTGGCCCCGTTGCTCAGTGCTGCTCAGTCCCACGTGGAGGGAAAACTCCGAATCCTAGAGTGCCCTGAAGTCTCCCAACTGGGGGGCAAGGAGTAGACAAATTAGTACCCTTTCTACTGGAATACCAGCTTCTTTGTCATGTCCAACAACTCCAGGGAATTGTGACCTTTTTGACCAGCATTTTCCTCTAACCTTTCCATCTTCCTCCCAGGAAAGTGAGGACTCAGCAATGCAAGTTACAAAACCCTTTTGCTGGAATCAGACCAAAAGGAAGCTCTCTAGTAAGAGTCTATTGTGAATGTTGTGCTGTTGTGCCTAGATCTCCACAAGGGCACAGAAGACTGGGAATTCACGTCTCTCGCTCCTTTTAAACCCTCAAGTCTGAGTCTAGCTGCTGCCATACAGAGACTGTTTCCCTGTGAAGTCTGTAGACTTGCCACTGAATTGACCTGGCCTGTAGAGAGGACATTTCTCTTCCCTTTGGATAGAGAAGGCTATCTTTGAAGCCTCAAAAGACAAAAGACTGGCTTTTATCTCCTTTGTTCCCATAAGGAAAAAGATGTCAGATGAGAGGCCAATCTTGTATCACCCTCCCAGAGACCACCCCCATAGGAATCTTTCCCTCCTCCCCTCTTAGCTATAACTAGCTAGATCAGGGTGCACTCTGACTAAAGGGTATCCTCTCCCAAGGCCACTGAGTTGTGGCCTGGTGAAAAAGATGATCCTGGCCTCTTAAGATTCCTCCTTCAGGACATAAGTTTGGGAAACTGAGTGGCTGTTGACATTTGAAGTGAGAGCCAAAGCAGGATTTTGGTGCAGAAAACGGGGAAGCAAAGAGAAACAGGTCATCTCCATGATGGTCATGTGCAGGTGAGGGCATCAAGGAGCCAGGAGCAGAGTCAGGAGAATGGAGCAGATGCTCAGAGAGCAGGGTCAATGCTCCACAGGTTCCTGGAAAGGTGGGAATGTGGCCCTAGCTTGGGATGGCTTTGCCATCTCAGTCCCAGCTCTCATGAGAGCCACCCAGGCCAAGGCTCCTGTTCTGAGACACCATCTCTTCAACATAGATCCTTGCACAAAACCCCTCTTTTCTGAGCCAGCCTAAGGAGGAGTCTCTGTTTCTGAACCTCCGCTTATCAAGGGCAGGTCTCCTGGTTAGTTGAGGATAATGCTAGAAACCTGCCTTGTCCAATGCAGCAGCCACTAGTTAGCTACACATGGCTCTCAAGCACTTATAGCTCAAGCACTGTGACTGGTCCAGACTGAGATGTGCTGTGAATCTAAAATTCACACTGCACCCTGAAGACTTAAGGCCAAAAAAAGAAGGTAAAATATCTCACTAATATTTTTTCTATATTGATTATATTAAAATGAGAATATTTTGGATATATCAGTTTAAATAAAGATATTATTAAAGTTCATTTCACCTGTATCTTTTTGCATTTTTAACGTGGCCACTAGAAAATTTACAGTTACATATGTGGTTCACATTATTATATTAAATATTTCTATTGGATACCCTGCCTTATACTGAAATATCCCAGAAAGAAGAACTGTAGATCTTTTAGCAATCACATTGATTAGTTCCAATACTGAAATTGAAGTCTCAAGGGATCAACACACGTAATCTCCTGCCTCCAGGCATGCTGAGCCTCAACAAGTGCAGCTAAAATGGACCTTCTTCTAAAGCCCCCACTCTACCCCAGGGAAACCCTCTCACCTGCCCCCAGCAATTCTCTTCATGCTCTTGCAGTTGCTGTGCTATAGTTGCTGTTAGCCCTAGGTGAGATTATGTATGTAATGTTTACCATTATGGAGACCCAATGCAGATTTTATTATTAAATAACCTCACATTGAATTTACACAAGATGGAGATTTAAAAAAAGAAACAACCTGGGATGTGTCATAAGATCCAAGGATGCAACCAGGCTGTCAGCCATAGGATGGGGCTCCCTCCGTCTTTCATCTGTGTACCTCTTAAAGCACCTGCTCCATTTTTCTCTCTGCTGATGAGCAGCCTCTGCTTCCCCGGGGTGGGAAATGTGGGGACTGCCCCACATTTGACAGAGTTGACAGCCCACAGCTCCTTTTTTGCAGAGAGACACCAATGCTACTCTAGGTCCCACGTCCAGAGGTCCTGGAAAGGAATTCATGGCCCGAGAACCACTATGGCCAGGAGCCAAGCCACATAAGGATATGACTGTCCCCCTCCCTGCAAAGCTGTGTAGTGAGAGGATGGGATGGTTCCCAGAAAGTAGGAAGCGGACCCTAAACAAAACAGGAAATTTTCATGATATCCATGATTATTAGTGTTTGCTTAATCTGGCTCTTTGGTTAAAAAGAACTGTTCTTCCATCCATGGAGGGCTCCAGATGACACCTCCCACTCCTATATCCTCCTTAGAACTTTGCACACCTGCATGAAAACTTTCACCTCCTCTCCGACTACTAAAATTTGATAATGAAACAATCTGTGAAATTCAGCATGGACCTGAGCCATGCAGTCTGTGGGTGGATCACATGAGCAGCAAGGCAGCCATTTGGAAGAAAGCAGTCACTAAATCACAGACAGTGAGGGGAGCCCCACAACAGTGATGCCACAGAGACCTAGCAAAATTGGTCACTTCAGGTGATGATAGGGATATTTCAGGGAGCCTTATTTAACCTGATTCATGGCAGCACCTGAGGAAAAATCCTGTGCGGGAATGAGTTCATCCATACCTACTGGCTATTCACGTCCTCCCACAGCCATCTGGCCCTGGCTAAGTCACACTGCTTTGGAGTTCATTTCAAAAGCCCAGTCATATGCATGTTAAAGAGGTTCACGTATCATTGACTCATAGTAAGAAAGCCAGTTTCCTGTGTGCTTTTCAAGAGGCCGTCGGTGGGCACACCCAGCTAACCTAAAGTCATTTCTCCCACTACTCCCCATGGACCCTTCCACTGCCGCCCGGTCAGCCCAGATGCCGTCTTGCTCCTGCACACACGATGTGCAGGTCACCTGAGAGTCTATTTCTGTAGCCTGAAGATGGCCTAAAAAGGTCTAAACCCAGCTCTGTGCGTGACCAGCTATGCCATCCTCGGAAAGTTTCTTTTTCCTTGGATAAAATTCAAGTAATTATCACCACCTGGCAGGGTCGTTATAAAAATCAAAAAAGATTTAAAGCACTTAAGCTGTATCTGGAATACTTTTGTTCTTTAAAAAAAATTCTGAAGCACACATGGCAAATTTTAACATGTTCACTGGTTGAATTTTCTCCATATTTTTCTAGGTGCTTGTAATTTTTCATTTTCTTAAAAATGATAAATATTATTTTGGGGAAACAGGGACCAAACTTGCCTCCTACCATAACCAACTACAAAAATGGGCAAATTATATACCACACCTGTGTTCAGGTATTAGACAACAATCAGCCCAGGACTATGATACATGAGAGAAGAAAAATGAATGAGGTGAACCCTGTCATTTCCCCAGGTTTCTGCCTGGGGACAGTTTCTGGGACCATATTGCAGGGAGTAGGATCCTGGGAGAGCATGGTGGTTTTACTGAGTTGAAGTATCAGAGATCAGAGTTCAGGGAGGCTGAGTCAGCCAGAATTTGTGTAACAAAGTACCTTGAAGAAGGGAGTTATGCTGAGAAAACTTTCAGAATCTGCAGAGGGTCCCCTTGAACGTGCTGCTGAACACTAAGCTGAACTTGAGTACGGTGAAACTCCATGAGACTAAGTAAAGAACTACTAGGCAGATATAAGCTGAACAATTCCCAGCAGTCACACAGGGCTACAAGATACATGCATTCAACCAGCCGGCATAGGAAGTCCACACTGAGGTTCAGAGTCATTCAGTTAGAGACCACAAAAGAGTCACACCTTAGCAGAAGTGCTACCGAAGCTGAAAAACAATCCTCAAAAGGGTTAAACTATTCTGCAAGTAACCTAACTGCCTGAGCAAAGATCAACATTCTTCAAAAGAACGTAACAAAATCCAACACAGAACAAAATAAAATCCACAATGTCCAGCATCCAAAAGAATATTACAAAGCATGAAAGGAAGCAGGAAAATGTGACCTATAACCAGGAAGAAAATCAGTAGATAAAAATTAAGAAATGACAGAGATGATGAAATTAGCACGCAAAAACTTTAAAACAGCTATTATAAATAAGTTTATGTAGTCAAAGAAAAATGAACATAATGAGAAAGAAATGAAAGATATGAAAAAGAACCAAATGGGACTTCAAGAGATAAAATGAAAATTTCACTGGATGAGACTAACAGCATATTTGGCACTACAGAAGAAAATAACAGTGAATTTGAGGACATAGCAATATAAACTTATCTAAACCAAAGAAAAGAAAGAAAGAAAGAAAGAAAGAAAGAAAGAAAGAAAGAAAGAAAGAAAGAAAGAAAGAAAGAAAGAAAGAAAGAAAGAAAACTTGTGGGGGAGTAGGGAGAGACAGCATAGCCTCAATGCCCTGTGGGACAATACCAAGCAGTCTAGTACCCATGAAATTGCAGTGCCACAAAGATAAGAGAGAGGAGGAAATAGAAAAAAGCTTGAAAATTTTATAGTGAATTTCCCCCTGAATTGAGGAGAAATATAAATCTATACAGCCAAATGTCTTACACCAAGATGTTATTAATATATGACCCAATTTCTGAAAAATGGCTCCAAAGAAAACATCTTTAAAGCATCCAGAGACAAAAGAAACATTTTGTACAAAGGAGAAAAGATAAAACTTAATGCAGACTTCTCTTCAGAAACAACGCAATTCAATGACAATGGAATGCATTTTAAAGTATGGAAAGGAAAAAAGCAAACCTAGAATTCTAAGTCCAGCAAAAATATAATTTAAAATGTTGCCAATAATAATTCTGAATGCCATTATCCTGAGTATCAAAATCCCAAAGATTAAAATCTGGCCTGGCATGGTGGCTCATGCCTATAATCCCAGCACTTTGGGAGGCCAAGTCGGGCAGATCACTTGTGGTCAGGAGTTTAAGACCAGCCTGACCAACATGGTGAAACCTCATCTCTATTAAAAATACAAAAAGATAATAATAATAGTAAGCTGGGTGTAGTGGCACGTGTTACTCCAGCTACTCCAGAGGCTGAGGCAGGATAATCCCTTGAACCCAGGAGGCAGAGGTTGCAGTGAGCTGAAATTGCACCACTGCACTCTAGACTGGGTGACAGAGTGAGACTTCATCTCAGAAAATAAAAAATAAAAAAATAAAGATTAAAATCCCTAATGTCTAAAATCCTGAAAAATCATAATCCTAAAAGATTAAAATCTCAAACTGAACTGAAATTCTGAAAGCCAAATTCTGGAGAAGGGATTAGTGCATCTTCAGTTGTACACAAGATAGTTGAATCATGTTGGCTGCAGCATGGTAATAGGCAGAACTATTACCTTGTTATTGTCTTTATTTGGAAATTAAGTTTGGTTTAAGGAGATGCGTGTATGTGCCAAATTGACAAGGGAAATTGTGCAGTTAATTTTAAGTGTCAATTCAGCTGGATTAAGGAATACCTAGAAACCTGGTAAAGCATGATTTCAGGTGGGTCTGTGAGGGTGTTTCCAGAGGAGATTGCTGTGTGAGTCTGAGTGGACTAGGTGGGGAAGATCTGCCCTCATCATTGGTATGCACCATCCAGTCATCCAGGGATCCAGAGAGAGCAGATACAGAAGGTGAATGAGTCTGTCTCTGAGAGCTAGGACAGGCTTTTCTTCTACCACTTTGGACATAAGAGATCCAGACTTGACAGTCTCTAGACTCCAGGCCTTACATCAGCAGCCCCCACCTGGATCCCAAGGCTTTCAGCCTTGGACTGAGAGTTACACCATTGGCTTCCCTGGCTCTGAGGCCTTCAGACTTGGACTGAACCACACTTCCCATATTCCACAGTCTCCAGTTGGCAGATAGCTTGTCGTAGGACTTCTCAGCCACTATAATTGCATGAGCCAATTCCCCTAATAAATTCCTCTCATATACCTATATACAAATCCTATTTCTTCTATCTCTCTGGAGAACACTGCCTAATACAGATTTGGTACTGGGGAGGCCAAGTATCATTCCTTCTTACCGTATTCCTTACAGAACAATAGAAAAGAGCTGTGAAATTGTTTCCTTACAAAAAAAAAAGTGAAAAGTTAAAAGTGTACAAGGTTACTTAATAGTGAAAGATACAAATTTAAAAGCTAATTTTAGGCCAGGAATGGTGGATGACACCTGCTATCCCAGGACTTTGGGAGGCTGAGATAGGAGCCCAGAAGTTTGAGATCAGCCTGGGCAACATGGCAGAGTCCCCATCTCTACAAAAATTTAAAAAATTAGCTGGGCCTGGTGGCATAAGCCTGTAGCCCCAGCTGCTACTTGGGAGGCTGAGGTGGCAGGATCATTTGAACCCAGGAGGTCAAGGCTGCAGTAGCTGAGATTGTGCCACTGCACTCCAGTCCTGGGTGATAGAGTGAGACCCTATCTCCAAAAAAAAAAAAAAAAAAGCTAATTATGGCCGGATGCAGTGGCTCATGCTTTAGGAGGCCGAGGCAGGCAGATCACCCAAGGTCAGGAGTTTGAGACAAACCTGGCCAACATGGTGAAACCCTGTCTCTACTAAAAATACAAAAAATGAGCCAAGCATGGTGGTGGGCGCCTGTAATCCCAGCTACTCTGGAGGCTGAGGCAGGAGAATTGCTTGAACCCAGGAGGTGGAGATTGCAGTGAGCCAAGGTTGCACCACTGCACTCCAGCCTGGGCGACTGAGTGAAACTACATCTCAAAAAAAAAAAAAAAAAAAGTAATTATTTTTGACACTGCAAAAACAGAAAATTGCTTAATTGCAACCCAAACAGTAACCAGAATTTCAAAAGGACATCATATACTTACAAAATTTGTACACCACAACCACTCTCCAAATACAAGTTCAATGAGTGTTTCAAAGATCAAAGAAGTGAAAATGCAGGCAAAAAATACAAGAAATCTCCCCTGCTAAATTATTCAATTGTGTGTGATTTCTGCCCCTTTATACATAACACCAATTTGCTATGCTATGTATTTCATCTTCACATCATTTCCAGTACTAAGTATAAATTGTGTAAAGACTTTTAGTGAGTTCCAATTTGTTTTATGAAATTTTTGCAAATGTAATTCCACAAAATTGCATTATCACAGCGTTGACTTTGTCATATAAGCATTGTCCATGGATGTAAAATATTGAAACTTCCTTAGCAAATGAAAAGATGTTCTTTTTGTACATCTGCACTTGAGAAAGATAAAATGTCTCAAAATCTTGGCTCTTTGGGCCACTGCATATACAATGGTGACCTACCGAGGTTTTTGATTGATTTCATCAAAAGACTTAGGTTGCCCATCATGTTATTTCAAATGACAGCGGTTATAAAGCTGGGCACACAGAATTACTGACCATACTGACATGCATGTATACATTTTGCTTTTTCACCTATTCCTTTATGAATATGATTCATCTGCTTATAACTATTATATCCATGTGACTATTGTTAGTATACCTGAGTGTTTATGCTTGTAAAAATATGTATGTTATGATTGCCCATTTTATTGGGTAAAGTATGAAGTGTTCTGTTGTGTCTTTATATGTTTCGCAAGGAAATCTCTCTTTAAAAATGTAAATAAATGTCTTTAAAGAATTTTTTGAAATTAGTTTTTCCAAAATTAGATTTTCAGACTTTCATCTTTCAGCATTATGATTTTTAAGACTTTAGACTTTAGGGATTTTGATCTCTTGGGATTTTAACAGGATTATGGCATTTAAGATTATGTCTTTTAAGATTATGGCCCAAACCCACTTTAAAAATGAAGGTGAAATGATGACTTTTTCGGGTAGGCAAAAGATGAGAGCACTTGTTCCCAGGAGTACCAGACTTAAAAAAGTATGAAAGTTCTTTAGGCAATAGGAAAATGATGTCAAGTGGAAACTTGAATCAATACAAATAACTGGAGAGACTAGGATATGGCAAATATGTGGATAAGAAGAAACTACCTTTTTTCTTTTTCCTTTATTTAAAATTAGTTTTTAAAACAATGATTTGAAACAAAAGAAAGTATTGTGATGTTAATAACATGCAGCAGTAAAGTATGTATATGACAACAATATAAAAATGAAAGTATATTTTTGGAAGGTTTTTATATTATATGTGAATTAGTATAATATTGTTTGAAAGTAGCAGTGATATATTAATTACGTATATTTTAAACCCTATTGCAACTACTAAAAACAATAAAACAAGGTGATATATTTTGCAAGTCAATAGTGGAGATAAAACAGAATACTAAAAAATGTACAATGAATGCAAAAGAAGACAAAAAGGAATAAAAAGGGAACAAAGAACAGATGGAACAAATAGAAAACAAGTAGCAAGATGGTAGATATATATCTGACTTAATCATTACGTTAAATGTAAATTATCTAAACACTATAATTCATAAACGTAGATTGTCAAGGATATAAAAGCAAGACCCTAGTATACACTCTTTAAAAAGAAAATCCTAAAATATAAAGATACAGTTAGATTAAAGGAAAGGGATGGGAAAAGATATACCATGCAGTAATACCATGCACAACATTAATTATTTAAAAAGTCAGTGTAACTACGTTAATAATATCAAAGTACACTTCAGAACAAAGAATATTGTAGTACTGCAGATAAAGAGAAACATTTCATAATGATAAGGGGGTCAATAGATCAAGAACAAAGCAATCCAAAATGTATATGTACCCAATATGAAAACTTTAAAATACATGAAGCAAAAAAATGACAGACCTGAAAGAATAAAGACACAAATCCACAAAAGTAGCTGGAGATCCCAAAATTCCTCTCAGTAACTGATAGAACAAATAATCAGAAAACAAAGATATAGAAGACTTAAACAATACTATCAACTAACTTGACAGAAATGACATATATAGTACACTTTACATGACAATAACGGAAGACACACTTTTTCAAGTACACATAGAACATTCACCAAAATAGACTGGATGCTGAGATGGAGAGTAAGTCTCAAAAAACTTACAATAACTTAAATAATCCAAAGTACTGATACTAATATGAATGGTCATAGTAATTTGAAATTAAATTATAAATCAGTAACAGAAAGATGTGGAAAATATGCAAATGCTTAGAAATGTAAAAACTCACTTCTAGTAACCCATGGATCAAAGAAGAAATCACAAAGGGGATGGAAACATATTTGAACCAAATGAAAATGACCATACAACATGTCAAAGGTTGTGAGATGCAGCTAAGCAGTGTTTGAGGGATATTTATAGCTTTAAATGCTTATATTAGAAAAGAAAATAGCTTTAAAATCAGTGATCTAAACTTCTAGCTTAAGAGTGTAGAAAAATAAGAGTACATTAAACCTAAAGTAAGTAGAACAAAAGAAACAATAAAGGCAGAAATTGATGAAATGGATTGAAATAAATGAAATGAACAAATAATAGAATAAAATCAATGAAAAAATTGTTTCTCCATATATATCAATAAAAGTAATAAACTTCTAGCTAGACTGATCAAGGAAAGAAAGAAAATATAGATTACCAGTATCAGGAATTCTATATAAATTAAAAGATCTTATAAACAGAGTAATAAGGAAATACTATGAACAATTTTAAATAAATTTGACAATGCAGAGAAAATGAATAAATTTCTTGAAAAACACAAATTACCAACATTGAATCAAGAAGAAATAGAAAATCTAAATAGCCCTATATCTATTAAAAACTGAATTTTTGATTTACAGCTTTCCATAAAGAAAAATATAGCTCCTGGTAGCTTCACTGGTGAAATTCTATCCACCATTTAAGGAAGAAATACAAATACTACACAAACTCTTTCAGAAAATATAGGAGGGAATGCTTCTCAATTCATTTTAGCAGTCCAGCATTACCAATACTAAAGCCAGGAAAATATATTGTAAGATAATTACCAACCAATATTCCTGACAAACACAGACACAAAAGTTCCTGCAAAACATTAGCATAAAGAATCCAGCAATATATAAAATAAATAATACCTCATGACCAAATGGGACTTATCTAAGGAATGCAGAGTTGAATTAATATTCAGAAATTAATCAAGTAGTTCATCATCTTTACAAAGTAAAATATAAAAAACAGTTATCTCAGATGCAGAAAGCATATTTGACAAACTTCAGCATCATTTATTGTAAAACTCTCAGCAAACTGAAAATAAAAAGGAATCTCCTCAACCTGATAAAGAAAATCTAGGGAAAACCTATAGCTAATATCATCTTTACTATTATGGATGCATAATAGTAAAGACTGAATGCTTTCTTCCCAAGAATAAGAACAAGGCAAGGATATCAATTCTCACTACTCCTATTCAACATTGTACTGGAGGGCTAGTCAGTGTACTGGCTGGCTGTTTCTGTGAAGATTTCTTTTTGGATGAGATTAACATTTAAATCAGTGGACTTTGAGTAAAGTAGATTATATGCTATAATGTGGGTGGGCCTAATACTATCAATTGAAGGCTTTAGTGGAACAAAGACTAACCTCCCCCAAGCAAGAAGGAATTTTGGCAGCAGATGGCCTTTGAACTTGAACTGCAACATTGGTTCTTCTCTGGATCTCCAGCCTACCAGGCTACTCTGCAGATTTTGGACTTGCCAGCCCCCATAATTGCATAAGCCAATTCCTTAAAATAAATCTCTCTAAATAAATATATGTATGCTATTGTCTAAATGTTGATTTCCCCAAAAAAATCATGTTAGAATTTAATCCTCATTGTAGTAGTATTAAGAGATGTGACTTTTAGGAGGTGATTAGGTCAGGAGGGCTCCACCCTCTTGAATGGGATTAGTGACCTTATGGAAGAAGCTATAAGGTCTTATAGAAAAAGTTACCTTATAGAAGAAACTATGAGAAGCCTATTTGTCCTTTTCATCATGTAAGGATGCAGGAAGAAGGCACCATCTTTGAAGCAGAAAGCAAAGCCCTCACCAGACACTGAATCTTTTGGCACCTTGGTCTTGGACTTCCCAGCCTCCAGCAATAAATTTATACTGTTTGTATTACCCAGTCTAAGTTATTTTGTTATAGCAGCTAGAAGGGACTAAGACATACACAGATGCTCACACACACATCCTTTTGGTTCTGTTTCTCTAGAGAACTTGGATGAATACAAGCAATAGTGTTTAAAGTGTCAGGCTCGGCACAGTGGCTCACATCTGTAATCCCAGCACTTTGGGAGGCCAAGGTGGGTGGATCACTTGAGCCCAGGAGTTTAAGACCAGCCTAGGCAACATATCAAGACCCCATCTCTAAACAAATATAAAAAATTAGCCAGGCATGGTGGCATGTGCCTGTAGTCCTAGCTATTCAGGAGGCTGAGGTGGGAGAATCACCTGAGTCCAAGAGGTTGAGGCTGCAGTGAGCTGTGATCACACCACTGTACTCCAGCCTGGGCAACAGAGTGAGACCCTGTCTCAAAAACAAAAACAGAAAAAAACAGTCAAGTTATTCCCAAATTGCTTTACAGATTCAGTGCAATCCCAATCAAAATCCTAGCAGGCTTTTGTATAGAAATTTATAAGATTTCTACAAAATTATTATTTTGTGGAAATTATGCTAAAATTTATAAGAAAATACTAAAGACCTTAAATAGCTAGGAAAAAAATGAGAAGAAAATACCATTACATAATTTAGATGCCCTGATTTCAAGACTTAATAGTAGTGTTCACTTAAAATCACAAAATTTGTAAGTTTGGAAAGGATAACTTTATTTCTTATAAAGGGTTGCAACCTGAAGACTTGGAGGTGTAGCCTCTGGCAGAGACTGAAAGCAGGTATTTCGAGGGAGGGAGTGTGTTACAGGAGTCTCATGCTTGGTCAATTGGATAGACATACATATTTAACAGGTTACAGGAGGGGCCATGAATATGCATGAGGGGACGTTGCACGCATGCATAGTAAGCAAACATGTGTTATGTATGTCCCGTGTTCACTTTGGGGTGGAGACTTAACATTAAAATGCAGTAAAATTAGGCTGTACACATCAAAAGTTAAAACAAAGGACACACAGGTGCTCCGTGTGCAGCCTCCATGGGCACGCCAGAGCCAGTCCGTGGTCAGCAGTCTCTTATCAGGAAGGAATGCTGGTTGATTGTTCTGTTGAAACTGAAAGGGGAGGGGAGTCTGGCCAAGGTACCAGGTTGTTGAGTGAATCTTCTCTTCTTTGTGTTCCAGGGCTGATTTCTGTTTAACTCTTAGGGAAAAAGTCTAACGGTGGTTAGCAAGGGAGGGGGTAAATGGGGCGTGACCAACCTCCCATCTCGTCTTGGTCAGAACACTTAGTTTTTAAGGTTCTTGGGGCTCTCTCTGGCCAAAAGGGGTCTGTTTAGTCAGTCAGGGAGGTTTGGATTTCATTTTTGTTTCACAGTAGTAATCACGACTATTGGTATTGGCATAAGTACAGAAATATAGATCAATAGAACAGAATAGAGTCCAAACATAGACCCATGCTTATTTGGTCAATTGATTTTCAACAAAGTTGCCAAGGCAATTTAATGAGGAAAGGATATTCTTTTCAAGAAGTGGTTCCGGAACTATTAGATATCATATAGAAGAAGACAAGCTTTAACCCTTACCCCACACCACACAAAAGTTAACTTGAAATGGATTATAGACCTAAATGTAAAAGCTAACACTGTAAAACAGCAAGATGAAAACACAGGAGAAAACTTCAGCCATCTCTGGATGGATAAAGATTTCTTAGATAGGACACAAAAAGCATAAATTACAAAAGGAAAATTGATAAATTTGATTTCATAAAAATTAAAATTTTCTACTCTTTAACACTACCCTTTAAGGAGATAAAAAAGCAACAGACTTGAAGAAAATATTGGTAATACATGTATTTTACAGTGGAATTTTATCTAGAACATCTAAAGAACTCTTACTAGTCAATTATTGGAAAGCAAATACCCAATTTTAAAGTGGCCTAATTATTTAAACTAATTTTAATCCAGACACTCATAGAAGATATACAAATGTCGATAAACACAAGTAAATACTCTACATTATTAATCATGAGGGAAATGCAAATTAAAACCACAACGAACTACGACTACACACTTATTGGAATTGCTAAATTTAAAAAGACTGACAATACAAAGTGTTGACAAGTAGGTGGGGCAACTTGAAGTCTCATACATTGCTGTTGGGAATATAAAATGATTAATCAACTTTGGAAAACAATTCATCAGTTTGTTATAAAATTTTTCACTCACCATATGACTCAACAATCCCACCTCTTCATGTTTATCCAGGAGAAATCAAAACATGCCTACACAAAGGCTTGCACACAAAGGTTCATAGAAACTTTATTCATTAAACCCCTAAACTGGAAACAACTCAAATGTTCACAAATAGGTGGGAGGATAGCCTTACAATGGAATACTATTCAGTATTATAAAGGAACATCTACCAATACATGCAACGACATGGATGAATTTCAGAAATATGCTGAGCCAAAGTTGCCAAACATGAAAGACCACTTGCTGTAGGATTCTATTTATGTGACTTCTAGAAAAAGCAAACCTCATCTACAGTGATGGAAAGTAGATCAGTGATTGGCTGGAGGGAGGGAGCTGGTGACTGATCACAAAAAAAACATTAGAATGATGGAAATGTATACAGTTGTCCTTTCATATCCAGCAAAAAGGTTGTTTCTAGGAACCCAGCCAATGCCAAAATTCGGGTCCTCAAATCCCTTATATAAAATTGTGTGCTATTTGCATATAACCCACCCACATCCTTCTATATACTTGAATCATCCCTAGATTACTTAAAATACCTAATACAATGTTAATGCTATGGAAATAGTTGTTATGCTCTATTGTTCTTAAAATTTATATTGTTATTCATTGCTGTATATATATATATGGTTTTTTTTTTTTGAGACAGTCTTACTCTGTCGCCCAGGCTGGAGTGCAATGGCACAATCTTGGCTCACTGCAACCTCCACCTCCCAGGTTTAGGCGATTCTCCTGCCTCAGCCTCCCAGGTAGCTGGGATTACAGGCGTGGTAGTGTTAATTTTTTATTGTGGTTTTTTTGCAAATATTTTCTATCTGCAGTTGGTTGAATTCATACAAGGGGAGCTGCAGATACAGAATGTTGTCTTGTATGTTGATTGTAATGATGATTACACAGGTATATACACTTACCAAAACTCATTGAACTGTGCACTTCAAATGTATGCATTTTCTTATATGTGTAAATTAAAACTGAATATAGTTGATTTAATAAGCGAGATAATATGCACAAGCCCCAGCACCATTCATGGTACACAATAGGTGCTTAGTAAATGTTATTTCTCGTCTCACCAGCACCACCTCTTTAATGTTTTCTGTGTTCCTGCTCTTTTCACACACTCTCAACTTAATATGCTTCGCATACCTCTCTGCCTCTGCAAATTCCTCCCATCCTTCAATGTGCAGCTTAAATCCTTCCAGTCTGAATGTTTTCCAGGTTACTCCAGGTCACAGTGCAGAACTCTTAAAGCATCCACCACTTGCTTCTCCAAAATTAAGCATGGTTGTGTGGTGACATGTGTCATTCACAACTCGTTTGATGCAGCTGCGCCTTGCTTCACCATTGCTTTTGAATTCTGCAAGGATGAGTACTACTTTTTCTCCACTGAAACCTTACCACTGGTTGCTACAATACTGCCAGGAGGTGTTTCTCATTGCCTGGGATGGAGCCTCCCATCTTTGCTGGAACCCTGCAGATCTCCTGCCACTGGACAGGGAGTTCCTGGGGGAAAGAGGCTGGTCTGCAAAGATAGTGTGGTTGCCTTTGCAGCCTAGCTGTCCTGGTTTGCATCTCAGCCCTTCCTGCTGCCTACCTGTGTGGCCCTGGCCAAGTTACCTAGCGAAACTGATCCTCAGCTTGCTTATCCATTTATTGGGTGGTATTGTTGCAGTGAAATGAGAGAATTGTGTCAGCACCTGGCTGCCATCTGCTGTCACTGAGAGCTGGGTGAATGGGAGCAAGACCAGGTTTGCAGTCTGGCAGGGAGTATGTGAAACTGGTAGGCAGGTAACACCTTGACCTGTGGTTTTTTTTTTTTTGCCAGTTTTAAACTAATTTCCCCTGAAAGGAGAGAAACAGGCTGGGTCTCTGGGCTCTGCATCCCTCACAAAAGTTTGGTGTTTCTTCAGCCCCATCCACACATCTGGTTGTACTTACTGCTCCAAAACTGTATCCATCCTGCTTACCATGTTCACGTTTCAGAACATGGGGCAGCCTCACGGGGAAAAGACCTCATAAATACCAAGCATTTAAAAAAAGCAATGTCATGCATTTACATACTTCCAGAAGATGAAGGTCCAGGAACATAACTTTCTCTGCAAGCAGCAGGCACCATGAACACAAGGGCTGACCTGCCAGGGTCTCCCTGGGCGAGGAAAATCCCTCCAAAGCAGTGAACAGGACTTCCTGTCTAGGAACCCAGAAAATAAAAGATTCTTTTGTCTTCCTAGGAAATGCTCACTTCCAACCATGAGAGGAATAACAAGGAGACGTCAATAGTCGAGACACCTGGTTCTGCCTTTCGACTTCCTGGGTGACCAAAAGCATGTCACTCAGCATCCCTGGGCTCTCTTACCCATCTGTGCATAATTACTTCTCTCCACTGCAACTGTGACTCTGTGAACAACTCTGAAATGAGTGAGGCACAGATATTTGTCCACGTGTTTGTATTCACGTATGTTCATGATGCCTAGAATAGTGCTTGGCATGTAATACATACTCCACAAATGGTTTTGGGTTTTCTTTTTTTCTTTCTTTTTTTTGAGACAGAGTCTTGCTTTGTCACCCAAGTATGACCTCTGCTCACTGCAGCCTCCACCTCCAGGGTTCAAGTGATTCTCCTGCCTCAACCTCCTGAGTAGCTGAGATTACAGGTGCACACCACCACGCCTGGCTAATTTTTGTATTTTTGGTAGAGATGGGGTTTCACCATGTTGGCCAGGCTAGTCTCTATCACTGCTTGTTGGTTTTGCAGAGGCTATAGGCATTTCCCCCTTTCTTTTGTCTCTTCTCTCTTCCACCTTCCCACTCCCAATGTGATGGTGTACATCCTGGAGTTTTTCACTCAAGGGCCTGTCTCTGAGGATCAGACCAAAGAGAACTGGCTTGTGCTGTAGTAGGAGGTTAGATCCAGGTTACAGCTGAACAAAGGCTGTCAAGCTTTGAGAGAAGTTATGAAAATCGGTGGAGAATCTCTCCACAGAAACTCTGCTGGGGAAAGATACAATAAATGTTTTCCTCAGCGTGGACTAGCTCCTGTGTTGACACATGGGGAGGGGCATGAACTCTATAGGCCCGTGAACAGCTCACAGGCATTGTGATGAGGCCAGCGGGCTCAACTAGAGATGCTCTGTGTGTGACCTGCTCTACACTGACTCACAGGTCTTTGAGGTTAAAGAGCTGCTGAAATGCAGTACTGTTGCCTGAGGACAGAGTGAAAGAAGCAGAGCCCTGCCTGGTGCCCTGAACCAGCCCAATGCATGGCTTTGAAAGAGAGAATAGAGAAAGGCCCTCACCAAACCTACTTTTCCATGAGGCCCCGATGTGTCCTTCAGAAACCTCCTTACAACCTTAGAAGTTCACCTAGGAACAGCTTGGACACTTGCCTGGGTTCCAGCACAACTTCAATGGCCAGGTCAGTTGGGGCCAGGCAGGCAGAGCCATCAGCTCTACAACAACCCCTTCTCTCCTTCTGTCCATTTCACTATGGTCTCAGTTTGCAATGGGAGAAGAGTCATCACACTCTCAGCTGAGCCGCGTGTCCTCCAGGGCTTTCCATCAGGGCTGGAGCCTTTGCCAACCATCCCACAAGTTCCGTATTCAGTAACAAAGCTGGGTCCTTGGACGTTGTTATGAGCACCTGCAATGGGGGTAGGTGGAGGTAACAGGGAATGGATGTCATGATTGCGGTTTGGACAGAGAAGAGATAGGAACCTCTGTTCATGTGTCTTACTCCACTAGCTTTGTCTGTGGCAGTTGGGGATAGGAAGTGCTGATCCATGACTAACAGGCAATATGAAGAGTTGGGTTAAACTGAGCAGAACTGAGCTAAAGTGAGTTGAGTTGAGCTTAGTTGAACCAAGCTGAGTTGAGTTGAGCTGAGATGAGTTGACCTGAGTTGAGCTGAGCTGAGTTGAGCTGACCTGAGCCAAGCTGAGTGAAAATGAGTTGAGTTGAACTGAACTGAGCTGAGTTGAGCTGAGCCAAGCTGAAATAAGCTGAGCTGAGCTGAATTGAGCTGAGTTGAGCTGAGCTGAGCCGAACTGAGCTGAGTTGAGCTGAGCTGAGCTGAGCCAAGCTGAGTTGAGATGAGCTGAGCTGAGCCAAGCTAAGTTGAGCTGAGCTGAGCCAAATTGAGCTGAGTTGAGTTGAGCTAAACTGAGTTGAGTTAAGCTGAGCTGAGTTGGAAAGACAAATCCTACCCTCTTATAATCCCCGGGGATGAGGCACCCTTTCCAATGCCAGAGACTGTTATTCTCAAAACTGTTTCTGGCAACTGAGAAAGAGTCATGCTTTACTTGTTGATGAGACATCCCCGAAGACCACGTCTGGGTCCTCTCTGGTCCTCAGAGGAGCACTCCCACAAGTGTTCCTATAAAGCCCCTCCCTCCGGCCAGCCCCTGGGATGCCTCCTTGTCCTATGCACCTTCCCACCCCTCTTCCTCATCCCCACGTCTCCTCTCTGCTATCACTCCTCTTCTCCCATGGATGGGAATGACTTCCCAGGGCCTTCTCCATGGGCACTTCAGGAACAACTCTGCTCCAAGAGCGTCTGCATTTACCCACCCATACATTATCTCCAATTGCCGTGTTTGTCCCTGGCTCATTTTCCCTGAATAATTGTGAGTACTATGTAGGAGAGTCTTGAAATTCTTTTGTATCTCCCAGAATACTGAGTTCCGTATATAACAGTATATAATAGGTGCTCAATAAAGGCTTACCTCATATCTTATAGTGCACTTTTAATTAATTTATTTATTTGGCTTGGGAAGCCCAAGATCAAATATAGTGTAGTTTTTTTTTTTTTTTTTTAGGTTGTGTTAAAACAGGTATGCACTCAGCTTATATCTTACGATGTATTACTGAGAAATGTGTTTTTTCTCTGACTCCAGGCTTGAGTGCTCTGAAGTTAATGAAGAGCAATGAAGTAAGAGTGAGGACATTAGGACCATGCCCCAACCCTGCCACCAATTTGTGTGTGATCGAACATGAATCAGGTAACCTTTCTCCACATTTCCCTACCTGTGCAGCCGGTCAGCACCTACTCTTATGGTGTCGCAAGTATACAATGGCCCAAAGTTTTGGATGAGCTTGTTAAATGCTGAATACATGAAGGAGATTATTATTCTAAGGGGCTCATGAAGAATTCTTTCAACAAAGCTGTATTGATGATTTACTCTCTGCATCAGCTCCTGCGACTGCAAGTATAAAAGTGATTCAGACCTTGCCCTTGGAAAGCTGGGGAGACACTCAGATAGCTAACAACAGGGTAAGTAAGCCTTATAGTGAAGTGCCAGTAACAGAGGGAAAGGAGGCAGGAAAGTGTAGGAGAGGGGGTGCAGAAGGGAGCAGCATTTGAAGAGATCTCAAAGAAGTTACCAGATATCACCAGAAAGAAGGGGAATAGGCAGTAGCATATTCCTGAGAGCGTGCTGAAGGCTGAAGGCGTGGCAGGGCAGTGAGTGGTGCCTTGTTGCTGCAGCAGAAACGATCAGGGTAATGAGGCTATGTGGAGGTGACCAGAGGCCCAAAGAGATGGCAGCAGTGGCTGTGAGGCTGCAAGCTCTGTTACTCGAGCGGGGTGTGATGGGGCGGGTGTCGTGTGGGCTGAGGGAGCTTTTAGAACTCCTTGGGACTCTGGCCAGGTGCAGGCTCTGGCATAGCCTGGAACTACTGGGTGAGCGGGCAGCCCAGGCTCTCTAGGGAGCTCTGTAGGCCATGGGCAGAAGCACAGGGCCTGGTCCTTCCCACTCTAAGGAGCTGCAAAGACAGAGAAGGCCAGGGAGGACCCCGGGGCTTGCAGGTAGGAGGTAGGGAAGAGGCCCAGGGCCAGATTCTTCTCCTGCTTCCCAGATAATGTAAAGCTCTGTCTCCTCCCGGACTGCACTTGCCTTCCCTCTGCACGTGTTGAGTTCTTCCTGCCTCTCCCTAGCCAGGGCCCAGCTTCCACATCATTCTTCTGCAGGCCCTCCTTCCCCCCAGTCCTCTTTGCTATTCTCCATTCTCTGTCACAGTTTGTTCCTTTCAGGGCACTTAACACAATTTGTCTGTGTTGGGCTTTCTAGCTCTTCTCTCCCCACAAAAGTGTCAGTTCCATGAGGGTGGGGACTTCATCTCATCCCGAGGCATTGCCAGTGCCTGGCACATGATGTGTGGCATACAGTAGGTGCCGAATAACTGAATCAGTGGTCTGGCTGTGCAGCATGACTTCAGGAGCATAGCATTTGGACGCATAGTATTGTCTCTGGGTTAAAGGAGGGATCCACATTCCCCTCAGTAGAGACCAAGAGATTGGGGTCTCACTATTACTCTGCAAGATAAGACATTAAGTGTCAGCTCTCCTCCCACTCTAGTACAGATCACTCAATAATCCAGAGTGGATTCAGTCCTAAATCCAGCCTGGTTAAAGGACACCCAGGCTAGGACATATAAGGGTCTCTCAGCGGACCCCAGCCAGCTACAGAATATGGGAAGAACAGGCTTCAATGGGCAAAAGCTGCCGTTTCCTTACTTAGCAATACATGTGTCTTTCTAAATAACAGATTTAAATAAGTAAGGCAAACTGTGAAAATCTGTGGTTAAAAATGTAAGGGGTGGGGTGGGAATAGAGAATCTAGCAGATGGTTGCCGTGCCTCCCTCTGTGACAGGTGGGATAGACTCATCTGCATGAGCACATCTCTAAAGGTCTTCTTTTTCATGGGCACATTTATTGGCATACTGTAGAATGATCCCTGCACATTCAAACAGCAGAGTCGGCCCAGCCCAGAACAGCTCTGGAAAGGAAGACCTTGGCCTTGGCTGTGCCTCACTTATGACAACAGAGCTGCTCCTCATCAAAAAGAGGAAAAGGAGAGAAAATCAGAAATGCCTGGTCAAAAGTGTAGAGACCTGATGAAGGTGGGGCAGGGAGACTTGAAGCTAGTCCTTGGGGTGGGTGGCTGAGTCACAGCATCCCACAAACACGCCACCTCCCATAGCCCCTTGGCCTTCTGCCCATACCTGCTCCCAGCCCATGGCTCACTGGTCACTCTGCTTTCCGATGGCCAGAACCACACGCTGCAGTTGACCCTTGGGAAGACCCCACCTGGGTCACTCATTGGTTCGTGTGAAGAGTCTTCTGTCCCCTGCCAGATGGTGCCCTGCTTGGAGGCAGAGGCCAGGTGATGTCCTTCAGCATCCCCATGGCCGGTCATCAGCTGCGTCTGTCTAAGGCATTTCCACAGGCCAGGTCCTGCCACACTTGGGCACTTTTCCCAACATGCTAACAGTTTGGGGACAGGCTCCATGAGTGGAGTCACTTCTCATTAGCATTTCTCCCTCTGTGGTTCCCACTGCCTGTCCTGAGCTGGCCCCCTCATCTGTGAGTGCAGAAGCCTGGAAGCCTGAGCTCATCTGCCCGGATGATGGCAGGGCGAGCTCTCCTAGGGACAAATCATGAGCTCAGGGATGCCTGCCGTGTATCCCGCTCATCTGGGCAGGCCCTGCTAAATCCTATGTATACAGAATGGTGTTAAAGCCTTACAGCCAGTCCAGGAGGTGGTGTCCTCATCACCATCCTCAATCTTCATCTGATTTATAAGAAAACAGAGACATAGAAAGACCTTGGCCAAGGTCACAGAGTTGGTCGAGGTGGGCCCAGGATTCAAACTCCTCCAGTCCGACCTCATGCTTTCTGCTCTAAACTCCAACTAGGCTGTAGTGGTATTGTACACCCCACCCTGACTTCACCTGTTCCACAGTGTCACAGGCACCTATGTGAAGGCCATAGGACAAGTGCAGGCTCCAGGCAGGAGGCTGCCTCTTGGCGGTGGTACCTTTGGTCAAGTCACTGCTCCCTGCTGAGCCTCTGGGCTCTAAAATGGGGTTTATGATAGAAGCTGCCTCCTTAGGGGATTGGGAGGATTAAATACGCTCATCTGTGTGAGGGCTTGGAGCAGCGCCTGGCACTGGAAGCACTCAGTAACATGCATCGTTGCCACAGTTATTAATAATATGATTATTCCCACAGGAACCTTCCAGGTCTGTCTGTCTGACCTCGTCTCCTCTCCAGGAGGAGGCATCTGTGCATTGACTACCAACATCTCTCTTTTTAACTTATTGCTCCATCTCATTCTTTCACCTTCTCCATTTCTCCTCCCAACCCTGACATGCCATTGAATCTGTTTAATTCAAGCAAAGGCTCAGAGCCCCAGATCCCTGAATGCGACAGATTGAGAGGGTGGGGGTGGGGGTGGAGAATGGAGGAGCTTGTGTAATAGGACATAAATAAACTTGCACATGCTCTTCTTTTTAATTGCAGATTCTATCCCATCACGGGGCAATTTTTATTTTGCCTTCTCTTGAATAAGTGGGAAGATGTTTTATTCATGTGCATCTTCCCAGCACGCAGCCCAGTAGGTGCTCAATGTGCGCTGAATGAGTCGGTACATTCAGTTTGGCTCCAGACAACACGTATGCCAGGCGCTGTTGTAAGCGCCTCACATATGCGAGCTCATTGAATACTCTGGTGCCGTCTTAAAGCCCTGGAGATGAGCACTCTAAATTCGAGCCAATAAAGGAAATGTGTTTGGTGGCGACCCTCTTGATGGCACACCACTGAATCTCCAGCATGAGCTGTGTGGCTCCCACTTCCTCCCCGCTTGCTTGTGGCACTGCTCCCCTCTAACATTTAGGAAGAGAGTTTCGGCACAAACTTCCAGCTGGGTGAATGGTGGGGCCTGAGGGATGGTGACAAAGCTGAGCACACACCTCAAGGGACCTCCACGTTTTCCAGTAGTGTTTGATTTGAACAGTGCCAAGAAACCCCCTCAAATCTCTGGAAACTGCAAATCATGGAGGCTTAACACACCATGCCACCACCTGGCCAGACAGGCCTGGGTTCAAATTCCAGTCCAACCACGTATGGAGCTAATTCCTCGCTGAGCCACAGCGTCCTCCAGGGTGGAGCAGGGCACACACCGTGCCTTGTGGGGCTATGGGAAGATTACCCAGCTCACCGTGTGACATTTAGTGGGCACCTTCCTCACTCTGACAGCCAGCTGAGCACAGGCCACTAAGGAAAGAAGAATTCTGAGGGAGAGAGAAGAGGCCAAAGAAAGACAGAAAGGATGCCTCCTCTAAGAGCAGTCAGGCTGGGGTGGGACAAGGTGGTGGGCGGAGGTTGGCCGAGAGGGAGCCATTTACCGGCACAGTCAACAAACAAGGATTGGGAATATAAAGCTCAGCATTGTGCTAAGTGCTGAGGAAATAAAAAGGAATTTTTATTTATAATTTATACCCCACCTACTTCCAAAGAGAATTTTGAAGGTGACTCACAATGAAAACCACATATGCAGCAAGATCACGAAAATAGAAATAGAAAATCAAATCCATGGAGATGAAGAATGGAAACCCACATTTATTTACCCCAGGTGCCCTGTCCTTGAATGCACTCCATCATTTAGTCCAACAACCCCATTTTACAGATGAGGAAGACAAGCAAAGAGGCATGTCCAGGGCAGGCAAAGGTGCAAGCAGGGCTCACTTCTCCAATAGGCGCAGGGCCCAGGATACTCTTAGGGGCTAAAACTAAATGTTTTAAAATTTCTTTTAAAATCACAAGAAAAGAAAGGAACATTCAGGTTGAAAAAAATGTTTTAACATATGATATTAATAGATTTGTCTCATGCCAACACAATGGTAAAATATATTTAATTTTTTTTATGGAAGAAGGAGTCCACAACTATAAAAGTGCCTGGAGTCTACAAAAGTCACAATCCAGCCCAGGCCACAAACCCAGGCCTGCCAAACTCCAACTCTTGTGCCCCTTCCACACTTGTGCAAGAACATTTGTTGTCACTGAATGTAACACGCGAGTCAGCTCTGCAGCTAAAAAGAGGCCACAAGGAGACAAATAATTCTTAGTTTCATAAAAAGTATGTGTAGTGACGTGTAGTGGGGAAATGGGGAAACATTTATTCACTCTACAGTGCAATTCTGGGGAAAAAATGTAACTTTTACAATTTTCTTTCTTTTTTTCTTTTTTTTAAGTGATGGGGTCTCGATGTGTTGCCCAGGCTGGACTAAAATTCCTGGGCTCAAGTGATCTGCCTGCCTCTGCCTCCCAAGTAGCTCACATTCTCAAGTAGCACATGCCACTATACCCGGCTAAAATTTTCTTTATAATGAATGTCTTCTTATCAGTTCCACTGGGAAGCAGGAGGGTAAAGTCCTAACTTTTATCCAATTTGGTAAATTTCAAGCTTGATTCAAAATTGTCTTTCATAGATAAGTTGGCTGACTCAGGTAAATGTCAGCCTTTTGGAGACTGCTGTCTCTGGCTGCTGAATCCCCGTGTGGCAGATGATTCTGACCAGAGTCTTGTACAGCCCAGGAGGGAGGCCCTTGGGTTCCCGTGGTATTGCCTGGATCTTCACAGCCTGCTTCCTGAGCCCATGACCGCTGTGATGGGATGGCCTCATCTTGCTTTCTGGGGCGCTGTGCATGTCTTTAAAAGCTCCCAACTTTCTAGGTTGTGCCCTGACACACTGGTGGGGAAGGTGGGGAAGGTAATCATGGTAGTGGCAGAGAAGAGCTCTGGTGCCTGATCTACCTGTTCCCTCTCTATCCCCCTCCCACTTCCCACAGTCTATGAGGATAGAGGGATAAGCTTTCCTTCATTATCTTCTAAAATGTAGTCAGCCAGGCCTACCTCTTGATGTGCTAAATGAGGGTCAAAAGAATGTAGTAAACCTTTTCTCTCTCAACATCTAGCTTTCTATCTGAGACTCAGACATTACTCCAATGTACAAAAAATTCTAGAACAACACGGTTTACAGGACATGAAAATGTATCTAAAAACAATTCCAGAAAGTATTAACCCCATTGCAGACACATGTTAGTTCAATAGGAGAGACTAACTATACTGACACTTAATTCCAAACATAATATATGAGTCCTTATGTAGGGAACATCAAACAACATAATGAGCACCGTCTCCAGTATTTATTTGGCAAACCTTCTTCCAATAGCTGTTTGTTCTATCAACCCTCAATATAAGTAGACCAGAACATTAGGCACTTCTCTGGTGAAAGGGGCTGATCCTGGTGAGTCTAGTTGTGCTGTATCTGGTGTTCTCACATCTGGATGCAACTTAGACACCCCAGAGACAACAGCATAGCGTAGCACATATCACTTCTTTCAGCCAGTGCTAGGATGTGGGAACAAAGGCACAGTCCATCTCTCTCACCCTGGAGGAGGGCAGAGAGAGCTTCAAAAAGGGATATGGGCACAGCCAAACTCTCAGCCATCACAGTTTTTTTGTTTTTTGGGGTTTCTTTTTTTGATGATTAGTCTTGATTCAAAATATGAACTAGAAATGGCTTGGGAGTTTGAGGAGGAATGGGGTTTTAAGAGGAAATTACTCAACCAATACGAAATGTTGGAGAAGAGATCAGACTCCAGGATCTTCTACATTCAGGCTAGAGATATGCAACTATCAAAAGTCTGGATATAGCTGGGTGGTTCATGCCCATAATCCCAGCGCTTTGGGAGGCTGAGATGGGAAGATCACTTGAACTCATGAGCTCAAGATCAGCCTGGGCAACATGGTGAAACCCTGTCTCTATGAAAAATACAAAAATTAGCCAGGCATGGTGGTCTGCGCCTACTCGGGAGGCTGAGGTGGGAGGAAGCCTTGAGCTGGGGAAGTGGAGGTTGCAGTCAGCTTAGATTGTGCCAGTGCACTCCAGCCTGAGCAGTAGTGCCAGATCTTGTCTCAAGAACATAAAGTCTGGATATAAATTATGATTCTCAGTCTCACTCTAGAAGGCTGTGGGTAGTTGCTTGAGCCAGAAAGATGATTATGAGGAAAATCAAGATCTTTACATTGGAAAGAGATCATCTTGTCCAACCAGCCTTTGAGATGGAGAAAAAAAATGGATGGTTACTATCACTACTTCTATTAATATTGTACTAGAAATCCTACCCATTTCAATAAAGAAAGAAAAGGGCCAGCCATGTGGCTCACACCTGTAATTCCAGCACTTTGGGACGCTGAGGTGGGTGGATCACCTGAGGTCAGGAGTTCAAGACCAGCCTGGCCAACATGTTGAGACCCTGTCTCTACTAAAAATATGAAAACCAGCCAGCTGTGATGGCACACGCCTGTAATCCCAACTACTAAGGGGGCTGAGGCAGAAGAATCACTTGAACCTGGGTGATGGAGGTTTCAGTGAGCAAAGACCATGTCACTGCACTCCAGCCTGAGCAACAGAGTGGGACTCCGTCTCAAAAAAAGGAAGAAAGAAAGAAAAAGAAGAAGAAGAAAGAAAGAGAGAGAGAGAAAGAAAGGAAGAAAGAAAGAAAGAAAGAAAGAAAGAAAGAAAGAAAGAAAGAAAGAAAGAAAGAAAGAAAGAAAGAAAGAA
>NW_012114599.1:2193465-2294989 GCF_000951035.1 Colobus angolensis palliatus | reverse complement strand
GGAAGGAAGGAAGGAAGGAAGGAAGGAAGGAGGGAGGGAGGGAAGAGAGGGACAGAGGGAGGGAGGGAGGAAGGAAGGAAAGAAAGAAAGAGAAAGAGAGAAAGAAAGAAAGAGAAGGCTGGGTACAGTGGCTCATGCTTATAATCCCAGCACTTTGGGAGCTTAAGGCAGGAGGATCACTTGAACCCAGGAGTTTGAGATCAGCCTGGGCAACAAATAGAGGCTCTGTCTGGAAAAAAAAAAAAAAAAATTAGGCAGGCATGGTGTCATGCGCCTGTTGTATCAGCTACTTACGAGGCTGAGGTGGGAGGATCATTTGAGCCTGGGCAATCAAGGCTGCATTGAGCCACAGTTGTGCCACTGCACTCCAGCCTGAGTAATAGAATGACTGCCTCAAAAGAAGAAGAAGAAGAAAGGGGGGGGAGGGGCGGGGAGGAAAGAAAGAAAGAAAAAAAGTAAGTCTTAAGTTTGGGAAAAAAAGAGACAAAACTATAAATATGTATAGACAATATTATTGTGAGAAGAGGAGGAGGAGGAAGAGAAAGAAGAAGAGGAAAGAAGGAAGGAAAGAAGGAGGGAAGGAGGGAGGGAAGGAGGGAAGGAAAGAAAGAGAAAGAGCGAGAAAGCAAGCAAGTTAAGACTTAAGTTTGGGGAAAAAGAGATAAAATGTTAAATGTGTACAGACAATATTATTGTGTAAATAGAAAATCCAAGTTATTAGACCAAGTAAAAGAGTTTAGCACGATTGCTGGGTATAAAGTTAACATGCAAATCATGAGTTTATTTCAATATATGAACAGTAAACATTGAGAAGATAAAACATTTTAAAGTGATCATTTACACTTGCAACACAAATGAAGTATTTATGAATAAGTCTAACAAAATGTACGCTAATTTTGTATAAAAATATAAAATTTTATTGAGAGACATTAAAGAATGCATTAATAATTCAGAGACATACTATGTTTGTGGATGAATGAGTCTATATTGTAAATATGCCATTTTCCCCAAACTTATATGCAGATTCAATGCATCACAACAAAGATCCCAACACATTTTTGCATGTAGAATTTGGTAAGCTTATTATAAAACTCATGTGAAAGTGCAATAATTATAAGAAAAGCAAGGTGATGGAATTGCCCTACCAGATATCATGACTTATTATAAAGCCATTGTAATTAAGAGAGTGTGACATTAGCACAGGCATAGAGAAATAGATCAATAAAACAGAAGAGAGAGCCATGAACAGACTCACACATATATGGATACTTAATATATGACTGATTGCAGATTATAGGGCAGTGGGAAAAAAGTCTTTTTAAAAAATGATACCGGGGAGAGGGGGCGGGAAAGAGCTATAAGGGGAAAAAATTGAATCTCTATTTCACACCACATACTAAAATCTCTTTAATTTGGAATAAAGAGCTAAATGTGAAAAGTAAAACTACAAACATTTTTTAAAAAGAGAGAGAAGCAAATACCTTCGTGGTCTCAGAGCAAGAGTTCTTTAATGAGATATGAAAGTAAAGAAATAGCTAGGTGTGGTGGCTCACACCTGTAATCTCAGCACTTTGGGAGGCTGAGGTGAGTGGATCACCTGAGGTCAGGAGTTTGAGACCAGCCTGGCCAACATAGTGAAATCCTGTCTCTACTAAAAATACAAAACTTAGCCGGGTATGGTGGCACACGCCTGTAATCCCAGCACTCGGGAGGCTGAGGCAAGAGAATTGCTTGAACCCGGGAGGCGGAGGTTGCAATGAGCTGAGATTATGCCATTGCACTCCAGCCTGGGTGACAAGAACAAAACTCCATCTCAAAAAATTAAACAAATAAATAAATAGGTCCATGAAGCAGACCGGCATTAAAATTAAGCACCTCTGTTTATCAAAAGTTATTATAAAAGTTGATGATATTAAATTCTTTTAAATATTTTTAGGTGTCATACTGGTATTGTGGTTATGTTATGAAGAGAGAGACTATTTTTTAGAGATAAATCCTCAAAATTTTATGATGAATAGTGTTTTAGATTTGCTTAAAAATAAAACTAGAGGAGCAGACATTGAAAAGGTATAAGTGAAACGAGATTGTCCATGAAATTGTAATTGTTGAAGCTGAGTGATAGGTACAAGGAGATTCATCATATTATTCCATCTGCTTTTGTATATGTTTGGAATTTTATCATAAATTATTTTTGAGAGAGAGAGAGATCAAGGAGGGACTATAAAGAGATGAAAACAAACCATAAACTGGAACTACACATATAAGCAACGAAGGACTAATATTCAGAACATAGAAAGAACTAAAAATCAAGGGGAAAAAAACAATTTTTTTTAAAGGTAACAGACAAGTCTGAAAAGTAGAAATCCAAACGGCAAAGAAACAAACAAAAAGCTCAACTTCATTAATAATCTGGGAGATAAAAATGTAAACTGCAATAAGATACCATTTTGTACCCCCCAGATTGGAAAAATTAAGTCTGTACTACCAAGAGATGACAAGGATGCGGTTGCCTCTGGGAGCGTAAATTGGTACAGCCAATGTGGAAAGCAACTGGACTTGATCTAGTCATGTTGAAGACCATGTCATCCAGCAATTTTATTCCTAGATAAATACCCTAGGGCAACACATGCACGTGTGCACCAGGAGACAAGAAAGCTTTACAACAACGTTGTCAGTAAGGACCAAACACTGGGAATAACTCAAATGTCCATCAAACATAAAATGCATTAACTGTGAGCTTGTCTCAGCAGTGAAAATATATACAATGAAACTGTAGCTATGTTGACCAAATGAAGCAAATCATCAACGAATGCATACAGTATATTTATTTCCAAGTTTAAAAATAGACGAGTAGGTTAAACTATATGAAGCTGTATGAATTTGCAGTTATTCAGCTACTTTTCTCTTACAAATGGCATGTATCATTCACTCTAATACTGTTTAGGGTGCATACACAAATGGTAAAACCATAAAGGAAAGCAAGATTCAATTGGACTTTTTCTGATTAACAGAAAAGTCAGGATAGTGTTACCTCTGGGAAAAGGAAGGGAGATTTGACTGAGGAAGGACCTGGGGTGATGGAGGTGGGGAACTTCACAGGTACTAGCGATGTTCTAGTTTATATATTTATCTCATGGGTGGTTACAAAAATATTTGCTTTATTTATTTATTTATTTATTTATTTTAGAGACAGGGTTTCACTCTGTTGCCTAGGCTGGAGTGCAGTGGCAAGATCATGGTTAACTGCAGCCTCCAACTCCTGGGCTCAGGTGATCCTCCAGCCTCAACCTCCCAAGTAGTTGGTGCCACCGGCATGTGCCACCATGCCCGACTAATTTTTTAATGTTTTGTAGAGATGGGATCTTGCTCTGTTGCCCAGGTTGATCGTGAACTCCTGGGCTCAAGTGATCCTGCTGCCTTGGCCTCCCAAAGTACTGGGATTATAGGCGTGAGCCGCCATGTGCGGCCAATATTTGCTTTATAGTTCTGCTTTAAACTATGCATATGTTTTATGCATTTTAAATGATTTTATTTTTTAAATAAAAAGAGGAAATAACATTTTAGATGCCAGTTCTGAACTCAGGACACACCAGCCAAGCAAGAGATCAGGGCACAGTTGAGAGGTAGAGAGAGCAGGCCCCCTGCTGCTGAAGGATAGGGGACTCACATCACAGATGACCTATAATGGTCACTCCACACACGTGATTTGTCTTGCTCTGTCTTGTTTTTCCCAGATAACAATTGCTAATATAATTATTACTCCACTCAGAATGCTGAATATGGTAAATTTATTTATCCGTGACTTCACTTATAATGATATATAATAAATTACTTAAGTGTGTTTCCCCAGCAGAAGATGAGCCCCCTGGGGGCAAGGACTGGGACATTTTCATGCTTGTACCAAAGCAGAGTGCCTGATACTGTAGATCCTCAATTAAAAGGTCACTGAAAGCATGGACTCCAGATGACTGGATGGACAGGTAGATGGATGGATAGACATCTTAATGGTTGCAGGTCTTTGTTAAATAGGGGATTTTATTTTCAGAACTAGTGAAGGGATTTTTTAAGCCTCCCTTGGGGAATAGAGTGGTTTTATAAACATAAAAGTGCTAGTGTGGTATAAACAGAGACTGCGGCATATTTAATGATTTAGTGAATAGGACAACACATTCTATATTTTGAGTGCTCCGTTATGTCCCTGTACTATTATGCTGCTGGGATTTGTCAGCCACACAGGGTGTGCCACCTCCTTGCACCGCTCCAGGGCACTTGTTCCCTCTGGGTTGTAGGTAAATCGTGTTCCTGGAGTTGTGCAATGGGCGGGTTCTGAGCCCACCTTTTATGGGGAGGCTCTGGAGCGACAGGCACAGCGATGGGCCCAGGATGTGAGCTGAGCATGTAGGCTGGCTCGACACACCTCCCACCCCCTTGTCAAGGATGGCAGCACTCAGATGACATGTTTTGGGAAACATTTTCCTTCCTCACTCTTCTTCTTTCTGTTTTTGTTTCTTCTCGCCTGCTTTTCTCCCGCCCTTTTTCCTCCTTCTTCTCCTTTCTCTCTTCCTCTTGCCCCCTTTTCCCTTCCTTCCTCTTGCCCCCCTCACTTCTCTCTTGGTCCCCTCAGCCTCTCTCTCTTCCTATCCTTGTCCTGTCCTTGTCCTTCTTTTGTCTCCTTCTCCTTCCCAACCCCCGCACTCAGAAGCGATCTTTCAGGTCCTCTATGTCTATCTCCTACTCTCAGTCGGATGGCCCAGCAGTAAAGACCTTGAAACTTAATTCTGCAACCCTCATCTCCCCTCCCCAAGAGACCAGCTCTGACTGTGGTTTTTAGGAGGCCCAGTTTCCTCTGGGACCTTCACCCTGTGCACTCCCCACCCCACTGCCACCCACAATGTGCAGACCCCTCTGGGTGGCCTGCAACCTGCTCCACTAGGTGACCACAAAGCCCCTTTGAGCTGGCTTGGGAGTCCTTTCCAAAGCTGGAGGCAGGAGAGGAACCCTCTTTTTACTTCGAAATGTATCCATCCTTAGCTCCGTGAGCAAATGCCCCGCTCTTCCTGGACCCCACAATAGAAACACAGACTTTGGCTGCCCTTCTTTTCACCCCTAAGGAGGGCTGCTTTTGTGCTAAGGGGCATTAGAAGATCATCCTCTGCCAGGAATGCATAGATGCTTTTTCTCTGCAGACTCTGCCCTGAGCTGATTTGACCTGATTGACTGGAGAGGCAGGGATTGTGGAGCAGAGAGGGAGGAGCATAGTTGGAGGGGGCTGGGAGAGGGAGGGGGAGAAGGAAAGCTCAAGTCTGCAATTCTAGAACCAAAGGAGGAGAAGGAAGGACCCTGTAGGATCCAGCACCCCACCCCACCCATTTCTCTGCCAGAGTCACAAGCAGTCTGCCCCCTTCCTGTGTGGGTAATTGGCAAGGCCTGGACAAGCAGGCAAGTCTCCGACTCCATCCCAGCCCAGTACCGCCCACCGCCTTATTCAGGCAAAGAGAGTTGACTGTCTTGGCAGCAAAATGAAACCTTTTGATTTACGAGGAATTCTGAGATATCTTCCAGCTGACAGTCTTTGGAGAATTGCACAAGCCCACACTTTTGTGGGGGCAGCATTTAATGAAACGAACACATGAGTTATTCGTTTTTCATTAAGGATGACAGGCAGAGAGTACATATCAGGATGAAAAATAAGTCCTGGCCTGGGGCTTCACAGCCTCATGATCTTGAGTGAGCAGGAGAGCCAGGAGCACCCATTTCCAGAGACAGGGAATGGGAGGAGGGAGAGCTGACACCTTCGGAGCACTTACTGTGATTTTCATTGTCTCCCGTAATTCTCACTAGGTACTATTGCTCCAGAGTTACAGATGAGAAAATTGAGGCTCAGAGAGAGTAAGGAACATGCCCAGAGTCACCCAGCTAGTGAGGGACAGAGCTAGGATTTCAGTCCCAGGCTGCTTTGGCTCAGCTCCAACAAGCTGTCCATGCAGGAGCAGGAGGCCAACTGTGCAGGGCCTGGGGACCAGTGGTGCAGACGGAGTCCACGCTGCAGACGCTCACTCCAGATGGATGCTGAAAGACAGAGGAGCCCCGGGGCCTGGCAAGGAGAACGGTAGGCTTTGGTGGTCAGCCAGGCCCGGCTGGAGAGTGGCTGAGCCTATGAAGTCTGGGGAGCAGTTGGGCCATGAAAGTGATGCCCAGCAGTCTCTGTTTTTGCTGTTTTCCAGCTTTCCAGCCTCAGAACGACTTGGCATCTGTATCAGAAAACCCAGTCAGCCCTCATCTCAGTTGCAGGTGCAACACATATGGCCCTCAAGCTGGGCAGACCCGAGTTTGAATCCTGAGCCTACCGCTCATTAACTGTTAGACCCTGAAAAAGTGCCTCAACCTCTCTTGAGCCTCCACTTTCCATACCTGTCATGTTTATTTAACGATACCTACCTCTCAGCATTTTCATGAAAGTTTTAAAATGATATTATTATGAGTAGCAGCTGTATAACAGTAATAATAACTCATGTATATTGAGTACATTTGTATCCCCTGTACTATGCTGAGAACTTTACATACATTACCACATTACCCAATTTAACCTTCACAACACCTCTCCGAAGTACTGCTGTTACATAACAGGCCCATTTTACCTGCGAGAAATGGAAGCTCAGAGTTCTTTGCTGCCCAGGTCGTATAGTTAGCAAATGGGGTCAGGGTCAGAATTTGAACCCAGGTCTTCATGTGCCTCCAGCCCACCAATATGAGTCTTAATGAACAAAGTACCTACTGCATAGTAGACCCTTAACAAATGGGAGTTCCAGTCCTTTCTTTCTCCCCTAAAAGCACAGATTTTCACAGTGCCCTCTGAGATTTGCTTTAGAGCTTGCCCACATGGAGTTTTCAGAAAGTCAGGAGAAAGTGAGGTGGTGGATGCGTCCCCCGATCCAGGGCCCCCCACCCTCCCCCCGCTCAGCCTTCCTTCCTTTTAGGGTTTGGCAAAGGCTGCTTCACTTGAGGCTTCTCGTGGAGCTGGAAACAATGCGAGTTTATTTTGGCACAGGAAAGAGGGCCCAATTCGCCTTCTCTGGATGCCTCTGTGGGAAGAGGACTAGAGAACGTGGCCCAGGCCTCTGTCAGTTCCCGTTACTCTCCCCAGCACGTCCACCGCCGAGTCACAGCCATCACATGTAGTTCTGAGAAGGAAATGAGATAAGAGCTTTCTTTCCACTTCAGATGGATCATAAGATTTCCCCTCCTCTCTCCACACTCCCCTCCAAAAAGAAGTTGAGCCAAGGACATGGTGCTGCAGTTAAACTGAATACTCTTAGCAGGCCTCTTCTCAATCCTGTGGGTACATCCTCACCTGGGTATTTGTCTACCTGTGGCAGATACAATAAGCAGGGCCCATGGTCAGTTTGGTGATGGAAGTCATAGACACTCAGAGTGGCAAGGAACTGTCACTGTTCTCTCATCCCAGCCCCCACCTGGTTTAGATTCAGATCCAGCCAGTATTTACCAGATGCCAACCCTGGGTCAAACCAGGAGTGCTTTTGCATCTGTTATTTCATATTTCAGAATCCACACAACAATCTTTTTGGAAAGGCCTTGCTTTCCCATTTTTACAAATGTGGAAACTGTGGCTCAGAGAGGTCAAGTAGTTGGCTCAAAGTCATGATATGAGTAGGTCAGTGGTAGTGCTGGGATATGGTCTTCCAGCTCTGAGACCAAGCCCTGTCTGTCCCAGACACAGGAGTCTCTTCTACAACACTCCAGGTAGAAGGTTCATCCAGACTTTGAACTCCTTGGGTGTTCCTTATTTCTAAGGAAAGTCTCATCTAAAATGTTTTTAGGGGTTGAACTAAAACCTACCTCTCTGTCACTTTCATCTATAAGTCCTAAATCTAACTCCAGGCAGAGGGAGGAAAGCCAGAGCTCTGCCCTTGGCCATGTCTGTTCTTCAGAGATGAGAAGGTGGCCCCAGATGACCCTTGGCTGCCCCTGTCCTTGTCCTAGAACCAGCCCTGCCACTTCCTAAATGTGGACTCATTTCTTAACATCTCTGAGTTTCCATCAAATGGGGGCGATTGTGTCTACATTGCCAGATGGCTAAGGGACTCAATGAGAGGATGTCTCAAAGGCACTTCTCCCAGAGCCTGCACACAATTAGCTCTCAGCCAATGGTAGCTATTGTCATTTTATCATCAATAGTATTTAACCTCTCCAAACCTTGGCTCCTTTTCTATGGAGTGGAAATTACAATACCTACTTTCATTTCCCCCATCAACACAAGTGGGCATTCCAATAATGCCAGCTTCACATGTCTGGGAGAAACGCACAATGATGCAGGCAGAGAGGGCTCAGAAACGGTGAAAAGCAGGTCATGTGCTCTGGCACCCTGGCCACCTTTTCGGGGAGCCTGTTTCCTGAGCCTTCTGTCCTTCACCGGAATTTTCAGGGTTGTGATGTTTTTCTCTTCAAAAGCATCTCCTCTGTAGCCTACTCCCCAGCCCCAATAAACTTTTTTAAGCTAAAGAGAAAAAAAAAAACCCATAAAAATAGACAAGTATTTCATTGGCCAGGTTCAGTGGCTCACGCCTGTAATCCCAGCACTTTGGGAGGCTGAGGCAGGTGCACCTCGAGGTCAGGAGTTCGAGACTGCCTGGCCAACATGGTGAAACTCTGTCTCTACTAAAAATACAAAAAAAGTAGCCAGGTGTGGTTGTGGACGCCTGTAGTCCCAGCTGCTTGGGAGGCTGAGGTGGGAAGATTGCTTGAACCTGGGAGGTGGAGGTTGCAGTGAGCCGAGATCACACCACTCCACTCCAGTCTGGGTGACAGAGTGAGACTCTGTCTCCAAAAACCAAAACCAAAAACAAAACAAAAGTGTTTTATCTCTTTTTTACCTCCGCATGCACCCTGGGGTCAGCTGGAGTCTTCCCACCCTTTACAACATAACAAGGGTGATTCAAATCCCCCATCCTGGAGGTGGTAACACTCAGAACACAGTTGAGGGTAGAAGACGAAATGGCACACATCTCGAAGACAGAGAGCAGAGAAGGTGTGCAGGTGCAGAAAGGACTGCTAGTGTCCACAGGGAACCAAAGGCCACTGATCTGGAGGGTGGGAGAGAAATGGGTAGGAATCGGAGGATGTTGGGGGTGGAGGAAGGTGGCCCACACCTCAGCTGGGAGGCCCTACTGGAGTGCTCAGGCCCCTTTGCTTGAAATCCAGGAGAAGGGGGCTCCTGAGGCCAGAATTTGTGTAGTTCTTAAAAGTTTTCAGAAGCACATTTCCCCCTGTAGATTCTTTCCTTGAACAATCCCACCAAGCCTGCAAGTTGAGGAAAGAAATTGAATACACCCTTCCTGAGCTCCTTAGGTGGACCTTGTGCTGCTGTCCTGGGCCCATCTCCCAACTACTCCCAACCCCTCCCAACCCCTCCCAACCCCTCCCAACCCCTCATGGCCCTGCTCTGGGGCAAATATTCCTCATGCCAGCAGGTGAGGAGGCTGGGGCCAGATAACAGCTAGTGAGGGAGCAAAGACAAGATGGGCGAGCCTGCGACAGAGCAAGACCCTGTCTCAAGAAACAAAAATAAGACATGTGAGCTTGGACTCCAAGGTGGAATCCTGTGTCCACTCAGTGCACCCCTCTGCCGCTGAAAGTACAAATGGAGAGGGGAAAGCCACAGGTGGAGCTGACCATGAGGACTGTCATAGTAAGCTCAGGGGCTTTGGTGCCACCCCACAGGCCATGGGGAGCTGCTGACCAACTCTGGGAGTGACATCATGAAGAATGTGGCATTTCAGGACAGTTGCCTTCTTAATAAAGAGGACTCTGCTGAGTCTGGTGTAGCCAGGGATGGCAGGAGCCAGCTGACATGGGTATGAGGGCTACTACCTGGCCCTCTCAGGAGGGTATTACTAGCAGCAGCTGCTGCAGCCCTGAGCCCCAGGAACACCACTGTGGAGGTTTCCAGTGCCTTCTTGGAGATACCCAGCTTTCCCTCACCAGTTGCTGGTCCTTGCTTCCCACCTGCTGTCATTCTTCCAGCTTTGAGAGGCAAACCCAGAAATCAGCCCTCCAGCTTCCTCTCCCAAGAAGACTGGCGTTTACAACCCTGGCTCTGTGGGGCTTCTCTTGCCCTCTCTTCTGACTGCCCCACTTGGCTCCAGGGGCCAAGTGGAGGGGAAGCTGGAGATGGAAGATGCAGCCGGGGGAACCCACCAGGCAGGTCCCAAGTGAGAAGGGTGGGTGGGGAACCTGGCCCTGACCCAGAGAACTGGAACTGTCCAGCAACCCTGGGGAAGGTACCAAACCACCACTGAGTAGGCAGTGATCTTTTGGGGGCCAGTGAGGGGAGCCCATGGGCTCCAAATGGCACACAGGGGCTCCCTTTCCCCATTCACACTCCACCCTCCATTGACCCCAGCTTGGCCCAGGGCCAGGCAGGGGAGGTGCTGATCATTCATCAGTAATGCGGCGATCACAGTTTTCAGAGCTCCTTCCCACCTTAACCCTCGTGATCCCTCAACAGCTCCTTGGAGGAGGGAGGCAGGGCAAGCTTTGTCTTAGTTTACAGATGTGGAAACTGAGGCTCAGAGAGCTCATATGACTTTTCAAAGCCATACAGTTGATGAGGGACAGAGTGAGTTCCAAATGCAGGACCTCCCAAGAATGGTGGACTTTTCCTCTCTGCCTGTCCCCCCACTTCCTCTGTTTACTCCAGAAAGATTGGTCTGGGGACCCCTGCAAAGGCACAGATGGGAATAAGCACCCTTGGTCAAAGGATTGTAAGGAAAATGGTGGACAGATGGGTTGAAGAAGGATTGATTGATTGAATTATTGAGACCTTATGTCCCTGAGCCTCCATCAGGTGATCCTTATATCTGTCCTGGAGCACTAGACCACCCAGAAACAGGTGCAGCAGCCCAGGCCAACCCAGGCTGCTCAGTCGCTCCGCCTCTTGCCTCTCCTCCTCCAGAGAACTCTTTGAATAAGAGGACACCAGATCATGCCTGCAGTTCCAGCCCAGGGTGAGGTTGAAACACTTATGCTTCCTATTTAAAGCCACATCTCATTCATCGTTTCAGCACCAATCAACGATTAAACCTGATTCAATGAAGCCCTGACAACTAATTTAAACCGGGCCTCACAATCGGCCTGTCGCTGGCTATTTAAAACTCTGTCCTGGCCGCTGGGGCCTTTCGGAACCAGGACTGTTTGTCCTGCCAAGAGCAAAGCCCCACCCGCTGCGGCCTGGGATCCCCATATATGTAGTGTGTAGGGTCTGTTCCAGCCATCACTGCCTCTGCCCGGCTCCCTGTGGGGCTGTGGGAGGGTTCTGGGAGAGGCTGGGAATGCCAGGAGGAGCAATTGGTGAAGCAAAGAAAAGGCAGAAGCCCACTGAGAGGTCTAATGAGCCCCAGGTGCACACACTTGTGTTGTGTGGCTTTCTTCAGGCCCTGGGCGAATGTGGCAGCCTGCGGTATATTGGGAGCATTGAACTCGGGTCGAGTCCTGAATCTGCAATCCATAAACCAGTTCTGTGACCTTGCCCAGGTCCTTCCTTCGTTTCCTCACCAGCGTGGTGAGAATAACAAAGATCTCTTCTCAAACTGTCTCCCTCTGAGGTAAGAGATTCCCCCATATCTGGTGATCCCAGGTAAAGCACATGAAAAACCATCAAGTCCTAAAGCGTAGAAGTTCTGAGCAGAGCAGGCCTGAGCTCGCATGGGGCCTGGGGCTGTGGGGCAGCATGGTGGATTCCAGCCCGTGGTCATGATAGGGTTGGCTGGTGTCCCCATGACTCTCTAGGGCTGATGGAACACAGCCTCGTGTCACTAAGTGTGGACAATAACCCCTCCAGGCTGAGGACTGGGTCCAGACTTGTGTAGTCAGAGACATCTTCCTGGAGGCAGTGGACTTGAGCCGAGCTTTGGAGGCTGAAAGAATTGAGTAAGTCAGCCAGGCGCAGTGGCTCACGCCTATAATTCTAGTACTTTGGGAGGCCGAGGCAGGTAGATCATCTGAGGTCAGGAATTCAAGACTAACCTGGCCAACATGGTGAAACCCCGTCTTTACTAAAAATACAAAAAAAAAAACAAAACATTAGCTGGGCATGGTGATAGGCACCTATAATCCCAGCTACTCGGGAGGCTGAAGCAAGAGAATCGCTTGCACCCAGGGGGCAGAAGTTTCCGGGAGCCGAGATCATGCCACTTCACTCCAGCCTGGGCAAAAGAGCAAAACTCCGTCTAAAAAAAAAAAAAAAAGAATAGAATAAGCCTAGAATGAGAGGGAAGCCAAACCAGACAGAGCCACTTAGAGCTAGCAGAGCTTCCACAGCCATTTCCTATTGGATCCTCAAACTCCCCTTTATTGGATGAGCACATTGAGAGTTTCAGTGACTCGCCACTGAGAGCTTAAGACAGCAGGACACTGGCTGGGCTGTCCTGATATCACTTGCTCTGCCCTGTTCTGCCCCATCCAAAGAGCACAGAATACCAGAAGTAGGAGGTAGGGAATAGGAGAATGGGAAAGAGGAAGGACTCCAGCAGGACTCCTTCCTCTACATTCCTAATGCAGACCCTTCTGGAAGGAAAAACCCATATAAAAGGTGCAGTTGGAAGGCTGAGGGGCACCACCCAACCCTATCACTGCTGGGAACCTGAGCTGCCCCCGAAACAGTGAGAGGGGTCTCATGGGTCCCCAAGCTCTCTGTGTGGGAGGAAACAATAGCCACTTTTCTGAGGCCTCGAGAGGAGGAGTGAGATCACATCTGGGGAGGGAGGAGGCAGAAACACAGGATATGAGCATCCTCCCAGGGGAGCACGGAGAGCCAGGAGCAAGGCCTGGGGCTGACTGCCTCCTCCCAGTGTCCCTCCTTCCTCTAGGTTCCTGGGCCACACACTCTGGACTACCTGCTTCTGCTGGGATTCTTCAAGGGTCTCATAGACCCAACTACACTGTAAGCTTCTTGAAAGCAGATCACAGTGTCAGACTGTGGTTCGGGGCTCAGGTCCTGGAGTAGGGCAGGCTGGAGGCCGACCTACTTATTAGCTGTGTGATTTTAAGCCAGTCCCTTAACCTCCTTGAGATTCTCCTGTGCAATGAGGATAAAAATAGGACCTATCTCATGAGATCATGGGAAAAGTAAATGAGTTAATGAGAGTAAGTGCTTAACAAAAATATCTCCATTGCATGTACCCCCAGAGCAGCTAGCACCAGCCTCAGCATGGAGCAGGATCAGCTCCAGCAGCAGGGACTGAGAGCAGACACAAGAGAAAGCTCCCTGATGAGGAGGGGTGATTCTAAACCGAAGGGGAGAAATTATCTAGGGAATTTCCTTCCCGTAAAGCCTCAGGAACATGCCAGTCCCCCACATCGGACTGTCCTGGGGGTCTCACACCCCTGTCCTCCTAGGGAAATCTAGATCCTCCAAACTCTGCCTGGGTTCTTCCTGGGGAGTCTTGACCACTGCCTTGTGGTTGATGTGGGATGGGGGACCCGAGAACAGGGCTGCCTTCCTCTGGCCAAAGCCTGGCAAGCAAGCATGGGATGGGTGCTGTCTTCCTGAGAGGGACAATAGGAGAAGTGACAGAGCCCCTAATTCAAGACCTTGCAGAGGTGGTGTGAGATCTCATAATATCAGTCTCTAAGCCAGTGCCTCTCAAGCTCTCTGTGGGGAAGAATCGATTTTTAAAATATATAATCAGTCACAGATCAATGCTTTTGTAAAATGCAATAAAAGTTAATTTCCAAAAAAACGATCACACACTTGGGTACCGTGGTAATGTCAATGTAAAATTGCTGTAAAATTGTTCTAAGTGCTCCCTCTCAATATCTGTGCTCAGCTCCTCAGCAACCAGTAACAGTTTGTACCACTGGTTTGTACCACAACAACCACACTACACTTGGAGCTGACACTTTCATAAAGGTTAATTTCCCTCTTTTCCTTCCTCAAGTTTGACCTCCTCCTTGATTAGATAGGAGGAGGGATTCCGACAGCCCCTTACCATCTGTTTAGAACCTCTCCACCCATTGCAGGTCCTTCCTGGTCATCTAATACCATATGCCATACGGAACAGTCTTGATTATACATATTCTGGCTCACGGGCAATGTGTTGTGATTTGGGTCACTTTTTTTTTTTTGAGTCTCTGTCACTCAGGCTGGAGTGTGATGGTATGATCATAGCTCATGCTGCAGCCTCCAACTCCTGGGCTCAAGCGATCCTCTGGCCTCAACCTCCCTCATAGCTAGGACTACAGGTGTGAACCACCACAATAGCTAATTTTTTTTTTTTACTTTTATTATTTGTAGAGATGAGGTCTCACTATGTTGCCCAGGCTGGTCTCGAACTCCTGACCCCAAGCAATCCTCCCACCTCAGCCTCCCAAAGTGCTGGGATGAGCCACCCATTCACGCAGGCATGAGGCACTGCTCCCAGCTTGATTTTTTTCCATTGACTGCCCTACAGTAGATGTGTTTGTGAAAAGGTGAGCATAGATTCTGTATTTGATGCAAAAGAGAACGAGGAGAACTGGGTCCTAAGGCAGGCAATCCCTTCCTGGGATGGGTATAGGAACCAAGAGTGTCCTTCTGAGTGGGACACACGGCAAAGGCTTCTGCCTGGAATTATAACAACTGCAGTTACAATTTTTTTGAGCACCTAAGATATGCCAGCCCCTGAACTTCACAAGCCATAGCTCTATTTTTCCCAGAAATTCTGCAAAATAGGTATGATTTGTCTAATTTAAAATGAGCTATATCAAGTCCATGTGGCTATGCAGGTGCTATGCAACCTAGAAGGTTTTAAAACCACATCTTCCAAATGCTGATCTGGGAGTGGCTTCACAGCATCCTGAGGGGCTTTTTAAAAATGTAGACGCCCAGCCCCACATTCTCAATTCTTATTCGAAGCCTGTGAGCCTTCCCCAGGCCCCCCAGGTGACTCCAAAGCCTGGCTGGCTCTGACACTGCTGTTCTGGGGCTGCTGAGGGCCGGGGTCTTGTGGGCTGACGGGGAACCCTAGGAAAGTCCAGGAAAGCTACAATGGGAAGGGTGCCCAGGAGGGAACTTCAGTCAACTATGATACAGCCATATGGCAGCATACTATACAGCCCTTAAAAATGAAGAATTTGGCTGGGCACAGTGGCTCACACTCCTGTAATCCCAACACTTTGGGAAGCTGAGGCGGGTAGATCACCTGAGGTCAAGAGTTCAAGACCAGCCTGACCAACATGGTGAAATCCCATCTCTACTAAAAATGCAAAAATTAGCCAGGCGTGGTGGCGCACGCCTGTAGTCCCAGCTACTCAGGAGGCTGAGGCAGGAAAATCGCTTGAACCTGGGAGGCAGAGGTTGCAGTAAACTGAGATTGCGCCACTGCACTCCAGCCTAGGTGACAGAGCAAGACTCCATTTCAAAAAAAAAAAAGCACCACGAAGAATTTGTAATAACATTAAAACAGACATTAAGGGAACAAGACAGGTAATAAATTGCATATATAGTTTTGCCACAGCTATGTAACAAATGCAAAAGTGCATTTAAAAAAAAAAAACAAAGACTGGAAGGAAAAACAAAATATTTTATTGGTTATCTCCACATGAAGATTCTAAGTGATTTTACCTTCCTCTGTACACGTTTCTACATAGGGTGCATGTTACCTTTCTAAACAGAAAAGCATAAGCGCCGTTTTTGAAAGAGAAAAGTCTCTCATCCCCTGTCACCCCAGCCAGCAGGAGTCAACTTTCACATTCTGGGGTTAGGCAGAAATTGCTGGGGTTTTTGTTTTCTTCTTCTCTCTGAGGGCAGGAAATAACTCTTTCCCACTGGGTTTCCTGCTGGAGTTGGAGGCCCAGAAAAATTCTGGCTGAAGACTGGAGACAGGTATAAACACGCCAGGCTTGCCAGGCCCTCTGTGAGTGGCTCTTGGGTATCTCCGCGTCCCTCTCTCTCCAGCACCTGCTCTGGGAGCAGTTTCTGGAAAGCACCACACCCACTTTTGCAAGGCCATCCTCTCTACCTGGAAGGCTCTTCCCTGCTCCCCTCTTGCTTAACGAACATCATTCGGCCGTTGTCTTAGGTGTCCATGTTCTAAGGCGATCTTCCCTGACCCCCAGTCCTGAGTCAGGATCCCCAAGAGCTCCCAGAACACCCTGTTCTCACCGATTTGATTGTAATCATGGGTTACTTCTAAGGCTCCGCAAGGGTTGGGACTGTATATCCCTGCATTATCAAAGCCTGGTACACAGCAGGCACTCAATAAATGTTTACTGAATGAATGAAGAAATCCTGCCTTGAGATCCAGTATACCAAAGGAGCTCTGAGAGAGGCAGGTGTCATCCCGAGGAGCTCTGGCACCTGCCTCTCTCAGAGCTCCTTGGAGGAAAGGAAGGGTCCAGGCAGTTCTTTCCGCATAAAGCTGTTATGACTGGTGCCAGGTGATTTGCAAAACCACATCCACAACCTGCTCCAAGGGATTTGACCGGGAATTGGGAGGCAACCAGATAGCGGGCAGGAGGGGGCTGGCCTCCTCCTGGATGGCTTGCTCAGAAACTCTGCCCCATGCAGGGACTCCGTCTGGGGTGGTGGCTAACTGGCACGACAGCTAGCTTCTTGGGAGGAGGTTCATTGAGGGAAGCGGTTGTCCTCAGGGCTGCTGAGTTTCATCTAGTTGCTCTGGGAAGGATGCACTTCTGCAAAAGCCCTGGAGGCAGAACCCTTTCAGCCTCTCCAGGCCTCAGAACTGAGCGCCGCCCCCGCCATTCCCCCACCCATCTGACTCTACTTGACAAACTAAAAAGGCTGCCTCGCAGGGGAGGGCAGCTACCCACGGTGTCACCCTCTGGCTGCTCACCGGCCACCCTTGGGCCTCTCCTCTGGGCCGCCCTTCTTTCTTGAGTGCTGTCTGTGCGAGGGCCCTGGCCCAGCTGGCCCCAAACAGGATTTGGGCACCCAACCCAGACGGGCAGGTTTGCAGGTGGTTGATGAATTCAGGGCCCTGCTGTCCTGTTTCCGGGATCCCCTAGCCTGGGGTCTGGGGGATGAGGTAATGGGACTGCCCCTGCCTCCCACACATCTCCTAGTGGAGTGAGGGACACATCTGGTGCGCAGGCCCACTTTGGTGGGGTGGAACAGGCCACGTAGGCGAATCAGGGGTAAATAGAAACGTGTTAACTGGTGCTGCAGAAACGTGCTAGGGGCGGGGCCTCCCGAGAGGGCAAAAGTGGGCTTCCAGGGCCTGGGAGGGACTGACCCTGTGGATCAGAGGACAGTGGCCTGCTAAGGCCAGCCCTTAGGATGTCTCGAGTTCTGCTAGGTTGTCCTTGCCCCCACCCTGTCATCTTCTGTGCCCTTTCAATACTCTTCTCCCTTTCCTTTCCCCTCTTCGGGAACCAGTGCCCTCTGGCCTCTGGCAGCCACATGTTCCAGTCTTGGAAGGATAGCTCAGATCTAAAATATTCTCATTGCACATTAGTCCATGCGTCACTGTGCTGTGGCTCCCCCAAAGCCTCCTGCCACGGAAGGCTAGTGGCTGACACACTCACCCACACTGAGGTGTCAGGAACTGAGGATGGCTTGGGGCAGACGGTGAGGAAGCGGGGGCAGATTTAAGAGTGGCTCATGGAAAAGAAGACTTCTGCCAAAGGAATGAATCTCTCAGATGAGGAAGGCGTGATCCAGTCAGAGAGACAGAGTGGGGGCTCCACCCAGAGTTGACCGCCTTCTCTACCACAACAGGGAGGCTCTGCCTGGGGCTGAGAGGTGGGGAGGGAAGCCTGGGGATGTGAGCTTAGTGAGGGCCACCCAACGTGGAAGATGAGCCACCTCATCACAGCTGAGGTGGAGAGAGCGCCGAGCAGGGAGCCCAGACCCCTGTCAGTGCTAGCCCAGCTCTGCCTCAGATGGCCCAAGTATGTGCAGGTCACCTACTGGGCCTCAGTTTTCCTACTGATAAAATGGGAACAACCCTACCCATATCTCAGGGCTGTTGTGAGAGCCACTGAGACAAGACAGGAAAGACATGGGCAAGTCAGAGGAGAGACGCTGTGAGGCAATGGAAAGGTAGCCAACAGGGCGTCAGGAGATGGACCTGGGCCAGTGCCTGCCCCTCTCTATACACTGCAAGGGTCAGACCAGCCGATCTCAGAGGACCTGTCAGCCCCAGCCTCCCTCATCACCATCTTCGTTTATGAACAACACTGTTATCTTTCCCTGCTCCAGGGAACTTCCTGAGGAGGTGCCGCAGCAGCTCCAGCCACTCCCCATGATGGCTCAGAGCCAGTGCCAAGGGCCTCGCTCCGACACTCACTTGAGGACGCGTGGGGAAGCAGGCAGAGGGAGGAGGTGGCCCCGCCCGCTCCTGCAGGTGAACTTGCTTCTCCTCTATCCTCACCCTCTGGCTTATGGTGGGTTTTCCTGTCCTATTTGCTGTGATCCCCTGACAGCCAGCACCCCTACACACACCACACACACACACACACACACACACACACACACACAGTGTATGTGTGCACAGCGCTGGCGCTAGACTGACTCACACACACTCACACATACACTCACTCACACACTCACATACACACAGTCATGCATATTCACATACTTTCACAGGCACAAACGCATACACTGACACACACTAACACACACTCATACACGCTTACACTCACTTGGTTGCCTTGCTTGATAAGTGACATGCCATCTTTTCAGACATATCTCAGTAACAAAACATAGCACAACTTCATCTGTTTATATCTTCCTTTCCTGTCCCATAAAGTATCTGGTTGTGATTCTGGAAGAGGCACAGACTATGGCAGTGCCTCTGTTGGTGAATATTTGCCTCGTTAATATCGAGTTTATGCCCTGCCGCTTGGTTTCACGTTCTTCTTCACATTCAACGAATCTTCATTTCTTTGTTGAGCCATAGCATTTTGAAGGCAGTTTAGAGGCAGTTAAACTCAACACATAAAATATGTAGGAATGACAAAATTATGCGTTCATTTAGAACTCATAGCTCTAAAGGGCAAAGACCAAATGTATGCTCATTCAGGCAATGACAACTATGTGGGAACACCATAGGATAACAACAATTATAAGATTTTGGGGGGGCTGGGTGCAGTGGCTCATACCTGTAAGCCCAACACTTTGGGAGGCTAAGGTGGGCGGATTGCCTGAGACCAGCCTGGGCAACATGGAGAAACCCCATCTCTACAAAAAATACAAAAATTAGCAAGGTGTGGTGGTACATGCCTGTGGTCCCAGCTACCAGGGAGGTTGAGGTGGGAGGATCACTTGAGTCCAGGAAGTCGAGGCTGTAATGAGCTGTGAATGTGCCACTGCACACCAGCCTGGGCAACCGAGTGAGACCCTGCCCTGAAAAAAAAAAAGAAAAAGACGTTTTTGATTGTAAGTACTGTGTAATCTCAAATGTTTGAAGGAGTGATTTTTTTTTTAAGTATCTTCCAGAGACTAGGAGAGGGAGGAGGGGGAATGACTACCTGATAAGAATGGGGTTTCCTTTGGGGATAATAAAAATGTTCTGAAACTATACAGCGGTGATGGCTGCACAACACTGTGGATATACTAACTGCTGCCAAATTGTGCACTGTAAAATGATTAAGACGGTAAACTTTATGTGTATTTTACCACAATTTTATAAGCTATAGGTCTTAGATTTGATGAAAATGGGGGCTGCTTTTATTTTTAAATTGCTAGTTTTTAAGTGAAAGAAGCCAATCTGAAAGGCTACTTACTGAATGATTCCAACTATATGACATTCTGGAAAGGGCAAAACTATGGAAACTGTAAAAAGATCAGTGGTTATCAGGAGTTAGCGGGATGGGAGAGATGAATAGGTGGAGCCTAGAGGATATTTAGGGCAATGAAACTATTCTGTATGATACGATAATGGTGGATACATGTCAGTATACATTAGTGCAAAACCATTGAATGTGCAGAACCAAGAGTGCACCCTAATGTAACATACAGACTTTGCGTGATGATTCGTCATTGTAGGTTCATCAGTTATAACAAATGCACCACTCTGGGGGTGGGAGTGGGATGGTAGTAGTGGGGGAGGCTGTGCAAGTGTGAGGGCAGGGGTTATATGGGAAAGCTCTGCACCTTCCTCGCAATTTTGCTGTGAACCTAAAACTACTCCAAAAAGGAGTCTTTAAAAAATAACTAAATTGCAAGCACTGTCCTTTTCATTGTTGTTGTTGTTGTTGAGACGGCGTTTCGCTCCTGCAACCTCCACCTCCCAGGTTCAAGCGATTCTCCTGCCTCAGCCTCCCAAGTAGCTGGGATTACAGGCATGTGCCACCACGCCCAGCTAATTTTGTATTTTTAGTAGAGATGGGGTTTCACTATGTTGTCAGACTGGTCTTGAACTCCTGACCTCAGGTGATCCACCCGCCTCAGCTTTCCAAAGTGCTGAGATTACAGAGGTGAGCCACCACACCTGGCCACAAGCACTGTTCTAAGTGTATCACATAAATAGTCAAATGTAATGCCAACAACAACCATAAAACATAGCTAATAATAATAACTAACATCCATGGGCCACCAATCTCTCAGTGACTTAGGACTTTACAGGCACTAGGTCATTTCCCTCTCATAACAGCCAATCGAGTTCAGTCTGTTCTGCCATAATGCTTGTTTTGGAAATGAGAACCTGTTCCAACATGACTGGTATATCAGGGAACAATATAAGCATAATGCAGATCTTGCATTTGCTCTTGTGTGATTTTGTCAGTGGGAAACACTGTCAGGGGTTGATAAACTACAGCTCTCCGGCCAGTAGTCTGTTTTTGTAAATAAAGATTTATTGGAACACAGCAACACTCATTCACTGAACAACAGCAGCAGAGTTGAGTCATTGCAACAGATACCTCTGCAAAGTTGAAGGTATTTATTATCTGGATTTTTAAGGAAAAGTTTGTGAAGCCCTGTGTTATGGGAAGCCAGAAAATGCACCTAGCTGAACCACATATCACAGAAAAAACACGCGTGTACTTTAAAGAGTTAATGAGCTGTCTTTTCATTTCTTGATGTTATCATAAGCACACAATATTTTTTAATTTTAGCATTTAAAAACAGCTTTATTGAGTCATAATTCATGTACCATACATTTCATCCATTTTAAATGTGCAATGATTTTTAGTAAATTTACAGGGTTGTTCATCACCATAACAATTACCATAATCTAATTTTAGATAGAACACTTCCATCACCTCCCAATAACCCCTTGTGGCCATTTGCAGTCAATCCCTGTTACACTGCCAGTCCCCACCAACCACTGTAGATTTGTCTGTTTTGGACATGTCATGTCAGTGAAATCACATAACATGTCATCTTTTGCATCTGGCTTCCTTCACTCAGCACAGTGTTTTTGAAGTTTGTTCACATGGAAGTAACTATCAGTAGTTGTTCCTTTTAAATTGCTGACTAGTATTCCATCGTTTATCTATTCACTATTTGACAGACATTTAGGTTATTTTGCGTTTAGGGTAATTATAAATAATGTTGTTATAATTTAATGTAGTTGTCTTGGTTAGCTTGGGCTGCTATAACAAAACACCATAGACTGAGTGGCTTAAACAATTGACATTTATTTCTCACAGTTCTGGAGGCTGGGAAGTCCAAGATCAAGGTGCTAGAAATTTCAGTTCCCAGTGAGGGCTCTTGTCCTGGCTTGCAGAAGGCTGCCTTCTTGCTGTGTCTTCAAATGTAGATCTCTGGTCTCTTTTCCAATTCTTATAAGGATACTAATCCCATCACATTCCCACCACCGTGACCTTATCTAAACCTAATACCTTCCAAAGGCCCTACCACCAAATACCATCATATTGGGAATTAGGGCTTTAACATATAAATTTACAGTGGGGGACACAAATATTCACTCAATAACAGTAATTATTGATATTATTGGATTTATATCTATCATTTTGCTCTTTATTTTTTACATGTCTCATGTCTGTTTTGTTTCTATGTTGCTCCTTTATTGCTTTCTTTTATGTTAAACTTACATTCTTCTAGTAAACCATTTTAATTTCGTTGTTCATTTTTACCCTATAATTGTTGAGTTATTTTCTTACTGGTTACCCTAGGGATTACAATATGCATCTTAATGTATCACAAGGTAGGAAGGTGAAATACTTGATTTGACAACTTGTTAGCTTGAATTATTACTTTTTAATATTTAGGCATTTGGCATGTTGTCTCCATTTGTACCCCACCCCAGGCCTTGCACACATTGGGGGAAGGCCTGCCTTTCACATATGTGTATGCATGTGTTTTTTCACATAATTATATTCGTATTATGAATTATATATTCTGAATATTGCAGTTACATATTCTGCTTTTTAAAGTTGACATTTTGTCACAGGCATTTTTATTTGCCATACATTTTTATACACTTTTTAAAAGGCTGTATTGTATTCCACTGAATGCATGGGGCAAACTTCAGTTAATCATTTCCCTACTTTAGGACATTTAGGTCATTTATAATTTTTCCCTTTAAAAAAAATAAAATGCTGCAATGAAGTCTGGGCATGGTGGCTCATGCTTGTAATCCCAGCATTTTGGGAGGCCAAGGTGGGCAGATCTCTTGAGCTCAGGAGTTTGAGACCAGCCTGGCCAACATGGCAAAACCCTGTCTCTACTAAAAATACAAAAAATTAACCAGGCGTGGTGCATGTGCCTGTAGTCCCAGCTACTTGGGAGGCAAGGGGGCTGAGGTGGGAGGATCGTTTGAACCTGGGAGACAGAGGTTGCAGTGAGCCAAGTTGGCGCCTCTGCACTCCAGCCTGGGTAACAGAGGGAGACCCCATCTCAAAAACAAAAAAAAACAAAAAAATCACTGCAATGAGGATTTTTGTACACATAACTCTTTTCACATTGTTGAATTTTTGGCATAAATTCCCAGTTCTAAAATGACTCTGTTGAATATAAAAAATATTTTCATAGTTCTTGATATCTTTCACCACATTATTTTCCTTGAGAATTGTAACAATTTTCTCAGGTCAGCAATGTATGGGGCTAGCTATTTTATCACATCTTCACGAGTTCTGGGTGTCAAGTTAAACTTTCCACTTAACTTTGCATTTCTTTGGTGATTAGGAAGGCTGCACATTTTTCTGTAAATCCATTTACTAGTTATAACTTGTTTTATGTAAATTGCTTCATTATGCTCCTTGCTTATTTGTATACATATAAGGCTTTTTGTTTGTAACTATCAGTTTGTATGGACTCTTTATGTAATATATCCTCCTCAAAACATTTTAGGAAAGAGATAGAATATCAATAAAAGCAGATAATTTTTAAATTTATCTACCTTAAATGCTGCAAATATTTTTCCCACTTGCCCCTTTTCAGTCTTTTTCTAATATAGAAAATTTACATTTCTCTGTAGTCAAACCTGCTAATCTTTTCTTTGTGATTTCTTCAATCATTTCTAAGTTTAATAAAAGACATTCTCCCTCCAGAGATTTGGTAATTGTTCAAGTCTCTCTTTTAGTTTGCTTTGGTTTTTAAAAAGTATGTATTAATAACTTTAATCCATGTAAAATTTCTGGGTAAAAATTCCTTCTGGCTGAAGAAAGAAGAGGATCTCAAAGCATAAGTTTCTCAAACTCAGTAGTTTCTCTTCTCTGGTTTCCTTGCCTGCATCGGACTGGGCCCTGAGCCTGAAATCCCAGAACTTTGAGAGGTTAAGGTGGGAGGGTCACTTGAGGGCAAGAGTTTGAGACCTGCTGTCCATCTGTCTACAAGGAGATAACACAGAATCAGAGCTTGCCTCAACTCTCCAGCGCTGGACCCACCTCCAAGGAGGATGGCCCAGAGTGGTGGAAAGAACATGACTTGGAACCCGAGTTTGGACCCTGGCTGTGTGTGAACTCTCAGCCTCCAGTTGTCCCTCTGAAGAATGGTGCAAAGGATGCCTGACTGACAGGACTGCTGTGAAGATAATACAAGACGATATATGGAATGTTCTAGAAAAGTACCTGACCCATCATGGATCTCTCGGGGCCCTGCCTGTGCACTGACTTGGCTCCTGGGTCCCACCTCAAGATCAAAGGTGTTCCTGGTCCTCCTTGTCCTCTCCAAGGAGCATGGGCAGGCCTGCCAGAGCAGTCCAGAGTATCAGCAACTTTAGATAAGGAAACTGAGGCTGGGAAAGGCTAAGTGGTAGAGCAGCAGATGCTCTTACCTGCACTGACATGCTGCCTCCTCCAGCATCGCTTTCCTCACAGCACCTCAGCCTCCTCATATGTCAAATTGAGCTAATGGCCCTTACTGGTTTCTACCGCTGAGGCGTTACTTGAGCAAATGAAAGGTTCTGAAAAAGCCATGGAAAAATCGAGAGGCAAGGTAGAGTCCCTGTGGGCTGCTCAGTGTACTCCTTCCGCAGCTCTGGACACAGACGAAGCCTCTGTGTTAGCTCTGACAGGCTTTTTGCCTCCCCACCCCCAGCTCCCCAGGAAAGCCCTGCAGAGACTCTGTGAAGGCCCCTTGTGCCCGTGGCTCACCAGGCAGGAAGCCTGGGGCTTGGCTGAGGCCCCAGGAAGCAGAGTCTGGGAGGTGAACCGTACCTCAGGCCCAGCTGTGTTCAGCTTGGAGCAGTTTCTGAAGTCTCAGAGAGGAAGGGTGAGGAGGAACCTCAGAGGTCACTGGGCCACTCCATTTCACAGATGTGGAAGTTAAGGCACAGAGTGGAGAGCCCATGAGTGGCAGTGTCAGCACTTGGGCTGGGGGATCCTGGCTCCCCGTCCGGCATACTTTCTACTTGGCCTCCGCTGCTGCAGTGGCCTCTTTAGAAGGCTCCCTCTGATCCTTCTAGAAAATTCTCTGCAACCTGATGACATTTGAGCAAAACTGCATGACGTTGGAGGATCAGGGCACTTCTGAGAAGCAGAACGAAGCATTAAGAACGAGGTGTTCCCACAGGAGACATGAGGGGGTCAGGAAGGAATTTCCTGGGAACAGGACTTTTCAGAGAAGGGAAAAAAGTGTTTTGAGCAGGAGCTTGGCTTTTTTGGAGCAGCTGGGAAAATGTGGGGGCAGCGGCTAGAGGCAGGCAAAGGTGGCAGGGAAATCTGACATCACCAACCCACCCTGGCAATTTAACATTTAAAATTAAAGTTGCCTTCTCTCTTAGCACTTTTTTTTTTTTTTTAAACAGAAGCCATACTGCTGAGGTGTGAGGGGTAACTACGGTTCTCAACCGTGACTGCACATTAGAATCCACTGGGGTGTTCTTCCAAACCCCACGCCAATTACACGGGAGTCTATGGGGCAGGATCTGGGCATCAGTGGTTCTTAAAACTCCCCGGGTGGCCGGGCGCGGTGGCTCAAGCCTGTAATCCCAGCACTTTGGGAGGCCAAGACGGGCGGATCACAAGGTCAGGAGTTCGAGACCATCCTGGCTAACACGGTGAAACCCCGTCTCTACTAAAAAATACAAAAAGCTAGCCGGGTGAGGTGGCTGGTGCCTGTAGTCCCAGCTACTCGGGAGGCTGAGGCAGGAGAATGGTGTAAACCCGGGAGGCGGAGCTTGCAGTGAGCTGAGATCCGGCCACTGCACTCCAGCCCAGGCGACAGAGCGAGACTCCGTCTCAAAAAAAAAAAAAAAAAAGCTCCCCGGGTGATTCTAATGAGTGGCCAAGGCCAAGTGCTACCAGCCCCTGGATTTATGACTTATGAACCTAAAATGGAGCAAATGCGTAATTCCATTCACCACTCACACTTGTCCAGGCCTTCTTCACAGGGAGGCCACAGGGAGAGATGGTGCCCTTCTCTCTCCTCTGCCCGGCTTATCTTAGTCTCCTCAGGGCCCTGCCTAAGGCCCACCTCCATTCCAAACGAGGATTATTCCCGTCCTCCGAATCCCTACAGAGGTCAGATTGGGCCACCAATGTATCTAAGGCTCCGTGGCCAGCCTATGAATCTCCCCGGTGGCTGTTACACAATATCGGTTGTTATTTCTGTTTTCAGTCTTGCACATGTCATCCACCCAACTCGATGTGAGCTCTCTAAGGACTAGACTCCCATACCTTCCCCCACCCTGGGCTGGCCAGAAGGCTTCAACTGAGACTTGTTATCGGGGAGCTGAATATATTCACTGCATCCACTTGAGTCACAAGTACACATTTAATGCTGAAAATGGCTCTGGGAGATTGAGACTGTATTTTTTTTTTAATGTCCATTTTATGCTGAGGAAAACGAAGCTCAACCAAATAAATGGTTTGTATAAGGTCACAGAATGAGGAAGTGGCAATCCGCTGGGTCCACTGAGGTCCCTTCCCCACCACACAGCATTCTACTGCTATAGGGGAGTCCGCAGAGCAGGCAGAGCTGGGCTGAGGGCGAGCTCCGGAGGCCTCTCTCTCCCGGGGAAGGTCTGTTCTGACCAGCTGGGGAGGCCATCTGTGAAGGCTGCTTGGTCTCCAGTTCCTCAGGCCTTAGGAGAGGGTGTAATATCATGTTAAAACGGAAGTTTCCGCTGAGATGTTAAGATGCTGGGTATCCCAGAGCCACTGGAGCAAAATGCAAATTTTATAAGGAAATATTTAAAACCTAGGTTTTTACAACTCTTACAGCCCTACTTATGGCTGAGGGTCAGGTTGTTGGAGATTAAGGGGGAAAGAATTGCCTACTGAATGCCATGTTCCTCTTCTTGCAGAAAAGACAGTGGAAGGCTCCTGCCTCTCACAGTAAGTCTATGAGGGCGGCTTCATCAGAATGTCTCTGAAAGAGGAGCCAGGATCCCTGTACTATGGGGCCCCAGTGGACTGGCTTCCACGTGAGAATTTTTTTTTTTTTTTTTTTGAGATGGAGTCTCGCTCTGTCGCCCAAACTGGAGTACAGTGGCGTGATCTCGGCTCACTGCAACCTCTGCCTCCCAGGTTCAAGCAATTCTCCTGTCTTAGCCTCCTGAGTAGCTGGGACTACAGGCGCGCGCCACCACGGCCTGGCTAATTTTTGTATTTTTAGTGGAGACAGGGTTTCACTATATTGGTCAGGCTGGTCTCGAACTCCTGACCTCAAGTGATCCACCTGCTTTAGCCTCCCAAAGTGCTGGGATTACAGGTGTGAACCACTGCACCTGGCCTCCACCTGAGAAATCTGAAGGGCTGGGGATGGCGTGGCTGACCAGCTGCTCAGGGATGAGCTGAAGGGGAGGCGGCTGTGCTGAGCTTACCCGAAAGCTCTTGAGTCTTCTGAGAGAGAGGAGGCCTGGAGGTGTCCCATGGGACCGATGAGAGCCCCAGGGTAGACAGGGTCTGTTGTGGGTTGAATTGTTTCCCCGAAAAGATGTTCAAGCCCTAATTCCCGGTACCTGTGAATGGGACCTTATTTGGAAACAGGGTCTTTACGGACATGAAATCAAGTTCAGATGAAGTCATATGGGATTAGGGTGGCCCCGTATCCAATGACTAGTGTCCCTGTGTGGAGAGGGAGACTTGAAGACATAGAGACAAAGTGACACAAAGAGATAGGAGAGAAGGCCACGTGATGACAGAGGCAGAGACCCGAGTGATGTGGGGACAGGCCAGGGAAGGCCAAGGATTGCCAGCAGCCAGCAGAAGCTAGGAAGAGGAAGGAAGGATCCCTGTCTAGCACAGCCCCGCTGACAGCCTCCGTCTGCCCTTTTCCTCCAAAGTCCTGCCCGGGCTCCTCTTGGACTCAAGAGTCCTGAGTCCAGCCTTGAACTGATCACTGCAGCCAGGGAGTGAAATGTGCTGATTTGCTGCCCCAGGAGCCCGTGGGGTCAGCCCCGTCTAAAGCACATGAGCTCAGCGCTGGAGAAAGGGTAACTCCCCAAAGGAAAACTGAGGTGCTATTACCAGAAGCAGAAGAGCTGCCACTGAAACAAGCAAAATAACCCATGTCCCCACACCCTTCAGTACCAAGCCCATCAATCACCATCTAAGCTTACATATATAATGCAGATAGGACATGAGAGAGATGGCAAAGGTTTAGATAAAATACTGTGATAATTTAAAATACATGGGGTTTTTCCCATATAAAGAGTCAGGGACTGCCTCATGGAGGAAGTAGCTTATGAACTGGACTTTCAAGGAAGAATGGAATTTTGTGTGTGTATCTGTGAGAGGAGGGCACTCCAAGATGGGAAAACTGTATGACCAAAGGTGTGGAGGAGCGAACTATAAACGGGGAAAAGTCAGTGGTTCCATGCAGCCAGAACACAGGCCCGGCAAGAGAAGCAGTAGTCTATGTGGTAGAAGAAGGAGGTGGTGATCAGATCTTAGAGGGCCTCAGGTGCCATGATAAGATCTTAGATGGCAGTGTATAGAAAGTAGAAAACCACTGAAGGTCAGATTAATTTAACTTAAAAAGAAAAAAATAAATGGAGCACAACCAGGCAAGAGGCTCCTGGAATAGTGTATGCAAAAAACAAAGATAATCTGAATGTTCCATTGGCACCTCCAACCCAGCTTGTCCACGATGGAAACCGGCCTCATTTTTCCCATCCGTACGTGTCTGCCTGTTTCCCCTCTCCTCGTGAGTGGCATGGGCATCCCCAAGAGTCACTCAGGACTCTTCCCTCTCCCATATCCCCCACTGCAGGCTCATCTCCAAATCCTGCTGATTATTCCTTCCAGATGTTTCTTGAATGCACTTGTCTTGTTCCTCCACATCACTTACTCTTCAGCCACCATCATCTGTTTCTTGGATGACTCCAACAGCCTCCTAACTGGTCTCTCGCTTCCAGCCTGGCCCCCCATCAGTCCTCTACATAGCAGGCAGTGTCCTCTGTTTAAGTTATAGCCAGTTGGGGACTCTCTGCCACCCCCCTTCAGAATTGGTCTTTAGCCCCACATCTTCCTGCTCCCGGATTTGGAACACAGCAGCCATCCTGAGCTGCTTTCCATTCACAAAAGTAGTGTGACCCGTCTCCCCTCTGGCCCTTTGCATATGCTATTGCCTCTGCTGCCCTCTCTTTTCCCCATCCCCTGGTTTAGGAGCTGGAAGGCTGTTTCTGGTAGAAAGGTTTTTTAGGAGGCTGGGGAACAAGAGAAAGAAGTTGGGAGAAAGCAGGGAACTCCCTGTGGTGGACACTTACCTCTCATCTGCCCTGTACTTTCCTTCTCCTGGGAGCAGTCACCACCCCCTTGTGGAGCTGCTCCTACCTCAGCTGTATGGTCCAATGGGAGCCTCCATTTTTTTTTTTTTTTTTTTTTAATGGAGACAGGTTCTCACCATGTTGCCCAGGCTGGTCTTGAACTCCTGGGGAGACTCCATCTTTCATGATCCTTCCTTTCTGTCCCAGTGATGGGTTGTGAGGTTGGCAATCTGACCTGAGCCAGACTAGCCGCAAATTTCCCAGAAATTGTTCTAAATAGAGCTAAGGAGAGAAGGCCTCTTTCCTTTTCGGGTGTAAGGCTGAAAGGACGGACTGTAGACCTTCATGCTGCTAGACGTCCTGCCTTGTGGTAAAAGGTGGTATACAGAAAGGTGGTATACTGAAAATGACAGGCCAAAAGACAGGATCCTGACAAGGCTCAAGTCACTTCTAAGTTCCAGGGTGACTTGTTACTTCACCATCCCCTAGAGCAGTGCTTTTCAGGCTATCTGGAGGAAAAGCCAGATTTTTTTGCCCAATTTGCTATAAAGTAATAGTACTTCTGTGGAATACATTTAAAACTTAAAAAAAAAAACCCAAACACAGTTTATTTATTTACTTGTTTATTTTTTGAGACAGGGCCTCGCTCTGTCACCCAGGGAGTTCAGTGGCACCATCACAGCTCATTACAGCCTCAACTTCCTGGGCTCAAGCGATCCTCCCACCTCAGCCTCTCGAGTAGCTGGGACTACAGGCATGTACCACCATGCTCGGTTAATGTTTTTGTTTTTGTTTTTTTCTGTAGAAACAGGGTTTCGCCATGTTGCCCAGGTTAGTCTCAAACTCCCGAGCTCAAGCAGTCCACCTGCCTTGGCCTCCTAAAGTGCTGGGATTATAGGTGTGAGCCACCACGCCCAGCCCAAACACGGTTTTAAAATCTCATTTTTTTTTCTACTGTTATAGTCAATAGGCCTAATATTAGTTTGTCAATTTGTTATGAAAGTTTGTAAACACTTCATCTTGATTTCTGTACTCACCTTCTCATTGACTGTATCAAGTAGCCAGTTCCGTGAACCAGACTTTGAGTAGCCCTATCATAGAGGTTGTCACAGAGCTCCACCCTTGCTGGCACCAGCTCTGCATTCCAGCCTGCAGGAAGAGGAAGTTTAGGGCAAGCAAGTTCCTTTTAAAGAAGCAACACAGGCCAGAGCGAGACTCTAAATAAATAAATAAGCCACACAGACGTTGCATATATCACTTTCATTCTATTCCATTGATAAAAATGTAGTCACACTTAGCTAAAGGAAGTCTAGAAAATATAGTCTCTAGCTGGGTGGACTTGTGCTATTACTAAAAAGACAAACGAGAGACGGCTTGTGGCAGACTATAGCTTCTGCCACACACCCCTGCTAGCTGCCTCTACAGCCTGGCTTTGCACTTAGGGGTGCTGGGGCCTTGGCTAGGTGAGAACTATAGAACACATCTACCACCCTACAGCAAACCATCCCAAAATGTAGTGGATTGAAGCAACAATTTTATTGGCTTGCAGTTTTGTAGGTCCGCAATTTGGCTGGGCTCAGCTGGTGGGTCTCCTGCTGGTCTTGCCTGGGGTCATTCATGCAGCTGTAGTTATCTGGTGGTTTGACTAGGGCTGCCTGGTCAAAGATGTCTTCACATTTCTGGCAGTTGACCAGCGTAAGGCCTCAGTTCTCCATGTGGTCTCTCCAACAGGCTAGCTCAGGCTCATTCACATCATGGTCTCTACATTCCAACCACAGCCAAGGAGAGGGCAAACCCCATGCACAAGTATTTTCAAACCTCTATTTGCATCACCTTTGCTAATGTTCCCTCGGCCAAAATAAGTCACCTTGCCAAGTTCGTATTCAAAGGCAGGACAAATAACTTTACTGCTAGATGGGAAGAGCAGCAAAGTCACATTGAAAGGGGCACGTTATACAAGAGGAATTATTGAGGCCATCTTCATAAAGGGTCTTCCACGGTAACCTCAGGCTGAGGCACCTTTATATAGAACAAGGCACGTCTGTCTGCCCTTGTTCTGGTCAGGATCTAGTGGCCCCAACGAAAAGACTTCGCAAGTGTCTCAGAAGTCAGTCACTCAAAAGTGGAATCAAAAGTCTCAGGGAACTTTTGAAGGTACACGTGGCCCTCCCATGTACCTGAAGGGCTGCCAGCAACCAAAGCCATCCCTGGGAGCAGCCTGTCTCTCTGGTGGGCTTCAAGATCTCCCTTGTGACATCTCTTTCCTCACTGTGTGTCTCCTCACTCTCCTTTCTGCTCATTGGTTTCTTCGATTTACATCCAGCACCTGCTCCCTCGCAATTTCTGCTTGCACTGGACACACATGGAAAGCACATTTCACCTTCTGGCCCTGCTGCAAACTGGCTCAGGCTCTCCATGTTTCCCACCTCCTGTTTCAGAAAGAAAGAGCTTGATCAACCCAGCTCCTACACTCAGTCTACACCACATCACAGGAGGCTGGCCATGCTATGGATGAGCTTCCCTGAGCTTAGAGGCTCACATCCCATCCAGTCACCCGGAGAGGGGTGTGTGTGGAGAGGGGACTGCAGTAGGTTGAATAATGATCCTCCCAAAAGATATGTCCACATGCTAATCCTCAAAACCTGTGAATGTGGCCTTTTTGGGGAAAAAGGTCTTTGCAGATATAATTAAGAATCTTGAAATGGCATCATCCTGGATTATTAGGGTGGACCCTAATTCTAATAGCAAGTGTCCTTATGAGAGACACAAAGAGGAGAAGACAGACACAGAAGAAGGCCATGTCGTCGGATGCAGAGGTTGGAATGGTGCAGCCGCAAGTAGAAGAATGCCTGGAGCCACGGGAGACTGGAAGAGGCGAGGAAGGATTCTCCCCCACAGCCTTCAGAGGAGCACTGCCCGGCCAATCCTGCCATTTCAGACTTCTGGCTTCCAGAATTGTGACAGGATACATTTATGTTTGTTTTGTTTTGCTTTAACATTTTTTGTAGTGAAAAATTCTATATCATATTTACCATTTGTAAGTACAAAATTCGGTAACATTAATTACATGAACAAGGCTATGTTATCACCATTATCTTTTTCTTTATTCTTTTTATTTTTATTACATTATTATTATTATTTTGAGACAGAGTCTTGCTGTCGCTCAGGCTGGAGTGCAGTGGCACAATCTCGGCTCACTGCAACCTCTACCTCCCGGGTTCAAGATTGTCATGTGTCAGCTTCCTGAGTAGCTGGGATTACAGGCATGTGCCGCCATGCCAGGCTAATTTTTGTATTTTTAGTAGAGACAAGATTTTGCTATGCTGACCAAGATGGTCTCGAACTCCTGGCCTCAAGTGATTTACCTGCCTCAGCCTCCCAAATTGCTGGGATTACAGATGTGAGCCACTGCGCCCGGCCACCATTATTTTTTTTTTTTTTATCATGCCCAACATAAATTCTAGCCATTAAACAATACTCTCCCTTCTGTCTTCTCCCTGTCTCCTAGCAAACTTTATTCTGTTCTGTGTCTCTATGAATTTGACTACTCTAGCTACCTCATGTAAGTGGAATCATACAATATTTGTTCTTCTGTGTCTGGTTCATTTTACTAAGCATAATGTTTTCGAGATCCATCCATGTCGCGGCATACATCAAAATTCCATTCCTTTAAATTGGTCAATAGTATTCCACTGTATGTATATACCACATTTGGGTTATCCATTCATCTGGTGATGAGCACTTGGATTGTTTCTACCTTTTGGCTGCTGTGAATAATGCTGCTATAAACATTGGTTTACAGATATCTGTTTGAGTCCCAACTCTTAGTCCTTTTGCTTATATACCTAGGAATGGAATTGCTGGATCTTATGGTAATTGTATGTTTAACATTTTGAAGAACCGCCCAACCGTTTTCCAAGCAGCAGCACCATTTTACATTCCCACCAGCAATGTGCAAGGGATCCAGTTTCTGCACATTCTTGCCGACACCTGTTATTTCTCCATTTTTTGTTTTGCATTGTTTTTGTTTTTATGGCCATCTTAGGAGGTGGATGGCGGTATCTCATTGTGCTTCTGATTTTCATTTCTCTGATGACTGATGATACTGAGCCTATTTTCATGTGCTTATTGGCCATTTGTGTATCTTCCCTGGAGAAATGTCTGTTCAAGTTCCTTTGTCCATTTTTGAATTAGGTTGTTTGTTTTCTTTGTTGTTAACTTTTGTTGCTTTAAGCCAACAAGTTTGTGGTAATTTGTGACACGAGCCCTAGAAAACGAATACGTTGCTCAAAATCCAGCCTCTTGGGCAGCAGGACCCCAAGGTCAGGCAATTTCTTCCAGAAGGCTGAGTAGCCATACAGGTGACATCAGCACTGACCTTATTCACCTGCCAGTGGACGAATTCTTCAGCTCTTCCCTTCCAAGGCCTGAGACCTGCAAGCCAAGAGGACTCAAACACCAGTCTCCTCTTGAGTGTACGCATGCACAACTCTTTCAAGAGGTTTGAAAGTAAAAAGAAGGAGCAGGATGGAGCAGCAGTTGAGGAGAGGATTATAAGATCCCCTCTCTCATCAGGAGGTGTTGCTTTGTTTGGTTGTCTGTCTTGAAAGGATGCGAAAACCTGAGTATTTGTATAGGCTGAGAGAAGAACCCAGGGGACAGGGAGAGGGGACCTGAAACATCACATCTGGATGCCAAGCACATCATCTTTCTGTCTCACTGGTCAGAGTCACGGGAGCTTAGTCCTGAAAGGGACCTTAGAGTTTAGCTCCTTCAGTTTGCAGATATAGAGAGAGTAGGCACAGAAGAGGACCTGCCCGGGGTACTTCTGCAGCCAGCTGCTTGCTCCTGACATCCCATATGTCTAGGACTTCATAGTGTGCCCTCTGGAAAGACAACTATTTTTTAACTGCCTTTTTTCACGTCTCCACAAGTTGTAAAATAACTCTTCTATTTCTTCTCTGTTCCTATGCCCTTACCCATCTTCCCAGAACACAATGGCATATGAACCCTTTGTTCCTGCCAAATGCAGCCGAGGAAGTGGGAAGGGCCATTGGGTTGAGTGGACCAGGAGACTATGCCCTGACGATGGGGATGCTGCCAGGCTCGGCAGGCCTCCACTTCCCCTCTGCCTGTCCTCTGTCTCCCGGGGTAGGGAAATCCAGGGATCTTTATTCCCCAGCATTCCTTTCCAGCATGGTGCTAAGTTAGATTCTGGCAGTAAGATGCACTTGCACAAGCATCAGAAGCTGAAGGCGAGAGAAAGTCCTTCTCTGAATTGGCCTGGGCAGATGCGTGGTAGACGGCAGCTTTCAGACAAGCTCCTGCACGCTGTCTGCTTTCTGCTTTGGTGCTGCAGGCAATTGATATGATCTCCATGCCTTGTCTGCAATCCTGGCACTTCCTGATTCTGTGAGGTCTGACAGTGGCTTCCCTGATCTTCCCTAATTCAGCCCTTCCATCCATTATGAATGCCTCTAAATCCCTTGTATGAAAACCCTGTGTATTTGGAATATCTAGAGCAGCTTCCAGTATTATAACCAAACCCTAACTGACACACTGGCACAGATAAAGAAGCTACGTAAAATGATGTGGGGGAAACATCCTGTTCAATCTTCCCGGCAGTGCTGATGTTAGACTGTGATTTTCCCAGTTTCATAGATTAGAAGCCTGAGGCTAAAGAGGTCAAGGTTGCCTGACTCCCAAGCCATTCTCTTTCTACTAGATCATTCTACTCTGCTTCTCTTAATAGATAGGGAGAAGCAGGCATAAAAGGGAAAGAGAAAAGCAGCAGGGGAGGACATGAGAGAGATGGACAAAGGAAGAGGCGAGCAGAGACTTATTTGAAGTAGAAAGGGAGAGAGGAGAGAGAAACCCCAAGGGTTCTGGAAAGTTGGAGAAACTTCTCATAACCTCTTCTCAGACAGTGCTTTACAAGGTTACCCTTGCTCTTGGGCAATAGTAATTAGCCAGGTAACGACTGTTCACAGCCCTTTGCCTGTTCTTTACTCTCAGGCTTTTGAGATTGCAGTGTGAACAGAAGACACAGCAACCCATGGAGTGAAGAGTTCTTTGGCTGCCCCAGCGATGCAGAGCAGTGTTCCCCTGGAGAGTGGGCGGACTCAAGCAGAAGGGCAGCCCCAGCCCTGGGCTCATGGGGAATGGGAATCAGGTTTGCCCTTGAACCCCAGGGTAGCTGGTGAAGGCTGTCTTGGATAATCTTCGGCCTCTCCCTTCCAGACTCTTCTCAAAGCATCCCCATCTCACCTTGGTATCCTAGTCCTTCTGCTGCTCCTGTGCTTGCCTTCCTGGGACCGTGACACTTGCAGTTCCTGCTGACTCGGAGTGCCCCTCCTCGCTCTGTGTCCTGTGAGAAAGCAGGTAGGTTGAAGAGGGAGGGCAGGGGTGGGAACCTGGAACCCTCCTATGTGACACCCTGGTCACGGTCCCTCTATGTGGATAGGAAAGGCCAGGCTGGAGTTGTGGGGATTAAAGGCAGTACATGAGATCTGGTCCAAATCTCACAATATCCTGAATTCCCACAGCATGGACAGGGGCCTTAGAGTTCCTATAAGCCAATCCCTTTATTTTATTAACAAAGAAATCAAGGCTCACAGAGGTGAGGGCAGGAGTCCAAGGCCATACCGTCTGCACACCGGCTCAGGGCCTGGCGCCCAGCCCAGCGCCCTTCCCTCACCTTCTCACTGCCTGGCAACCCTGCGCCTCCCCCAGCCCTGGCGCCCAGTGAGCCGGCACCTCGCATATGATTACAATTACCGTGAGTTTGGCTTGAGCCCAGCCGTACTGCGAGCACAACCAGGCCTGGTCACTGGCCAAGTTTCCATCTCAGTAGAAAAATGAAAAAGTTCAAGGGATGAATGTTAATCCCAAACACACGAGCAGGAAGGAGTGGGGTGAGGGGGAGAGGCCCAGCCAGGATCTCTTAGGGCAACATCAGTCCAGCAAGAGTTCCTGAGACCCACCCCAGGGGCACATTTATGCTGGCCATATTTATGCTGCTTTGTGGTTGTAAATGCTGCTGCCTCCAGGGCCTGAGATGGAACTCAGCTGGTGAGACTTGGCTGGTGGTCCCGGCCTTTCTCGGTTGGCTCCTGCCTTGTGTATTGTTCATGTGTATTGTTCATGACCTTTGTGTTTCTGTCATTTACTTGAGCATCTCCATCTCTTGCCACAGGTAAGGCAGCAAGCACAGAGACCAAGGGACTCGCCTGAGGTCAGATAGCTACTGAGGAGTGGGACTGGGCTGAAACATAGGCATCTGGGCAGCCAGGATGTCAGACAGCCCCTCTCCATCAGAGCTCCCCAGAGCAGCCTGGGCCTTCCTAGGATGTTCCTGCTCCCTTCTGCCTGCCACTCTGCTCAGCGTCCAAGGAGCTACCTAGCTCTGTCTGCCCCACATCTTGCTGCATGGCCTTGGTGAGGCTCTGAATTCCACCCCGGCTGCTGACTTCTGTCCTTCTAATGCTGACATCTCACATCTTTGAGGCTTCCAGGCTGATATTTTTCCAGATCTTTCTCTCTGAGACTAAGATTCCTGTTTTTTTCTCCCAGACTTGAAACATTTCTGAGTAATACAACTCTCCCAGATTTCTCAACTCTCAGGAACTCCTGTCTGCAAACTGTGCTTGGTTCTAGTTTCAAGAAGAGCAGCAACATATTGGAATTTTTGATCAATGATATATAGGCAGTTACCCTAACATGTATTTACCCCAGGTTAGATAGATATGAGGAGAGCCACTGCTCCCCTGCCTTGGTGACAAAGGAGTTATCATTTTGCTGGAGCTCTAAGAACACCATGTGATATTCTTATGGAGAATAGCAGCCATCAATTAAATATCAGCTGTCAAGTGGGGAAGAGCTGTGGTCCCATAGGGAACAACTGACTTTTTGATTGCTCGTGTCCCCGAGGGGATCCACTTCATCAGAAAATGAGGTCTGTCTGAGATAAATGTGCTTATTTACACCAGCTTCTAGACTGGTTGAGGTCGGCCCAGGGCCTGCAGCCAGGTGTCTGAGCAATGGCAATGGGGAGAGCTCCAGAGTACAGCTTCTTGCCAACTTGGGGATTTATAGGCTTCCTGACAGGCAGAGCAGCCTCAGTTTCGAGGCTAGCAGCGGGGAGCCAGGAGATTGGCCAAGGTTTTCTCAGAGGCTTTGCAAGAAGCTGAGCCCTTGTTGGAAACGCCTTTGAAACCCAGGGGTGTCATCTTGCATCTCCTCTTGAGTCAGAGCCACAGCAGCAGGGCATTTTCAGGGGCCGTGGGGGAGAGGGGGAGAGGGGGAGAAGGGCATGAAGGCAGCGGGTAGGGGAGCAGAACGTGGAAATAAAGCATTGTTTCCAAAAGGTCATCTCTCTCTTTTTTCTGCTTTTCAAAGGCCCAAATGATCACTTTGTGTTTGAGACAATCTGGTCTTAAAAAAAAAAATGAAGAAAGGAAAAGATGTTTTTCCAGGTCTAATTATAAAAGTCATAAGGCTGGAAAGATTTGGAGAAAGCATCTATCTCTCGGCTCTGCCTCCACTAGGCACACACCTAAGTCAAGGGGGAGGTGTTTGTCTATGACTAACCGGCTGGCGGACTCCGTGGGTCTCAGGGCACTCCCGCCCTCAGTCTATCCACAGTCCCATCGCTGGAGTTGAAGTCCACTTCTTCCTTTTAATCCTCATGGGAACTGGAAAGTGGCCAAGAGACTGGAAGAGCCAATGATTTGGGTTCTCCTGGAATGTTAGGAAAAGCAGGTTGGGGGTCTCTGTCCCTCACCCCAGGGCACCCCGCCTTTAAAACCTGTGTTGCCCCGAGAAAGCGCAAGTCTCAGAGCCAGGGCTGCCTGCAGGTCTTCTGTTCCCAGCAGGAGTGGACTGAACAGCGTGCCCCTGGGAGGTTTGTCTTCCTAAGCAGATCCAATCGGTCTTTTTGTTCTGATCAAGTAAAACAGAGTGGATATTCCTTGAGTTAGTGCTGGCGGGAGGAAGTTTGGGGATGGAGAAAAAGTCTCATTCTCTCCCCCACCTTTCAAAACTACAAATCTCCAATTCCCCGAGGTGAGGTGGGGATCGGGGAGGGAACAGGCAGGTGTCTGTCAGGAGAGGCTGGTCTCCAAGGGCCCCTCCAGCTCTGACCAGCTTTGTGCTCTAAGCCAGGCCCTGGTAGGACCCCTGTTCCCTTGCTGCAAGCCTCTCCTTGTTTCCACGGCTGTTCACAGCCCTGACTGCTCAAGATGACATTTTCTAAACACTGGAGACAGAGATAAGAAGCAGACGGAGAAAGTCTGAGAACTGGAGCTAGGCCCAGGGAGGGAAGTGGGCTCCTTGCTGAGAGCAGGCAGAGGCATCCAGACCCTGCCGCCGATGAACACGCTGGCAGGAACCTCTCGCCATTGCTTTGACACAGTGCTGAGTCAGGGTCCAACGCCACCACCAGAGCCTGACCCCTTGGTCCAGCCAGTTGTTCACTGGTCAGAACACGTGCTCCCTGAGCAGCCTCCTTGCAGGCACCACCCCACCCCCTGAGGACTCCTTTATTTATACCCAGAAAGGGAGAATGGGATGCAGTTTCATGAAGCGCTGTTCACTGCTACACCCTGGTCCCTAGATGAGGTCTGGCACGTGGCTTTGCGGCACTCGGTAAATATCTATAGAAAAAAATAACTTGCTGTACTAGTCTTCCTGGAATGAGCTGGCATTTGAGCTGGGACCAGTTTCCTGGAGAAGGGATTTCAGAAAAAGCAACCAGGTATCCCTCAAAGCAAACACACGGTGGCTTGGTTAGGTACAGATGACTTGCATGGAGGAATTGGGGTGAGCTGCGCTCTTAAACCTCTCTGGGTGTTTTCAGGGAAGCCATATAACAGTAACAACAACAATAAAACCAGTGCTACCTTTATGCAGAGAGGGAGGGGCTCTTCTGACAGGGCCTCCTGAGAGTGGTCTCAAGGTCACTTCCGGGCTTCCTCCGATCCCTGAAAAAGAACCAGACTGGCCTGCTTCTCTGCATCCCAGGGCCCTCATAAAAGTGAGGGCTGTTTGGGGGTCCTGGGTCAGATCCCCATCCAACTCCTATCCCGTTGAACTCCCACCTCCAAAGGCAATCTAATAGCTCCTGCCGGGATCTCGAGCACCAAGGGAGACCTTCATGCCACGCACATTCTGGGACCATCTTTGGTTCCCCTTTCAGCCTGGACAAGCAGTGAAATACAGCATCCAGCTGCTGCCCAGCTCAGTCATGCTATCTTGGGAAAGAAACCTTGAAAGGCATCCCAACTCTAGCCAAGGAAAACATGAGTCAGGTCTGGCTAAGCCAGGTGGCTTCCCTCTCTCCACCTTCCATCCCCACACCCCCAACTCCACAGCCAATGAGTTCTTTGGGTAACCCCAAGACCCCACTCCCACACAGCCTACGGCCAGTGAAGGCATGCCGGCAGGATTCTAGAACCTTGGCCTGGCTGTGGGTTGCTGACTTCGAAAGTGTAGCAGGTGTGGGGCTGTAGCTCCAGCCCTCCTCAAAGGAGACAGGAGCATTCCCTGTGGCCGTCCAGCCTTCCACCTACCCTAGCCTTCTCTGCACAGGGTTCCCTTTTGGGGCACTGTGATTGTTCTCAAAGGCAGAGCCCACCCTGGCCAGGAGCCGCACATAATGTGGCTCATAATGGCTTATCCCACTCATAATGGAAGACTTTTCCATTATAAGCCATAATGGCTTATCCCACTCATAATGGAAGAATTGTCCTGACTCCTCATCCCAGCCTATCCGGGGGCTTCCATTCTCCTGCAGGTCTCACCTCAGGCTGAAATGTTGATATTTCCTTGTGTTTGGGGACACCGCTGCTGGATTTTGTGGAGAAACCTTTCCTGCCTTCATGTGGCTTCTGTTTTGTTTGTTTGTTTATGTATTTATGTATTTATTTATTTTGAAACAGAGTCTCACTCTGTCACCCAGGCTGGAGTGCAGTGGTGTGATCTCAGCTCACTGCAGCCTCTGCCTTTGGGTTCAAGCGATTCTCCTGCCTCAGCCTCCTGAGTAGCTTGGATTACAGGCGCCTGCCACCATGCCCAGCTAATTTTTGTATTTATAGTAGAGATGATGTTTCACCATGTTGGCCAGGTTGGTCTTGAACTCCTGACTTCAAGTGATCCACCCACCTTGGCCTGGGTGCTAGGATTACAGGCGTGAGCCAGTGTGCCTTGCTGGGGCTTCTGTTTTCAAAGCTTCTCCACTATCTCTTCTCCAGAGGAAGAGGCACAGGTTCTCACACACAGGGACCTCAGAGTCCCTTGTTTGGTACACTCTAGAACAGCGTTGTCTAATAGAAATATACAGCAAGCCATAAATGAGTCACCCATGCAACCTAGTGTTTTATAATCACCTTAATTTTGTAAGAAGTAAAAAAAAAAAGTGAGATTCGTTTTAATACTATATTTTATTTAACCCAATATATTTATATTAACCCAAATGAATATTATCAAATCAGTCATTTAATTCATATAAAAAGTTACTAATGAGAAATTTCACATTGTTTTTCCATACTAAATGTATTGCTTCCTAGGGCTGCTGTAATTGTCACAAACTGGGCGGCTTTAAACAACAGACATGTATTGTCCCACAGTTCTGGAGGCCAAAAGTCAAAAATCACGATGTCAACAGAGCCATGCTCCCTCTGAAGACTCCAGGGAATGTGAAAGCAAAGTAAAAACTTGGGAGCCCAGGCTGGGCACGGTGGCTCATGCCTGTAATCCCAACACTCTGGGAGGCCGAGGCAGGGGGATTGCTTAAGCTCAAGAGTTCAAGACCAGCCTGGGGAACATGGCAAAACCCCGTCTCTATAAAAAATACAAAAATTAGCCAGGTGTGGTGGTATGCACCTGTGATCCCAGTTACTTAGGAGTCTGAGGTGGGAGGATCAGTTGAGCCCAGAAGGTTGAGACTGCAGCCAGCTGAGATTGTACCACTGCATTCTAGCTTGGGTGACAGAGTGAGACCCTGAAAAAGAAAAAAAAAAAAAAAAAAGGGAAGCAAGCAAGAACAAAAGAAAGAAAGAAAGAAAGAACGAACTTGGGACTCCAATTCACCCTGCCAAAAGAAAAACATATTAAGCTGAAAGCTGAGTCATAGAAGAAGCTGCCTTTTTTCCCCCGCCCCCCCACATCCCCGAGCAGATAGCTACAGATAAAAAGTAAAATACCTCCACAGTAGCTACTGAATGTTCACTTTATCTTATGGTGAACTCGAAAGAAATACATAATTGGCCATTCCCCTACCTACTTTTCTCTTGCAACATATGGATTCAGTTATGTGACCTCTTTCCCCTCGAGCCTGCTTTTCTCTGAGGACCTCTTTTTAGAGGTCCTCAGAATCATCCTTGGAGAAAGGCACAGACCTGTCTCCTGGGCGTGTGTCCTTAACCTTGGCAAAATAAACCTCTACATTGGTTGATTGATATCTGACTCAGATACTTTTTTGTTTACAGGAAGCACCCCTCCATGCCTCCTCCCAGCTTGGGTTGGTGCTAGCAATCCCTGGCTTTCCCTGGCTTGTAGCTGCATCATTCCCACCTCTGCCTTCATTACCACATGGCCTTCTTCCTCCCGCGTGTGTCTCTGTGTCTTTATATGGCCTTGGAGAACAGACATTGGATTTATACTCAGCCAAACCCAGTAAAATCTTATCTAATTACATCTGCAAAGACCCTATTTCCAAATAAAGTCGCATGCTGAGGTTCCAGGTGGACATGAGTTTTAGAGGGACACTATTCGCTTAGTACAATGTTGAGTGCAGTGACCACTCACCCACCTGATATTTGGCTCCCCAGATCCTGTCGCTGTCGGCTGTTTTTTTATTGTCTTTGTTCTTTATTTTCATTCTGGCAGGCCTTTGGGTAGGATCAAAGGTAAAAAGAAACAGGTGAGATTAATTTTAATAATATTGTTTATTTGACCCAGTATATTCACAATATTATTTCAATGTACAATCAGTATAGATAATTATTAATGAGATATTCTTCATTCTTTTTTTTTCACACCAAGTCTTCAGAATGCTATATGTATTTGACCTGTGTACCACATGCCAATTTAGACTAACCACATTTCAAGTGCTCGACAACCACATGGGGCCAGTGGCCACCCCCGTATTGGACAGCACAGCTCAGGAAGTTAGAAGAAAGGGGTGAGGCCTCTGGGGAAGCCAAGGATGCCTGTGGGGAGGCCAGTGGATCCCAAGGAATGGTATTCACCTGATGGCCTCACCCCCTCCAGGTTCTCTCCTGATTATGTTTCATCCATGAGAGGTGGTCTCATGACGACGAAGGGAGGAATTCATGCAACATCAGCTCACACTGTATCAAACCAGAAGGATGACATGGTTTGGCTGTGTCCCCACCCAAAACTCATCTTGAATTGTAACTTCCACAATTCCCATGTGTCGTGGGAGGAACCCGGTGGGAGGTGATTGAATTATGAGGGCAGTTCTTTCCTGCACTGTTCTCATGATAGTGAATGAATCTCACGGGAGCTGGTGGTTTTAAAAATGGGAGTTTCCCCGTACAAGCTCTCTTTGCCTGCTGCCATCCACATAAGATGTGACTTGCTCCCGCTCCCCTTCCACCATGATTGTGAGGCTTCCCCAGCCACGTGGAACTGTAAGTCCATTAAACCTCTTTCCTTTGTGAATTTCCTTTGTGAATACCCGTTCTCATGTATATCTTTATCAGCAGCATGAAAACAGACTAATCCAGTGAATTTGTTCATTCACAAGAAAAGAGGCAAGCAGCTGGCTGCTCTCTCTCGTCCCTACATTCAGTCCCTCCCTTTCCTGTAAGCACAATGCTTAAGGACCCAGGCCTGGACTTCTGGGCTCGGAACCAGGGCCTTTCCTTACTGAGCGCAAATGATTGAAAATCTCAGGCTACAAAAGTGGGAGGCATGCACCTCCCCAACAGAGACATGCCATTGCCAGTGGGGACACTGGACTCCCTGTCCCCAGGCAGTGTGGGATGGATGTGGCCGTGTGCCTAGGACTGGCTCTTTTCTACTTCTCTGCTGCAGACCTGACCCCTTCTGACCAGCATCTTTTCCTCTAGGTATGTGGGTCTCACTGGCCTGGGTCCCACTCTGTCTCTTTTTAGCATGGCTTGGCCTCTGTCTGCTTTGATTTCTATGTGTCAATTTTGTGGTCAAACTCCCAAAGAGCAACCTCATTCCTCTAGGGAATGGGCTCCCTCAGTTTGCTCCCTTGAAACACCTACAATTCTTTATTCTCCTGGACCCTGCTCTATAGCCTCTGTGTTTTGCTGAGAAAATCAGAAATAACCAGAACCCAGACCTGGAAGCTAGACCTGAAGACATAGTTCATCCACCTCTTGGGCTCTGGGGCCTGCTCAGGGTGTGCACGCTGGGGAGTGGAGCACCCTCTCAATGGGCCTGCCTGTCCTCAGGCCCCATAACAGACAGTGGTCCTGAGCTGGGACAGCAGGATGACAAAGGCTTGCATTTGCACTCTGGAGCCAAAACATCACCGGATGGAAATTGAAGTAGAGAGAAAAAGAATGAGTTCAGGGGATGAGGAATCTATGATGTTAACTCAGGGGTACCACTAGTCCCCTAAAGCTGCAAATAACATGAATCAATCCCTCTCTCTCTCTCTTTCTTACACACACACACAGACACACACACACACACACACACACACACACTCACTCATCTTGAGAGCCTTCCAATTTTTTTCTGTAATGCACGGACCTCACAAAAAAATGACTCAGCCTTACATAAGAGATGGGAATTTGAGGGGGACCAGGAGGGTGATGACTCACTGCCTTGAAATTTCCAGTGGGATACACATGTTTTCTTAGATGACTTTTTAAACATTTATCTTTAATGATTGTCCAAAATAAATGGTTTGGGAGGCAAAACGGAGTAAGGATCCCACGTCAGGGCAGGAAAGAATAGTCATGATGGAGAGGAGAGGGCAGGAGGCTGAGGACAGGGCCCTTTCAGGTCAGGTCTCAGAATGTTCTGGTGAGAATCCAGAACTCTCCTCCCAGGACCTCAGGGCATTTCAGGAACCATAATAATACAACCACTTCATATAGCAAGAATCAGCCCCTGAGGCCTCCAGGAAGTACCTTGATTTGAAAGAGCTGTGACCAACCTCAGAGGCATTGACTACCACGCTGCAGAAGTCTGCCAGGCCGTGGTCCTCAGCCCTGTGCACAGGCTAAAACCCCAATCCCAGCTGCACCCCAGACCAATCAATTGACATCTCTGGAGATGGGGCCCAGGCATCCATCTATCTATCTATCTATCTATCTATCTATCTATCTATCTATCTATCTATCTATCTATCTATGTATTTTTGTTCCTCAGATGATTCCACTGTGCAGCAATGATGAGTAGCTGCTGGACTGGAGAGACTGGGGCCATTTTATACCAGGTGAGTAATTCAAGGTGTTGACGTCACCCTGATCCTTAGAGGGCTATTAGTCAATCCCTTGAATTTCAGATACAACCAGTTATCGCTGTCCCGGGAGCTTGAGATTTTTTTCTCCCTTTTCTGTTATTTGCAAAAAGCAAATCCCTGCAGGAAAGCCTGGTGGCTACACAGAGCTGACAAGGGGGCAGCTTGGGGAAGTGGGCCAGGCTTTGGGAGCAAGTGGGCCCCTACAAGGGGAAGGCCCTTGGATTCACCTACAGGCAGCCCAGAGCCCTCCGAAACCAACCTAACTCTTCCACGCCATGCCCGGCCTAGAGGCCCAAGGCCTCCAGCTGGATTGTACCAGCGATCTGCTGTCAGGGCGTCCAGCCTACGCCATCCATGGCTCCGCTGGCAAAACGATAAAGTCAAGAGCTTCATGCTGGCACTTAATGTTATACCCAATCTTCCTTCAATCTTCTTCTCTCTCTACCCAGTGCACATGGACCCTGCCCCACCAGGTTGCCCTTCCCCCACCCCAAATGCCCAGCGGGTTCCTACTTCCAGACTTCAGTCACACCCAACATTCTCTGGCTTACCAGTGTACAAGGTCTTCAGGCATCTCCTGTGGAATGCAAATTCCCCTGGCAGGAAAACCCTTGTGTCAGTCCACAGCTCAGGGGGGATCTACTGGAGATTGGGTGGAGGTACAGAGAACAGGTCCTGAGCACCAAGGGGAGGTGAGAGAAGGCAGCCGAAAGCATCCTGGGCACAATTCATCCCCATGGCCTCAGCCTCACCCCCAGACTCCTGGAGCCTGGGCATGGCTTCTGTGTGTGGCCGCTTGATGCCTGGTACTACCTGTCCCATTACCCGCCGACCTCCACAGGCATGTTCTGCTCTCCTCACCTTTGTGTGAGAACTTAGCCTCCCCTCCAAGAGCTGCCGAAAGGGGGCTGGTAACTCCAGGCCATATCTGTCCACACTGTCACATACTGGCTTTATGTCTGAAGGAAAGGGGTTTCATCTCCCTGAGCCTCCACTTCTTCCACTACAAAACAGAATTGTAAAAGCACTAGCCACAGAGATTCATTGTGGGGATTCAGTGAGGCAGTGCGGGTGAAGAGCACAGTCCTTTCAGAAAGGCTGTCTCATAAATGTCACCACCATTATGGTGCATGATTATGTATAATCCTTGCAAGCTCACTGGATTCCACATGGGACTGTAAGTGCCAGGAGGGTAGGGACCTTGCCTCCCTGTATGCTGGGTGCCCAGCATGTGCCTGGCACCCAGTAGGGACTCCACAAATATTACTTGAATAAATGAATGAGGCAGAAGCTATTATGATTATTTTGTTATTGTTCTCATTATCATTGTCATGGTTCTTATTATTGTTTTTATTGTTATTCTTATGAGGTCCTTCGAATAATGCCACCGGGCTTGAGAGTATTGTGCCCTCTCCCTGCCCCTCTCCAAAAGCTGCACTATCTCTCTGCATAGCCCCTGTTGGCTGTGAGCCTCCTCTAATTTCTTTGCAACCTTCCTCTTTGGGACTGCTGCTGTCCCCTGCCTCTCACTCTGCAGCTGTGAACCAGAGACACCTGCACATCCATGCGACTCCCTGCAGCCAAACGAACATCTTCACAAGGAACCCCGTGTGCACAAGGTCAGCCCCATGGGCGGGGAGTCCTACTAGGTGATTCAAAAGCCTATCCTTGAACACCCACTGCCAGGCAGCCTTTCCACCCGTGACTGAGGGATTGCTGCAGTAGGAAGCTGGGGAAAGTTCTGTGCTTGCCTCAGGTCAGTCTCTCCTGGAAATGCATGAACAGGGTACCCAGCCAGCCACACACCTCCAGTTCTTGACCTTTTTGTTTCAGACCTCATATCTCACCTACTCCCCTCCCTTTTCTCTCCATCTCTCTAAGGTGAGTCCCTTGTTAGCGAGCAGTCAATACCTCCCTGCTGCAGCTCCAGGGTTGATGGGAAGTTAGTGGTTCCTGAGCCTCTGCCTCCAGGAGCTACAGCTTGAATACCCTCACCAGCCTCTCTCCGCAGGGTCCTGACCTCTGGGAAAGGCTGGAACTAGGGATGAGGGTGGGAGTAGGAGGGTAGGGAAGGAGGTAGGTTGCAGCGCTTGTGACCCTGCTGTGTCCTGTTTCGCACCTGGGAAAACCATCTCAAGCAATGCAGACACTAAAATGGCACAGAGTTGGGACAATCTGCTTCACACACCTTCATTCTGAAGAAAATTGGAACCAGGCCAGGCACAGTGGCTCATGCCTGTAATCCCAGCACTTTGGGAGGCTGAGGTGGGCGGATCACGAGGTCAGGAGATCGAGTCCACCCTAGCTAACACAGTGAAACCCCGTCTCTACTTAAAATACAAAAAATTAGCCGGGCATGGTGGCGGGCGCCTGTAGTCCCAGCTACACAGGAAGTTGAGGCAGGAGAATGGCGTGAACCCAGGAGGCGGAGCTTGCGGTGAGCCGAGATCGCGCCACTGCACTCCAGCCTGGGCGACAGAGCGAGACTCTGTCCCCCCACCACCCCCCCTCAAAAAAAAAAAGAATAAAAGAAAATTGGAGCCAGACGCGGTGGCTCACCCTGTAATCCCAGCACTTTGGGAGGCCGAGGTGCGTATATCACTTGATTGACTTTCCCTCAAAAGAGTCACAGTAGGTCCCAAATATTCCCAACGTCTTCTTTATTTGTGTAGCAGTAAAAATGCAACCTGTTGCTCAAGACTTTAAGCCTTCCTTGACCTAATTAGTATTTTCTCCTGTGTTACTCTATACTGCAGGGCTACCACTGATTAGCCCAAGTGAAGGATGAGGGTGGCCTCATTCATCCAACACGCTGGTTAACTCTCATATCTATAGCAACAATTTTCAAAGGATTATTATAAAGCAAGGACCATCTTTGATAATCGTGTTTTTCTCTTTTTATTCAGAAGAGCCTTCTAGGTTCTTAGGGCAATGTTTCCTAAAGTCTATTCCATGAATCTTGAGCTTTGTGAGATGTTAATTGGTGTTTTATATACATTAAAAAGTCTAATAAGTTTGGGAAATATTGGATTTTTAAAATGAATATATTTAACTTTGGGAGGCCAAAGCAGGCAGATCACTTGAGGCCAGGAGTTCGAGACCAGCTTCGCCAACATGGCAAAACCCCATCTCTATTAAAAATACAAAAATTGGCCGGATTCAGTGGCTCATGCCTATCATCCCAGCACTTTGGGAGGCTAAGGCAGGCTAATCACATGAGGTCAGGAGTTCAAGACCAGCCTGGAAAAAGTGGTGAAACCCTGTCTCTACTAAAAATACAAAAATTAGCTGGGCATAGTAGTGCACACTTGTAATCCCAGCCACTCAGAAGGCTGAGGCAGGAGAATCACTTGAACCCAAGAAGCAGATGTTGCAGTGAGCTGAGATTGCACCACTATACTCCAGCCTAGGCAACAGAACGAGATTCTGTCTCAAAAACAAAAACAAAAATTAGCTGAGTGTGGTGGTGCATGCCTGTAGTCCCAGCTACTCAGGAGGCTGAGGTGGGAGAATTGGTTGAATCTGAGACTTCACTAAATGCATTAATGGTGGGTAAAGTGTTTTCCAAACTTCCTTGACCACTCAACACTTTTTTTGAGAGGATGCCACGTGACTGGTGTTTGTGCCAGACTTTGGGGAATTTGGTCTTTGTCAGGCTCAACACAACAAGGCTTCTCATTGCTCATTTTCTTGTTACATATGTTGTAGGATGTTACACAGAAATGCCTGGAAAGCAAGGAGCAGCTATCAGAATGTTTGGTGACGCAGCTCCTCCTGTCGTGGTTCCTTCAGCATGGACTTCACATTCAGCAGGCCCATGAGGTGTTCCCTTTCGGATGAGCTCCAAGGTCTTAAGAGAGCATCTCTGGTCTCCATGAGTCCCTCTGAACGACGGTCCTGAGCAAGAACCACCTATAACCATCTGCTCAAATTAACTCAGGGGAAGTCAAAGCTTTCTATGTGGAAGGTAACTGAAACCACATACACAGACCACTGCAGCACTCCTGACATTATGGAGCTTGGAAATGATTCCAAACACAAACATAGCTTGCTACGTGAGTGACATGTTTTTCTGTGACAAGAACTTGGAGTGTAATCCTTCCCCCATCAAGAATGTGACATCACACCTTATCAGATCGTATACATGAGCTACCAACCTCAACCACTGAACTTCAAACTACGTGAAAACCTAAGGGTTTGACAGACACTTTGAGAGCTTGGGCTGTGGCAAGCTACACTCTGTCAGCCTCTCTTCGACAGGGCCCCACCCTGCTAGCCTTTGAACTTGGAAGCCTCGCCTGCCAACACTGGTGCCGCCCTCTAGCATTGACGGACGGTATGTGTCTTTGTGAATCTCCGTTGTGTTGGACGGCTTCTCTCCCAAGAGCTGCTCTTATAAAAGAGACACGCCACACTTTAATGAGCCTTCGCTCTCCACCGAGGCCTGCTTCCATCTTAATTGAGCAAGTAGACTTTAGTAACTTTGGAACTCACTCACTCTGTGACTAATACACCCTGTCTACCCAGAGCATTCCCTGTGAGATTTGCTCATGTTGCTCTCCCCCTCCTTAAGCATTGTGAACCTAAGACAAATATCATCTTTGTAGGGCAATAAACCATGTGATTTGTGAAATCATACTTTGAGCATCTCCTAATTTTAACCATACACAATGCCTGAGAACTGGGAAATGAAGAAAGGAGGAATTGGATCTAAAAATGTGTTTAACAAAGTATAAATGCCATCGATATCCAACAACAGGGTGCCTGATCAGATAAACAAAGGCAGGTTACCTCTTCCAAATGTCATAGACTACACAACACATGGAAAGAGGGTCATGGTAGAATATGAGCTAAAAAGAGGCTGTAATGCTGAAGGAGGAGAATCGTTGGTTTACAAGATGGTGTGGAGTCTGCCATAGAGAGCATCTGTTTGGCCCAGTACCAGGAGGCCTCTTTGGTGTGAAATGTGAAGCCCCTAGGGAATGGCCCTGACAGGATAAAAGGAAACACAAAATGTGAAGGGGGCGGTGTGGGGATGGCTACTAAATTAAAAGAAATAGTAGGAATTTGAGAGAGTTGGGGCTGGCTGCTGGAGGAGACAGGAGCTGCCCAGTAGGACATCCAGGCATCGAGCGGGTGTCTGTGAAGGAGCGTGCACAGAGGAGTCCTCACGCCAGAGTCTTGGAGGTGCGGGACATTGTGTTTTAGTCATTTGCTCTATTATCACATAAGGTCGTGCCCCTCTTGATCCTCATGCCTTTAGTAAGCAACCAGGGCAGAATCTCTTAGCAAGGGAGAGCTGAACTGGGGGTGGCCCCCAGCCCCACCTGATGGAAATCCTCAGAGCAGCCTGGAGGTCTAACATACCCAGGTGTCAGGCAGGGCCAGCAGGAGACAGCACCACTCAGAGTGGATGAGTGAGCAGAGTTACAGAGGGACCATTTTCCAACGGTGTGGGCGGGCTTGGGGGAAACCAGATGCGGTCGGTCGTGCAGTCCTCAGAGGTGGTAAAGCTCAGCACCGTTAATTCCACCTAGCTGGGGGCAGGTGGGGAAAGAGAAAGCAGCGGGGGCAAGGGAGCTGGGGCACTGCCTGACAAAGCTGTGACCTTCTGTCATGGGATACAACTGGCCCTCAGTGACCATACAAAGAGGAAGGAGGGAGGTGATGTTATGCTGAATTGTTCCCCCAAAACCCATTTGTGGAAGCTGTAGCCCCCAGTAATTTACAATGTGACCATGTTTGAAAATGAGCTTAGACGGAAAGGATTAAGTTAAAATTTGAGACCCTCATCCAATCTGACTGGTGTCATTGGAAGGAGAGGTAATCCAGAGATACTAAGAGACACCGGGGTCACACACACAGAGAGGAGAGACTGTGTGAGGACACAGGGAGAAGGCAGAACCGAAAGGAATCCATTTCTGTTGTTTAAGTCCCTGAGCCTGTGGTATGTTGTTATGGCAGCCCTAGCGAGCAGATACAGTGAATCCCCAAACCTCCTTCCCTCCTCCTTATTGTCTCTGGCTGGGGCTCCCCTCTGGCCAAACCCCACCAAGGCCGGAGGGCAGGGGTGTGAGTGGGTACATTCAAGACAGGCCAGCCTCCCAGGTCCAGAGCAGGGTGACGAAGGTGGAGAGACAGGGGTGTTCGCACACCTGGGAGGGGTGTGGAGCCGAGGTAACGTATCTTCAGATGGGTGACCCAGGCTCCTGACACGAAGTTCACAAATAAGACATAGAACAGCATGGTGAAGGCAGGCCAGCACCTGGACCAAGATTGGGAGAAAAAGGGAACAATGACAATGGTTGGTAGGACTGCAGCTGATTTGTTTTCCCCAGGCTTTTATTTTATCTATTTATTTATTTCAGATATGGTCGTGTTGTTTTAGACTAAAAAGAGCCAGTCCAGAGGCAGACTTTTCAAACGAAACAGCTTACGCTAGCTTGGGGGCAGGGAGGCTGTTGGGACAGACTGGTGGTAGACGGGGGCAGGCATCACCTTTGAACTGCTGAAGCTCCATCAGAGAAGAGATATCCAGGTCTCCTGTGCCCTTCGCCCCTGGGTTCTCTCATGATAAAGGATAGACCAAGAGCGTGACCTTCTGGGTATGATGGGTGCTTCCCCCAGCTCCAGACTCTGTCTCAACATGGGTCCGAGCACCCAGGGCCCAGCTCTGAGAAGAATAAAAGATTGGGGAGCTGTCCTAATATCCCTCACCCCTCGCTTCTTCTCCAGAGTCCTGGGGAGACATCATTTGTGACATCTGTTGCCCGGTATTCTTGCCTTAGGTTCACAGGCATGTGAGTTTCCTCTCTACTGGATGAGACAGGTGAGGCTGTGAGCTGCCTGCCCCAGTCCTCCCTCTCCCTGTCTGTGGCTGGAGCCCTTGCTCTGGTGCCCCAGGACTGTCCACCAGCCCATCCTCCCTGTCAGCCCCTCCCTGCTCAGCCCCTGGCCCTCCACACCTTAGTTTTGCAAACTGGGAGGTGCTGCCTGTTCTCTATTCTCATGGGGACCGCAGGCAGGACCACATAGGGGGTTCTAAAGACATACCCATCCCCCTTTCACAGGGTTGCTATGAGGACACAGACTCAGCTGCTCCCAAACCTTCTTAACCTCTGGAAATTGCTAACATGGAAACATTAACACAGGACCACCCTCTCACAAAGCCCATATGAGGGCGGAATGAGAGTCAGGAATGGGCTCCGAGCACAAGGCATGCAGGTGTGTTTCACAGATGGGGTGGGGGCAGATAAACCTCAAAACAACTAGGTCACCAAGTCCTGGGAGACAGCCCAGCTTTGTGAGACCTGCATGGGAGCTCACAACTATGCGCCAGATCCGAATGGGCTTCTGTGCCACCTTCTTTCACCCTCCTGGCCACTCCATGAGGGATGCTGTGATCTCCACATTGCACAGACAAGAAGCCGAGTTGCAGAGTGGCCACATAAAGTCCAGGGACACGAAGATAGTCATGGTGCAGCCAGGATTTGAACCTAGGCAGATTCCAGAGGCTGCTGTCTGAGTTGCTGGTCTGAGTTTTCTTCTAGCTGAAGGTAGCAGGGAAAGAACCTACTGCCTGTAGGAAAACAAGATCTATTTTCTTAAGCAACATGAAGCCCTCATGAGGACGACAGGACTGGTCGTGTGAAGTCCAAAAGAGCTCCCTGAATTCTCCTGGCTGAGGTCCACTTCTGTCTGCAAGCTGATGAGACTGGCCCTGAAGTGAGCAGATTTTTCTTACCCCACTGGGGCTTAGCTGGACTCAGAGCTCCTGCAGCCCTGACTTCCCCAGGGCATCCACAACTCCCATATTCAGCCTAGGACTTATAGAGCTCCCTAGAAGGAATTAATTGTGGACAGCAGTGGGGACAGTCCATTTTCAGTCTTCCTAATCCTCTCTGGGAGCTGTTTGACTTGAATTCTTTGACCTCCAGGATTTTAACAGAAGCCTACTTGTTTAGGATGCGTTCATCAAATAAGGGATGCAAGCTGTGAGTCCTCTTGGGCAGAAATGGACTTTTTCTGACCACAGCTGCACTCCTCCCACTCAGCATCTCAGAGGTGGACATGGGACAAGCATCTCAGTGGTCTCAGCTGTCTGGTTTGGAAGTGGGTGGAGGGGAGAGGGAGAAGGTATAGACCTTTAATCTTCCTCTTTTTGACACCAGAAAATATCCCATATTAATCAGTCCCGTATTAATCAGCTCCTCCCTCAGGCAAAAGCTGAGCTGGGAGAGTCCCAGATGGGGCAGTGTCCCCATCATTCATTATGAGTAAGTCAGAGATATCCAGCAGGGATCAGTGGAGTTTGCAGTCCTCATCTTATATTCAGGGAGCACAAGACATTCCAAGGCAAAACTAGATAGTGGATACTTAATAATTCATCGATGTTGTCCAACACAAGCTTGCATGTAACATATCTCATCATACGCAGTAACTCATAAAACAAGCAGTGAGAGACATTTATCAGACAAACACTTCCTCAGATCATTTCATCTGCCTGAGAGAACAGACCTGCCACAATGGGCCTTATCCAGCAAAACAGACTGCGTGTTGGGAGGGCAAAATGGCTGTTACAGGAGCCCACCCATCTTGCCATCAAAGGGATGTGTTTGCACCCTGAGTGGTGGCAGGGACGGCTTGCTATGTGAAAGCTATAAGAGAATGACACCTCAGAGACCAAGCCACCCAGCTATGGGATCCTCTAATGTGGGAGAGAGAACATGCTTTTCCTGCCCCTTTCTCAGTGAGGCAAGAAGCAATAGGGATGTTTTTAACTGCCATCAACAGAAAACCCAACTCAAAGGGGCTTAATCAATAAGAAATGTATTATCTCCTATAACAAGAAACCGCAGGTAGCCTTGCTCCAGAAAAGGAGCAAGCTCAGTGGCATCAAGGACCCAGGTGCCATCCTCAGTGCTGCTGTGAGCTTCAGGCTGGCAGCGGGATGCCTATAGTGGTTCCATGGACAATATCCAGGGCATCTCAGGAGAATAAAATGAGAAACCTTCCCAAAGTACCCCTTACAGACTTCCACTTGAATCTCACTGGCCAGGATTGGGTCACAAGCCTATGCCTAAGTCAGTCACAGGTAAGAAAAGTGGAACAGTTCTCACTGGCTCGAACCAATTGGGATCCACCTTAAGGGGCTAGAGATGGCCCCAGCTGGGCTAAAGCCCGAGGCTGGCTGGGAGAAGGTGGAAGCCCGAATAAAATCAGTCTCTGTTAGTGAGGGAGAAGGTAAACTCCAGCTGAGAAGACCAACCCCAGGAGCTAACAGATAGCGGGAACTCAATACATAGAGTTATTTTCTTTAAGTGACTTGCCAAAGGGCACAGAGCTATAAGTGGCAGAGCCAGAACTCAAATCCAGAAAGAGAACAAGGACGCTAAAGATAAACTGGGCTTAGTTCACAGCTGTTCCCAGGACAGCCCCCATAGTGAAGAGGCCTCTTCCTCTGGGAGTCCGGCTGTTTTGTCATCCTGAAAGTTAAGGGCACAGCAATGCTTTCTGAGGTAGGGGACCCCCTCCTTCACCATGGCCCCAGGAGTCCTTCCTCTGCCAACATCCAGCCAGCCCAGCTATCACATCACAGCTGCATTTTTCTACTCTTCTCTACAAAATAACTCCAAGGAGGTTGACAGTTTTTCTTCTGTCCGCATTTGATTTATAGCTGCAATTACAAGCTTTCCTTCACAATGCCTGCATGCCAACAGACGTCTTTTGCAAGTCAGCAGTGCTGCCATCACAGCTGCTGGCTCAAACTCCCAGCATGTGTGCTACTGAAGACCTTTCCCTCCACATTCTGAGGGATGCCAGGCTCTGCCTCCACCTCCTCCCACACTAGCTGGGTCTGAGCTGCCTGGGATATATCAGAGTTGGGTGAGAGGTTAATGATCTTTTTCAACAGAGACCCCAAAAGACAGGAGAGACTACTCCCTCCACCCAAAACCCACCTGGGATGGCTCAGAGAGCAAGGTCTGCAAACACGGGGGATGGGGTGGTCTACCTGCCTGGAGCTTCCTCCCAAATGAGATCTGTACCAAATGTTTCAGTGGGGATCCCATTCTTAAGAACAGACAAACTTCTGGGCCATGTTTGATTAGTTCTCCAACTTCATTTCTTCCCCTTCTTGCTACCTCTTCCTAAAATGGCCACTGTGGAATCAGTATCTCTGGGTTCAAGTCTTGGTTCTGCTCTTGAACCAGTTCCTTACTTCTCTGTGTCCCAAATTCCTTTTGTAAAATGGAAATAGTATTTCAGGTTGCCATAACAGAGTACCATCGGCTGGATGGTTTATACAACAAGCATTTATTTTTCGCAGTTCGGGAGGCTAGAAGTTTGAGATCAGGGTGTTTCATGCATGGGCAGGTTCTGGTGAGGGCCTCTTCCAGGTTGCAGACTGCCAACTTCTCTGTGTCTTCACACAGTGGAAAAAGAACTAGCTAGACCTCTGGCCTCCATTTATAAGGGCACTAATCCCATTCATGAGGGCTCCACCTTCATGACCCAATCACCTCCTGAGGCCCCGCCTCCCATACCATCACGTTGGGGGTTAGGGCTTCAACATGAATTTTCAGGAACAGAAACACTCAGTTCATAATAGATAGTATCTACCTCATAGAGCTATTCTGAGTGTTAAATAAGATTAGATTTAAGTCCTTAGCTTAGTGTCTGGCATAAAATGTGTACTTTCCCTGTGCTGGTTTTTATTACTACTATCTGAGTTCCTTTTTAAATCTGAAGTAACTGCTCATTACCACTTATGGAGCATCTCACAGAGCAACCTGGACACTCTACAGGTTGTCTCCACAGTGATTCTTACAACCACCAGGAAGATAACATCCCCATCCCCTGGGATGAGCAAACGTAGGCTGTGGGAGCTAGGAACCTGTCCAGGGTCTCACTGCTAGGTATCAGGAAAGTGGAAACTGCAACCCAGATCTGAGTCCAGAGCCCATACTTTTTCACTATGCCAACTGCTTGCAAATTCGTTTTATGTGAGTCATTTTTTTGAGGAATTTGTGGGAATCAGGAATACTCTGAGGTATGGGAAGGGGGCATCACCAATTAGGACACAATGCCAGGATTCAGAGGTCACCAGGCATCTAAGGAAAGAAGGTGGGGTCTGCAGAACCCTCCCAACCTCCTGCATCTGTGACATATGTTGTCTGCTACCTGATTCTCCATCAAGATTTAGGGGAACCTGGTAAAGGAGAACAGCCTTCAAAGTCACTGCATGGAAGCAAGCCAGGCCCATTGGGGCAGGGAGTACTGCTGTGGCCTTCTACAGGAAAAAAGTGTCTCTCTGTACCTTCTCACTGTCTTCCTGGGCCAACTCAGACGTCAACTGGGTCACTGCACTAGTGGGTGGGGTCACTGTGCCTGTTTAAAAACCCCAGTGTACATGGGCATGGCCCCTTTCCGGCTCTGCCAGGGCACTGCTGAGCCTGGGGCTGGTTCCCCAGCCCTCATCCACTTTGCAGAGTGCAGGGAGGGAAAGCCCAGGGGCTGCTCTCCCTTACAGCATGTGTTTCTCTGTCGATGTTCCTCCACCTGTTTCCAAGTAGCCCAAGACATCTCTTTCTTGCACCTTCTTCTTTGCTTGCTGCAAGTCCACTCCCATTCAGACAGTGTGATCCTGAGTCTGTTCCCTGGCAGGCCACCTGGACCACAAAGGCCCACACATTGAGGCACCTGCTGCTTCTTGGTGCTAGCCTTTGCTCACCTAAGACTCAGGTGTGGCCATAGGAGAAAGAGGTTCTTTGGTGCAAAGCTATGGGGCCTGACAGGCTGAGGAGAAAGGTGGCCCCAGCATTGCTTCCTAGGTTGGGGCAGTGGGGTCAAAGCCCCAGCTGGCAACAGGGTATCCTATTACTTTGTTTTATGTTTTTCTGTGAAGGATTGAGAGGTTAGGAAAGATTTGAGTACTTCTGGGTCTTCTGATGGAATATGCATCTAAAGCCATCTCCATCTCACCATGACCCCTGGAGTGGACAGTGGCAGCTACTGAAAAAAGAAAAGAAATTTTAAAAGAAGAGAAAGAAAGAAAGAAACAGGAGAGTGGGCGGTATCCTTGAGCCTTTGGAGATAAAAAGGTTGTGTCTTTGGCCCTTGGGAGTTTGCAGTTGAAAGACCCACTTCCCTGGCATGTGGTCACTGACCCTAAAAGCATTTAATTTTGTAAGGGTGACAAGTCCAAGAAAGACAAGAAGCTGGAGGTCAGAGGGCAGATTATGGGGAGGAGGAGCACAGAGAGACAGCTATGTCTTGTGCCCCATGAGCTAACAAAACCCTTAGACCCAGATCCAATCCTTTCATGTTCTATAGATAAGTCTAGTGATCCCAGGGTAGCAGGGAAGGGCTAGAAGCAGCTCCTGACAAACCGCCCATGTGTCCCATAGCAGACCAGAGCCTGGTTTCAGGCCTTCCGTCTTCAGGGTGAGGATGTGGTAGCCAAGGCCAAAGTCCAGCTGGCCGGGGGGAATGTGGGCCGGGTCCTCGGGAGGGAGGTTGCAGCTGGGGCTGCAAATTTGAAAGCACACATTGAACATACAGTAATGGGTGACTCTGTGTGGGGATGGAGTGGGAGCGGATGGGCTCTGAGCAGAGAGAGGAGGGGAGGACTGGCCTCTGGGAACACTGAGTTCTCAGGAAACAGCAGTTCCTGTTGTAAACCCTGGCTCCTCGCCTGTGACAAACTTCCTGATTCTGAACTGTACAGCGGCCCTCAGTGCTGGCACCTTCCCAGGAGGAGCAGGAAGTGGGGGTGGTGGGGGGCCCTCACCTTAATGAAGACCTACTGTGTGCTGTCATTGTGCCTCGTGACATTTACCCACTCCTTCAAAGCAGGTGCTGCTGTTCCCACTGTGCAGATGTGCGAGGCTGATTCCTACCTCGTAGCTCTTCAGAGTCAGGGCTACACCTTGGAGGGGTCAGGGTTTTTTTGTTTGTTTTTTGTTTTTTTGAGACCGAATTTTGCTCTTGTCGCCCAGGCTGGAGTGTAATGGTGTGATCTTGGCTCACTGCAACTTCCGCCTCCCGGGTTCCAGAGATTCTCCTGCCTCAGCCTCCTAAGTAGCTGGGATTACAGGTGCCCGCCACCACGCCCAGCTAATTTTTGTATTTTTAGTAGAGATGGGGTTTCGCTATGTTGGCCAGGCTGATCTCAAATTCCTGACCTCAGGTGATCCACCCAACTCAGCCTCCCAAAGTGCTGGGATTACATGCATGAGCCACCACTCCCGGCCCAGCTTGCTTTCTGAGGCAGCCTAAGCCCCAAGCTGGGATTGCAGGGACCTACATTCTTGCTCCAATTGAGTCACTAACTACCTGGGTGTGCTAGAACAGAGCCTGTCACTTCTTTGGGCCTCAGATTCCTTGCCTGTAAAGAAGGTTGGCTCTCAGAGCCACTTTGCAATTTTAAGGTTCTAGAATTCCACTTTTGGGACCAGCTGGTGCCCCATGAACAGCTTGTTGTGGTTCCTATGTTAGTTTATACTGGGGTGTCCTACAAGTTCCTGTGGTGAGAAAGGGCATTCAGAGCCTACCTTGGCAGAGGTGTTGGCCTTCCTAATGGGCTGAATCTCCTTCTGCCTCTGAATTGTGTTCAACTCGACAAATATTGATTGGGCCGATCGGCATGCCTGGCTCTGTGCTGAGTGTCATTGAACTCAAGGAACTTCCCTCCAGGAATTCTGAGTCTAGTAGAATAGACAGGCAATAAAACCTTACTGAGAGAAGGGCAGGGCTGGGCATGATGGCTCATGCCTGTAATCCCAGCACTTTGAGATGCTGAGGCGGGAGGATCGCTTGAGGCCAGGCGTTCTAGAGAGAAGGGCAAGAGACAAGGTCCATGAAGGGAACAATTCACTCAATCAGGGAGGTGAGGGATGGTTTCATAGAGGAGATGGTTCCTAGGTTGGATTTTGAAGAATGAGTAAGAGATCAACAGATTGACAAGGCACGTAAATTTCTCTAGGCAGAGGAAATAGAATGTACAAAGGCACGTCATTATGAAACAGCATAGTACAGAGGAAAACTGCAAGGATCTGAACTGAAATGAAGATGAGAGGAGCACCAGGGATGAAGTGGAGCTACACATGGGGGCAAAGCACGCAGGTGTCCCTGACCACACGTCTCCCTCCTAGTGCTCTCCTGATGGGATAGTCAGTGTTCCCCCAGCCCACCCAATCTGACTTAAAACAGCTCCCAGGTTCCAAACAGCAGCTCTCCTTCTGTCTTGGAGGCTCAGAGTTCTGTTTCCCACGATAAGAAGCAGGAAACGGGACCTGGGAGAGATGAAGGGACCCACCCCAGGATCTGCCAGTGCAGCCCCTTGGCTCACCTGTCCTGTGGCTCATCTTCACCTGTCTTCCCTTTAGACCCATGGCTCTCAACAAGGGGCACCTTTGGCAAAGTCTTGAGAGGATTTTGGTTGTCATGATAGGGTGCTACTGGCATCTAATGGGTAGAAGCTGGGGATTCTGCTTCCTGAAATGCACAGGACAGCCCCCAAAACAAAGAAGCCTCTAGCCCAAAATGTCACCAGTGCCAAGGCTGAGAAGCCCTGCTATAGGCAGGGGTGTCAGGGGTGGTCCTGCCCACAGAGGCCAGGAGGAGCCCAGATGCCTGAGCAGGGCTCCCCGGAAGGCTCTCCACTGATGAGAATAATTCTGATAATAGCAATAGTTATAGTCCATGTGCGCATGTCACCAATGAGGCTTAGACAGGCTGTGAACTACCCAAGGTCCCTCACGGGCATGAGCAGGGCCAGACTTGGAGCCCCCATTTCTGGCCTTCTAGGCCAAGCTCCCTGTGTGCCTCCTGGACAGAGTCCTCACAGACTCCCGAGTCCTCACTGAAGGTCAGAGCCTGCCCGAGTTTGAGGAGGTCCTTCTCTCCTGTTTCCAGCGTCCCCAACTGCAGGCAGCCCATGAGTTTGGAACTTACCACATGTTCTGAGTCTCTGACACTGTGGCCCAGTGAGGCGTCTAATAGGAGCAGCTCTCAAGCCCACCCTCGTCCAGCCTCACTCAAGGCGTGTGGCAACTTGTTCTGTCTCCAGGACATTGTTTGGGCCCCCCTGTGGCTCCAATTTTATTTGTTTATAGACCAGATGAGGCCTGCATTTGCTGTCATTTTAACCCTCACTCCCAGCTCTCCCAACTCACTCCTCTGCTGTCTGGAGAGTCCCCCTCCTTTCTTCCCTCCTACTCTTTTCTTGCCCCCACTCCCTGCCTGGGCCCGTGTCTTGGCCCCTCCCTCTGCACCCTGAAGCCCTGCTCAGCTGACCTGCCTGCCTCGGACCCCCAGGATCCCTTTGCCTGGAAGGCCTCACCCAACTCCTAAGCTCAGGACTCCAGGGCACTGATCCCAGAGCCCCAACAGCACCCAGCCCTGAGTTTGGCAGGATCTTCTGAGTGAAGGACTTGCTGGCTGTAACAGAAACCCTCCAGCAGATCAGTACATGTCCACTGGGAGCACAGGCCCACAAGCTGGGCTGTCTGGACTGGAATCCAACTGCTCCCCTTCCTGCCCTGGGACCTGGGGCAGTTCCTTCACCTCTCTGTGCCCAGTTCCCCATCTGTAAAATGTGAGTGGCAATAGCAGGGTTATGATAGCGATTCCAGCTGTAAAGTCCTTTGAGCAGTGCCAAGCACAAGATAAGAATGTGTTGCTATTATTATGATTATTATGATTATTATTACTATTATTATTATTATTATGTGCCTTTGTGCTCACTTTTGAAGTCTGAGCACTAGAGTCCTGATCTTTGGCCACGTAGCGGTCTGTGCAGGGGTGAAGACCACTCCATCTCCTGACTGGATCCTAGGTGAGCACCCCAAACACCTCCACCCAAGGTGCATCCAATGCTGACTGAATGAGAGAATGAAGGGGGACAGTTTTGATGGCAGACGCCATTCTATTCCTCCTCTTAGCATATGCAGTGCTCTGAGGAAGATCCAAGCAGCTCTTTGCTCCTGGGAGGGTGAAAACCTGGCCCTGATATTGGTCCACAGAGAGACTACGGAACTCACTGCCCAGTCCCTGGAGCCCATCTCTGTTCCTGCTTTAAGCCCCTGTCTGCTCCCCAGCCCCACCTTCCCCTCCTCAGCAGTACCCAGCCCCTCTGGTGCCTCAGAAGTATCCACACGTTCCCACCGGGCTTGTGAGCCTGACTCGGAGGCAGAGGGGTGAGGGCATCAGAATTCGAGCCTGGGGAAGGCCAGCCTTCTGCTCCAGGCTGTGACTGTCTTCACTCTTGCCTTTGGCTGTCCCTGTGTATCTGAAACTCACACAGCTCACCGCAATTTCCATCTCCTGCTACAAGTCCTCCCACCATGGTCAATATACCAGGCTTCTACCCCCTCATCCCAGAGCTGTGATTCATCCCCTACCCACCCTAGAACCAACTGTGGGGCCCTCTCCCATGCTCAACCCCAGGAGGCGCTTTGCCCTATTCTATTCCAGTTCCTGTGCTTCCTACCCATCCCCATCCTGCCCACCTCAGCCATCCCACTCCATTCTTTTTTCCTCACCTTTGCCCTGTGGTTCCTGTTTTATCCCCCAGGAGCTGGCCCCACAGAAGACTACCCATCACCAGGGCAGTATTGGGCAGTCACTTATAGGGAAAGTGAGGAGTCTAGTCCTTAACCATCCTCAGAGCCTTGACATCAAGCCATCCAATCTGCAGGCCCTGGCTTTTGAATGATCTGTTCCTAATGTTGTTTTTGTTGTTTAGCACTCTCTTATCAAAGGGCTTATTTACTCCTTGCAATAACCTGGCAGTTATATAGGCCAAGTCTAAGTTTTCTCTTGTGAGCGGCCCCAGCTGGGAGGAGTGTGAAGTCCTCCCAACACCTGCTCCCAGACCATCTTGGGTTCCTGTTGCCAATTTCAATTAATTGCTATGAAGGATGAGAAACAGGACACAGAGAAGTTCTATCTTCCCTTTAAGACCAGGAATACCCTGAAGGCATTTCCTGAGGATATCTCAAAAGGAAGGACCACATCTCCTCCACACCAGGACATCCCCAAGCATGGTCCTGTCTTTCCTTCTCTCTTTGGTACTCAGTCCACAGGACTGTGTGAAGACCCCCAGTTGGTGCTTTTTCTGGGTGAGTGACCAGCAGTGCAACCTAGGACTCACTTCCCCCTCTGTCTCTTTCTTTCATAAAAATGCTTTTATTTCACTCTGGAGATAGCCTGACAGTGGAGCCCTGGGGCCCATCTGCTGGAGGAAAGAGTCAGTGAGGGACAGAGAGCGCAGCTGCCAGTCTGGCTAGAGCCTGCCTCTCTGAACTGGAACTCCTCTGAAGATGAGTATGGGTGTGAAGGGCCTGCGGCCGAGGATGTTGAGGGTTCTCCACCAACTATCCTCTCCTGATCAGGTTAACCCTTGAAAACAACCACTAGAACTTTCATCTCTGCTTGGCCTCAGCCCAGTCATTTCCTTCTGCCCTCCCCAGCATGAGTTCTGGAGCTTGAAAGAGACCAGGGTTGGGAGAAGATGTAAGTACAGAACTACTATGGCTTCCAGACCTGGTCACCTTCCAAATCTACTGTCTCAGGCTGTTCCCTCTGGTCCATCTTCCTTATCTAATAGGTCTAAAGCTGAACTGTCCTTCAAAGTTAACCTCAGACTTCACCTCCTCCAGGAACATTTCCCTGAATCTAGCCATGATGCTTCTCCCTTCTCGGAATTCCTGAGGCCAATAGAGTCTGTACCAGGAAACTGCATGCCATGTCCTCTGGTTGAGCATGCAAGTTATTAGGGCTGTTCACAAATACTCCAGCCCTCCCTCCTCTGGATTCTTGGAAGGGGTTACTCCCGGTCCACTTGAAGTTAGGCAGCGCCATGTGACTTGCCACATGAGCAGAAAGGATGAGTGTTGCTTCCAGGTGGAAACTTTTAAAGGCAGCATACTCTTTTCCATGACAATTGTCCAAGTGCCAAATAATAGCTGCTTGGCCCTCTGGCTGACTAGGACAGGCTGAGCACCTGAAGATCTGTGGTGAACATGTCATTGTGAGCAAAAAAGAAACCTTTGTTGTTTTGAATCACTAAAATTTTCTAAAGCTGTTTGTGACTTAGCATAAGCTGGCCTATCCTATGTGATGCATTATGTGAGCAATCAGGATGTCCCTTGACAAGCTTGAAGTTCAGAAGAAGTTCATATTTTCTCCTAATTTTCATTCAAATTAGAAAAACTTTTGATCCCAACCTGCTAAGACTGGTAGAAAGTAGTCTTTCTCCTGGAGTTCTCACTCCTAAGCATTCGCAGACTGCTTAGTGTTACTATAAAGGAATATCTGAGGCTGGATAATTTACAAAGAAAAGAGGTTTATTTGGCTCTTGGTTCTGCAGGCTGGGAAGTTTGAGAAGCATGGTGCTAGCATCTGCTCAGCTCCTTGTGAGGGCATTTGTCCTGCATCACACATGGTGGAAGGTCAAAGGGGAGGTGGACATACCTGAAAAGGCAAAGCCCAAGGGGCATCTTGGTTTTATAATAGCCCACTCTTGCAGGAACCAATCTACTCTCCCTAGAGTGAGAACTCAATTATTACCTTGGTAACAGCACCAAGCCATTCATGAGAGATCTACCCTCAAGACCCAAACATCTCCCAGTAGGCCCTATCTCCCAACACCACACTGGGGATCAAATTTCAACATAAGATTTGGTGAGCACAAATCACATCCCAACTATAGCAGACCTCTAGGATGGCTTCCATGGATCATTTGAATCTGTCTCCCATTCCTCCTTCTCATCCTCAGTTACATTGGTCTTCCTGTTCCTCCTTTGTTGAATAAATAGATGCTTTCCCAACTCTACAACCGGGACCCTGGACGGGCCCATCTGCTGGTGGACATGCTAACCAAAACCACAGGCAGGGCAGTGGTTTTGGGATTACAAAGTGCTGGTATTACAGGAGTGAGCCACTGCGCCCAGCTGATAATGGCTTTCAGACTGGCAATTTCTGGTCCCCCTGAGACATTCCTCATGCTCAACACTCCAATCTCACTTTGCACCATCCATGGATTTCTGAAAAGATGCCATGAAATCGATTACGGGGAAATTATCCCTTGTTCTGGATTTCCAGTGCAGAGTGCTGTGTTGAAGCACATCTTCAGTAAATCATCTCATGAAGTAACACCCCCACCAGCACCCCATTGCACAGATCTGGTGAATTCCTCTAGGCTCTCCCCTCCCCTCCTAACTGAACGAGATCTCTCCCTCCAGGCTCCTCTGGGTTGGAGGTGGAGGCCAGGTTAGGGAGATCCCCATCACGGAAGGTTTGAAAGGACAATAATGAGAAATTTGCCGTGAGGACCTTAGGACCCGCAGGCCTATTAGTCACAGGTGATGAGTCACCCTGCATTGTTTGTGTTGGTGATCCTTCGCAGATGCAGGCAGACTGCAGGAGGAGTTGAGTTCCTCCTCTTGCTCTGGGTGTGTGGACTGGTGCATGCACATGTGTATGCACGTATGTGTGTGTATATGTATGTGTACATACACCCATGTGCTTGGGCCCCCAACCCAAAGTGCACAGGACAGCTTATGTCTCGGAGATTACTATTTCCTAACACATTTGGGGTAACAATTACCGTCCTTCAATCAGAAGCTTGTGTCTCAAAGATAACAGGGCACATGGGCTGTATGGGCATCAGTTTCTGGTTGGAATCATCCCTTTGAGGTTACATGGAGGTTTAGGGGCTGTCCACTCAGCATCCCATCCCACTCCTTTTCCCTGGGAAATGCCCTCCACCCACCAGTTCTCTTGGTTACAGCTACAGAGACTTCTGGATCTTGTCCATACAGTGTCTCCCTCACCTGGACACAATTTACAAGGCCAGGAGTGGGCATTAGACATGGAAAATTGGAATTCCATTTTGCAGCTTTGGCCCAACTGCACTGGCCGGAAGCCATGTAAATTGAGGGCTCTGGTTGGCTGTTTTCCCCACTCTGCGAGCTGGAAGCAGAGAGGTGCTGTTGTGAGAGACAATAAATGCCTAGATGCCCAGACACCCAGAGAAACAGTGCGGGCAGCCTCTTCCTCTGTCCTTGCCACTTGTCCTGTTTTAACATCAATCCCCTGTCCTGTCTGCATCCTTCAAGATCAGCTCAGGGTTTACCTCCTCAGTGAAGCCTTTCTCTATTTCCCCATGCAGGGCACCTCTTCCCCTTCTGGGTCACCTCCCTCTCTTCTTGCCAGTCACATCAAGGTTATTTTTGTTTCCCCCTAGAATGAGCTCCCTAAGAACAAGAACTCTGGCTCTGTGACCTTTCTACACTTAGCAAAATGCATCACACATAATGGTGCTCATAAATGCCTTGGGACTGATGAATCCAAGCAGCTGTGTCCTACAGCCAGTTTTGACCTTGTCTCTTTCTGTTCTTTTTAGGAGGAAAGAGCCAGGCTTAATCTTGGTCTCTCCTATCTCTGTGGAAGCCTGAATTCCCCTCAGTTTATGACGTAAAGAATAGCTGGTCTCCTTCACATGCTTTCCCGACCCTATCCTGGAGAAACTGAGGCAGAAGGCATCTGCTTTCTACTCTAACGATGTGGCTGCCAGGGATGCCTTCTGGAGAACTCGAATGCTGCAGGTAGGGGGGCTGGTTTCTGAATTGCTTGTGACGTGTTTGACTACCAGTGACTAAAGTCCCCTATGGCTGACATTCTTTAGTTTAAGGAATCGAGGGTGTTTCTTAAACCAGGGATGAGGGCCTTGGAAACTTTCCAAAAAATTTTTATACAATGCGGGTACATACAACTTTTTACAAATATGAAATCATACTGTACATCCTTTCTTTTGTGACCTATTTTCATTCAATAACATTTTACATTTTTCATGTTAATAAACCTAACTGTACATTACTGATACATACTAGTTACTGGTACATTGACATTTATGACCAGTTGTGTTTCCGTGGTAAGGTTGTGTCAGAGCTGGATGCATGTGCCCTGTTGTTGGATATTTATCTTATTTGTAATTTTTACACTGAAACAACGCTGTGAATGAATAGTGTTGTAAGTGCATCTGGACTGATCATCTCTACTGGATAAGTTATTTACAGTAGCATTGCTGGACTAAAAGGTAGACCTTTTTTCAAAAAGTTTTTTGATGCATAACACTGTCAAAAGACAAAATTAGGCCAGGTACAGAGGCTCATGCCTGTGATCCCAGCCCTTTGGGAGGCCAAGGCAGGCAGATTACTCGAGGCCAGTTTGAGACAAGCCTGGCCAACATGGTGAGACCCCATCTCTACTAAAAATTAGCCAGGCATTGTGGTGTGACCCTGTAATCTCAGCTACTCAGGAGGCTGAAGCGTGAGACTCACTTGAACCGGGGAGGCAGAGGTTGCAGTGAGCCTAGAATATGCTACTGAACTCCAGCCTGGGTGACATTGTGAGACTCTGTCTCAAAATAAATAATAATAGTAATAATAAAAGATAAAATTACACCAAATCTAGTTTAAAGAATTTCATTGTTTTTTATTTGCAATTCATGAATTGGGCAACACCTCTTTTGGAATGAGTGTTCAAAATAGCTGAACAGAGGAGGTTGTCTTTATAGACAGAAAAGGGCTGAGGAAAGGAGACACAGTGAACAAAAAGTGGATCGATCATTTTAAAGTTACTCTCCTTAGAGGGTTAAAACAGAGGGGACTTCCTTATTCTGCCTGCTAGAACTGGCTTGTTTGGGAATCTGGCTACTATCTCTCACTCTCCTGATTTCTGGGAAGGTCAGATAAACAATTTATTTTTGACTTTCTGGGGTGGAGCTTCAGCACCAGTGACTCCATTTTGGTTTGGTCTGTCCGATCCTAGCACAGGAGCTCAGTCCTAACCAATGAGCTCTTCTAAATGTATTTGACAATACCCAACCACTCTGCAAGAAAAGATTGTACCAGTGAAACTCCTCCCTCTCCAGCAGCCTATGAAAGTGCACATTCCCTCACACCTGCACCAACACTGGCCTCTATGATCCTGCAAATGATTTCAAAGGAGTCAGTTCATCCGTCATAAGAAATAAACATTGCCCTCTGCTGCTTAAAATATAGCTTCACAGGAGAAAATCCGAACTCCCTTTGGAGGGACTGAAATCTATCGAATAGATTCTACTGCATATCAGGCACAAGATAGGTCTGCTCTCATTCAGTCCTGCAAGGTAGACATGATTGTTCTCATTCAGATGAGCGAGTGAACGCTTAGAGAAGTTGGGTAATGTGTCCAAGGTCACAGAGCTAAGGAGTGGCCAGAGTCAGGCTGTGACCTCGTCTGAAGACAAGGTTCATGCTCTTTCTCCATGTGGCTTCTGTCTCTCCATCTATGTCTGTCCCCAGCTCCCGTCTTCCAGCCTCACTCCTTCCTCCACCCAGCCAAGTCCCCACGCGGTAGCCACACTAATGCCTTAGACAAGGTTGTGCCCTGTGTTAGCCCGGGCACTGCTAGATGGTGGAATCAGAGAGATTTTAAAAGATTCTTTATCAGTATTTTCTACCATGGCAATATTTTACCTATTTAATAAACAAATGGAGGGTTTTTTAAATTAAAAAAGAAAACCCCATTGCCAGGATTCTCTTGGAGAAAAGAGTCTCCTGGAGAGCTTCCTGATGTCCCCCAGACACGCACACACACACACACTCACACACACACACACACTCACACACATACACACCACACGCACACAGACACAAACACATACACACCACAAGCACTCACACACATACACACACATACACGCACCACACATACACATACACACTACACACACACCACACACACCACATACCTGTACACACACACTGCACCCACACACATGCACACACCACACACACCACACACACTACACACATACCACACACACCACACATACACCACACGCATACACACATACACATCACACACATACTAGACACATCACATACACATACACATATACCACACCCACCACACACATACCATATATACACCACACACATACACACATAGATGCACACACACATACACATCACACACATATACACACACCACACACATACACACACACCACACAAACTCCACGCACACCACACACACACCACACACATACATACATCATACTCACTACATACACATACATACCACACACATACACATGCCACACAATACACATGCCACACACACCACACACACACACAGACACACACATAGACACACCACACATACACACATTCACACACCTGTGCCAACACCACACACACACATACATCATACACACCACACGCCATACGCCATACATAGACACCACCCACATACACACCACATACACATACACATACTCACACACACATACACAGACACACCACACACATACATACACACTACACACATACACACGCCACACACACACCACACACACACTCACAGACACACACATACACAGACATACCACACATACATTCACACACCTGTGCGAACACCACACCCACACACACATACACACACCATACATACACACCACACCCATACTCATCACACCCATACACACCACACGCCATACACACCACACACATACACACCACACATACACCACACACCACACACGTATACACCACACATACATACACACACTCACACATACATCACACGCACATACACACCACACACACATCACACACATACACCACATGCATATACACGCACCACAAATACACACCACTCAGACACACCACACACACATACACACCACACACATACACAGAGCACACACACACCACACATACACACATTCACATACATACATACACACACACACATACATATACATACACACCACACACATACACACACCACACCACACACACACACACACACACACACAGTGTCCGCCTGGGCTGGGTGGGCTACAGACTATAGGCAGGAGAAAGCAGAGCGCCTCAGAAATATCTTGTGACCCTCAAAGGCCACAAGGGGCAGCTGGAGCCAAGCCCACCCCAGTCAGTTCTCCCACAACAGGCCACTGGCCTTCGAGCATGTCCCAGAGCTACTGCTGGTCTCTGACCCGCAGGGCCCCGACTCCCCCAACTCAGGCCAGCCGTGTCCAGCACAGACCATCCACCAGCCAGGCCCGAGGGAAACAACTGGAACCAAATGACTGCAGTGCTTGCTGCTAAATGACCAGGCCTTCCAAAATAAGCAAAGGAAAGTCAAGGGAACCAGGACTGCCAGCATCAATGAGGGAGTCGGCTGAGGGCAGTGAGGTGGAGGCAGAGCCTGGGAACATGTTGCTGGCAGGGGTTGCCAGGGCAGCGACACGGCTACTCTAAGAAAAGTCCCTCAGCCAAAGGGTAGACATTGGGGAATAGGATGGAGGGCAGGGAACTCCCCCAGTAATCCCACATCCACACACATATGCCAGAATGTACACTTTTTTGGAACTTCTGCAATATATTTAAGGCTTAGAGGAATTTTGGCGTATATTGGGAGGATATGTAGATGGATGGATAGATGGGTGGGTAGGTGGGTGGGTGGGTGGGTGGATGGGTGGAAGGATGGATGGATGAATAGATGGGTGGGTGGATAGATGGATGGATGGGTGGATGGATGGATATATGAATGGGTGGGTACGTAGGTGGGTGGGTGGATGGATGGATGGATGGATGGACAGATATATGGATGGGGGAGTAGGTGGGTGGGTGGATGAATGGATATATGGATGGATATATGGATGGGTGAGTAGGTAGGTGGATGAATGGATGGATGGATGGATGGGTAGGTAGGTAATGGATGGATGGTGGGTGGATGGATGGATGGATGGATGGGTGGATGAATAGGTGAGTGGGTGGATGGATACATGGATGGGTAGGTGGGTGGGTAGGTGGGTGGGTGGGTGGATGGATGGATGGATGGGTGGATGGATGGATGGATGGCTAAGTGAAGTAATGAATGCATGCATTTATGGGTAAGGAGTAAGAGTAAATAGGCCCAGAGTTTTTATTTAGGCCAGTAACACTAAGGTGAATCAAGAGGCATAAATTCATACTTGTTGAATCCTTAATGTCATTTTTTAATTATTCAGGAGAAGAAAATTGTTCTGGTCCCAAAAGTTTGCAGTAGCACTGCTTCTAATACAGCAGTGGCCTGAGCCATGACCTGAGCTGCTGAGTAAATTAAGTTAAAATGTTAAATTGTGCAGCTATTCAGATGATGACTGGAGTGGTAGTATAGACAAAGATAACCACATTTCTGAAAATAATATTAGGTAAGAAAAGAGTTTAAAATGTTTAAGTGTGTAGAGCTATGCAGAAAACCAGGGGACAGGTATTTTGGTGGACCAGGGGACACTACAGGCTTGGATATTAGAAGATCTGTATTAAGGCCACTTGCATCTCAGACAAGTCATTGTGATGTCTTAGCCTTGCTTTCCACAACTCTGTGAAATGGGAACAATAAGAAAACCTCCATCTCCTAGTTGTGAGGACTGGGTTAGCTCTTATGTATGAGGGTGCTTTGTAAACTGTAAAGCTCCAGTCACATGCTATGCAAAATTACATATGTCTCTGGGTTGAAATTAGAAGGCAACCCAATAAATAAAGTGGTGGAGTGGGGGAGGTGTAGAACTGGTATTCAGGAAAATGCAAATTATAACCAAAAAAAAAATAACATTTCACCCAGACAACACAAAACAAACAAACAAACAAAAAGCACACAGAGAACGTCCTCTATGCTTGAAACCTGAAACCAGGTTGGGCTGCCTGAACCTTGTTGCCCACCTTGACCAGGCAGAACTGGGTCGTGGACGTGGACCATGGGGCCGTGGGACGGGGCAACTGGAGACAGAGGGCTTTGCTGTCTCCTGCTCCCTGGAAAAGAACCAGTGAATTCAGATTCACTGAGAAACAAGAACCTTCTATGTGCCAGCACCTTCATGGACATTAGAATGATAGCAAATGTTTACAGAGGTTTGCTCTGGGCCAGGGACTTTGCAAGTGCTTTTTATGTATTAACTCAGTTAATCCTCATAACAACTCATTGACAGAGATAGTCAATTTCCAGATGGAAATTTGTCACTTTCCAGAGATAGTCACTTTCCAGATGGGAACACTGAGGCACAGAGAGTTAGCTAACACTGCCCAAGATCGCTCAGCTGGTAACTGGTAGAGCCAGGTTTAGGAACCCTTCCCACCTGTGCCTAGTCCAACCTCTCGCCCCTGCTATGCCTGTCCCATGCTCTCTCCCAAACATGACTGTTTCAGTGTCCTGAGATTGCTAGGAGCAGCCCTGAAATCACAATGCAGGTGTCTGGTTCCACTCCAGGGCTCTTTCCAGGAACAAACCCCACTCATTTGTCAGCAATTGACCATTTTTTCTGGGTGAGTAGGTGTCTGTGCTGCACTGGAACAGTAGACCTGGCCTGGACCAACTCCAGATGCTCGTACGTGCACCATGCTGTCTCAGCATGTGCCCTGCTGCCCCATCTCCAGCTGCTACCCTGACCCAGCACCAGCTCTCTCCCTCCCAGGCTCCATTCCCCCAGGGAAAAGGGGGAGTATCCTCCAGGGGATGCCCTGCTCCTGAATGCAGACAGCCCTGGAAAAACGCTTGGAAAAGAGAAACTGACTCTGTGACCTGGCCAAATAGCTGACTTCCGCTGATGCATGTTTCCTTATCTGTCAGTACGAAGAATAATACACATTTTATTCCCAGGTTCAACCCCACACAGGGTTGCAGATGAGGTGAGGAGGCAGGCTGGGAGTTGTGGGCCATTCAGCCTCAGGTGGGAGGAGGGGCAGGCCTTGTCTGGACTGTGTGCTGATGCTGACAGGTGGACAGGGAGCCTTGGAAGGACCAGGGCATGGGCTGGAAGTCCTGCAACACCAACCCTAACTCACAGCTGTTTGGAATTCGGTTCCCAAACATTTACTCTGCCATTGCTGCAAATGAACTGTGTGCTGGTGCGTGTGTTTGGGCCCCATGGAGTATGGGGGAGGCAATGGAATGGAAAGCAGCGGTCAGGTGGCTAAAATGAGCCATCTCTCACTATGCACCAGACTTACCCATTTATTACTTCACTTAACCTTCATCACAACCTCAAAAAGTGAATGCTCACCCCCTTTCTCAGACAAGGATGCAGAGGCCCATTCTAAACTTCAACCAAGGGGTTGGGTCTAGGAAGAGATGCTTGCCAGGGCCTCTGGGATCCTGGCTGAGTCACCTGGCCTGGATGTCCATTTCATATCCTCTCTGTTACTCATTGACCGAGAATATGACTTAGATCCCTGTGGGCAATAGTCACTAGGCTTATGAGAAAATGGATAATGACCGTGACACAGAAGCTAAAAGCCTCAATTACCCTTCATGACCAAAGCGTGGGACTTTTCTATAGAGAGAGAAATTTTTGCCTGATAAATTGCACTTGTGAGAAATCAGTGCACGCAGGCTGGTGGCCATGGTTACCTCTTCTACAGCCAGAGGCAGCCTGCCCTGGACAGCCGGCAGGGTCACCCCAGCTCCCAACTGCCAGGAAAGCCTTTGGAGGGAGCACCCCGGGTTGGCCAGAGCAGGATTAGGCCAGGGCAGGCAGCATAAAGAGCCAAGTTCAGGTAAACCCCTGGCTCTCAATCTTAGCTGCTCATTGGCAGCAACTCTGGAGGAAAGGGTGGCAGAGGGGCTTTCAAACATCCTATTGCCCAGGTCCCAACCCCAGAGAGCCTGATGTCATTGTTCTGGGTGGAGCATGAGCCCTGGACTTTAAAAGCTGCCCAGGTGATTCTCATGCACAGCTGAGGTTGAAAGCTAAATGGACCTTACCCTGTGTGGCCAATCAACCAAGCAGCAAGCTTCTAGCAAGAGCAAACTGGGGAGGGAATCAGAAATAGGGCAGAGTTTCTACCCAGGAGAAGCTGACCATGCGGCTTGTGTACATGATGCCAGATTGCTGACTCCCAGCCCCCATGGGCAACAGAGACCCTGGGAGGAGGCCAGAGTGCAGGGCATAGCACCTTCGAGAGCAGCAGCTGTATCCAATCCAAGCCCAGAGGCCCAGAGGGCACTTGGGAGCCACGTGGGGATCGCGCTAGTTTTCTGCTCACCACTCTCAGCTTTGGAAGTTGAGGCAATACCTGTTGGCCCAGCAAACCAGCTTTTGTCCTTGCCCGTTTCACATGCATTCATTTCTCATTCACTTGTTCCTTGCTGGGCCTCATTCGCCAATTCTATTTTTCTTCATAGAACTTGGATCTGTTTGGGGGCTCCCACCATTGCACACAACCGTTACCCCTCAATGCCATTGTCACATGTGCACACGTCCTCTTGGTCCTGCTCTCTTTTTCCTCTGCCTTTCATCAAATATCTAAAGGCAGCAGACCCACCTGCCTGAGAATCCCCATTCATTCCATTTACAAACATTTGCAGACCACCTCAGGCATGTGAGGAGCACCAGGATGGTGCTGGGCAGTGTGCTGCCCATGTGAGCTAGTGATACAGAGGTAAAGGAGGCTGTGCCTGTGCCCCCAAGGCCACAGTGACTCTCATCACATGACGGGGCGAATCCATTCATTTGATGAACGGGAGGATGCAGGAAGAGGCAGGGTCTCCCTTTGTCAACCAGGCCAGAGTACAGTGGCATCCTCACAGCTTACTGCAGCCTGGACCTCCTGTGCTCAAGCAATCCTCTACATTCAGCCTCCCTAGTAGCTGGGACTACAGGCACACCACCATGCCCAGCTATATATATATATGTATTTCCTATACACATATATAAACACATATATATTTACGTATGTATATACTAAAATTTATATATATGTATATAAATATATATGTTGCTTTTGTAGAGACAGAGTCTCACTGTGTTGCTCAGACTGCTCTTAAACCCTGGCCTCAAGTGATTCTCCTGCCTCAGTCTCCCACAGTACTGAGATTACAGGCGTGTGCCACTGCACCCAGCCTCCAATTTCTATAACAAAAAAGTCTAGTTCAATTGCATATCAAAGGCTCAAACTCTCACCCAATGTAAACATTGCCCCTGCCGACTCCCAGCCCGATCAGGCCTGAGTTGGCTCCTAAACTGCTTGTGCTCTGGATTCTCAGGTATGTTCAGCACTGACTCCTTGGAAAGATTCTGTGTGTTCTTGGGGGACTCCCAATGGCTGGAGATGCCAGCCTACAGTTTCCTGGACTTGATGACTTCTCCTAGAAACTGACGTGACAGGATAAGCTCTGTTTAACAATTGGTTAATTATACAATATTCACACTTCTGTAGGTTTTTGTTTCTGATATTGTTTTCTAATAAAAGCATTTAAGGGTATGAATTTTCATCAGAACACACTAATATTTTAAATTAATATTTGCATCTACTGCTTCCCTTGCCCTTCAACAGTTATATATGCTCACTCTGCCGTGATTTATTGAATTCAAGAAGCCTTTCATTCAGTCATTCATTCAATAAATATGAATCAAGTGCCTTCTGGTTCTTAGGGATGTGGATATATCAAGAAATACATTAGTCAAAGACCCTGTACTCAGAGAGCTTACAGTCCCCCCGAGCGTACAGTGTCAGAGAGAAACTAATCATTATAATGACATGCAATGCAGACAGTGAAAACAACTCAAGTCACTGGTGATCTCAAAGCCCAGAGATGACCATGGTTCACATTTTAGTGCATGACTTCCCAGTACCAGCCCTGTATACAGCGTTATATTGTGAGCATTTTCCCACATCAGCAAGCATTTTTGAACAAAATGATTTTAGTATTTCAAAATGTGGATGAATCATAAATATCTTAATCATGGAATCTTAAGCTGAAAGACTTTTTAATGGGTGTCTATTCTACAGGTGAGTGAAGTGGCAGAAAAAATTGGGAAATGGTGCCAACTCTGAATTGTAGTGGCATGCTCCTTTAAGAAAGGGCAGGGGCCGGGCATGGTGGCTCACACCTGTAATCCCAGCACTTTGGGAGGCTGAGGCGGGTGGATTGCCTGAGCTCAGGAGTTTGAGACTAGCCTAGGCAACACAGTGAAACCCTGTCTCTACTAAACTACAAAAATTAGCCGGGCGTGGTGGCGGGCACCTGTAGTCCCAGCTACTTGGGAAGCTGAGGCAGGAGAATTGCTTGAACCTGGAAGGCAGAGGTTGCGGTGAGCCTAGATCGTGCCACTGCACTCCAGCCTGGGCCACAGAGCAAGACACCGACTCTAAAAAAAAAAACGAAGAAGAAAGAAAGGGAAGGTAGCTGCTTCTACCTTTTCCACAAAGCCCAAGGTTGAGAGAATCCACTTTGAAAGCTAACTTTTTCTCTTTTAAAGGGAAGACACTGTTTTTCCTGGAGCTACAAGGCTGGACCCTTTAATACCTTTTTACTATGAAGGCTGGATCTGGCTCAAAGCCCCTTGTCTCAACTGCAGCCCAACTGCTGCTGAATTTCAACTTCACTTAAACTTTGGAAATGTCCGGGGCGTGTTTTCAGCTGGGAAAGGTTTTTTTCTTTTTTTTTTTTTCCCTTTCTTTTAATCAGCTCATAAGTCAATAAGCAGCTTGAGCAGTAAAGTTCAGAGTTTGAGAAACCAAAAGCTAAATCGCCATTTGCATTCACACCCAGGGTGGACAGTCTCAGCTCTCAGGAATTTTATGTTTGTCTTGGAGAAAACTGAGAGGCTAAGTGCAGCCAAGGGAATGAGGAAGAAACGCTGCTTCAGCCTGAGTGCTGCTTTTCCTACAAAGATGGGGGTGACGATCAGAGAACCATAATGCAGGCAAAGAATCTGGTCGAGGAAGACGGTGCCTGTGCAGGTGGTTCGTATGAAGGATGTGAGACTATCCTGCATGGCCTTTGCTGTGTCTGTGCAAGGGAATTCACTGGCCCATCTGCCAATGGCGAAGCCCTCCAGGGCTTGACTTGGTCATCATCCTCAGGAGATCCCCGTGTGGGTATTTAAGCTTTCCAACTAAACTTTAAGCTTTGGTTAGGAATTTTGTTGGTTTGGGTATTAGTTTTGTTTTAACACCACCCAGGTCTCTGTACACAGGCTCTGCTGTCATGGGATGGGATGGTGGGAAGCAGAGTTGGCCCTCGGTATCTCTGTTTTCTACATCCGTGGATTTCAGCTAACCACAGATCGAAAATATTCAGGGGAAAAATGGATTGCTGTGTTTGTACTGAACATGCACAGACTTTTTTTCTTATCATTGTTCTCTAAACAATACAACATAGCAACTATTTACATCGCATTTACCTTGTATTGGGTATTATAAGTAATCTAGACATGATTTAAAGTACACAGGAGGATATGTGTTGATTATATGCAAATAATACAATATTTTTTATCAGGGACTTGAGCATCCATGGATTTTGGTATCCACAGTGTCCTCGTGGGTGTGGGTCCTGGAACCAATCTTCTATGGATACTGAAGGACAACAGTACATCAAAAGTTTCTGTTCCTGCCTCGCTTAAACACCACACGACTCTAAGTAAGTCAACTTCTAGGAACCTCTGTTTCCTCATCTGGAAAATGTCTGTGGTGTAAGGTTATGCCACATGAAATACAGCTTGTTAAACTGTAAAAGATTACATAAAGTTACTATTATCCTTCCTGCTAAATGCTAATCATCCACACTGAGATTTGAATTTCGTCATGAAGTATGTTCATTTCATTTCATTCTCTCCCCAGTAAGTTCCCAAGGAGAAAACATTATAGGAAACTTCTAGAGCAAAAGAATAAACTGCTAATCACTAAAGCCTAGCACTGGGCTAGATGCTTTCTCATACTTGAAGACTCATTTATTCCACAGCTCTATGAGGTGAGAAATATAATAATCCCCTTTCAGATGGAAAGACACAGGCTTGGAGTGATTTTCAGTGGTATCTTCAAGGTTACCCAACTGAAGAAAAGTTGCAGTTGTGTGCTGGTAAACTGACTCTGAAGAAAGAGAAGAAAAAAAAAAAGTTTGCCAGTTACTGTGGTGTAAATGCTCCCACTGTGGCTGATTTCACACACGTGGGTAGGAGCTAGCCTCCGGGCACTACTGGAGGAGAAGCATTTGAATGCAAGCTCAGGTTTCCTAATTTTGGGTAAAGATCATTTCCTAAGCCCAGGGCAGCGACACTCCTCCCCAAGCAAAGAATCCCCTCACACCAGGAAGGACCTAGAGCTGGTTGGATCACTTAGGCCTCCACCCTCAGACCAACCTAACCAGATCCTTTGAGGCAGGGGCTGAGGATCTGCATTCTAGAAAAAGACCTATACATGCACTGTAATTTGGGTACCACCCAGCCCTCAGCACTGAGATCAAAGGCCTCTCCTACTCCTGTCTCCCAAAACCAGTGGAGAGAGGAGCAGAGATGTCCCAGGAGACAGAAGACAGCATTCTGTAGCTGTCCCCTGTACTGGAATTCTGCTTGAGTGCCTATGGGCTGAATCAGGTGGTAAGCTGATCATTCTGTTCCTATCATTAAACTCTCTTTACGCTTACGCTGCTTTTCACCAAATCTAAGATTCCACTGATTGTAAGTCATGCCATTATTTTTTTTACCACCAAGAATTAAAAACTGTTGTCAAAGATGTTAAACTATGAAAAAGTACATCTCAGAATCATGAAATATGATATCAGTGGGTGTATATACATTCCTTTATCTCCCAGTTTTATAATAGCACAGTAAATACTCTATTCTTTGAAAGCTGAAGTTGGGTCTTACTCATCTTAATTTATGTCCTCAGAGATCCAGCAGGCTTGGTTGAATGAATACATGCCTAGCAAAATACAAAAATAGACAATTTATTAGTTAGTCATCAATAAATGCCCCAGGTTTTGCACCAAGCACTTTCTATTTAATTTCCATAACGATCTGATTAAGTAGGTGCCAGACTTTCTCCACTTTACAGAAAAGGTAACTGGGGCTTGGAGAGGCCATGTAACTAGTAAGAACCCTGCCTGTCACTTGAATCCCAAGTCGGAAGCTCCTGATACTATTCACAATATGGAGAAATCCTTGGAGATATTAAAATGTTTTCACCAGGCCAGGTGCAGTGGCTCCTGCCTATAATTTTGGCACTTTGGGAGGCCAAGACAGGTGGACGGCTTGAGCCTAGGAGTTCGAGACCTGCCTGGGCAACATAGTGAAACCCCATCTCTAGAAAAATTACAAAATTTAGCCAGGCATGGTAGCATGCACCTGTAGTCCCAGCTACTTGAGAGGCTGAGGTGGAAGGATCACCTGAGCCCAGGAGGTCAAAGCTACAGTGACCTGAGACCACTGCACTCCAGCCTGGGTGACAGAGTGAGACCTTGTCTCAAAAAAAAATAGTTCACAAAATAGAATTGTACAGCACTATTATCTTAGTCTGTTTCTCAAGGCTTGACAATAAATAAATCTGTTTGATTTCTCTTTGGTGCTTGTGTTGCAAGAGGATGGCTAACATTTTAAAAAGCAAAGTTACCTTATTTTCTCACCTCCGTTGGACTTTTAGCTTTCTCAGACTTTTTGAAGAGGAATGGTAGCAGGAGGGTTTTCTCCGCTTTGGTAACTTCTGGAGGACTTGCTGAAACTAAAACTTAAGGATCCGTGTTCCCATGGAAGCCCCAGGGAGCAAAGCAGTCAGAGCCCTCACTCCCTCTCCCTCGGGGTCTGGCCTTTTCAATCTACCCAGTTGTCCAAATTCAGCTTGTATGCCATTGAATCCCATGTCGCTCGTCTGCTCATCCCCATACTCACTGCAGCCCCTGGGGTGGCTGTCTCCCCTGGGTAGCCATCCTCATGAAAGGGTGGGGAAAATGCCTTTTCCCATCTGCTCAGCTGCTACCAGTTTGGAATTTTCCAGGAAGCATTTGCATTGGTGCAAGAAAGCACAGCGGCATGGGAGCTGACAGGACGTGGATTCCCTCTTCGAGGTCTAGGCGCAAACTGCTTTGGACAGCTCAGGGTTTACGAGGTCCACAGCGCCACCGTCACCTCTCCCTTTTCTGGCCATCACTTCTGTTTGGGGAAAGGCTAATAATTCCTTTCCCCAAAGCAGGTCAGTGTGAGCGTTTTGATTCTTTTCACGTTCTTATTCATTTTCGAGTGATTTGTCGGGGGGCGGGGGGGTGGTGTCTGTGTGTGTGTTGTGGAGGTTTCCTAGTGGCCATTTGATACAGGGAGAGGTGAAGAGCAGTCATTCCTGGATTTTACAGGAATGAAATAGAAGTGACAGGTAAAAACCCTGGATCGGATACTAAGGCCTAGAAAAGGACATTCTGTGGGACACTGCTGCCATCTAGTGGTATATCTGCAAATGACAAATGTTGTATTAAAAGAACTAAGGGGTTCAATGATTGTCAGGATTGATAATAAAAACTTCGGAATCTTAAAAGGTTGGCGATTAAAGAGTTATCACAAGTAGATTGTCAACAAATGCTGAATGAACATTCCTTCTGGGCCCAGCCCCTGCCAGGCACTGGAATGCGGGGAGTGGGGTAGGGGTGCAGTTCTGGGAACAAAAGAAGACAGACTTGGGTCCACTGTGCGCAAGAATCCACCACCCCGTAGAATTAGGCAAGTGGGTTGAAGATGTGATGGAGATTGAACTTTAGTACATATGTACTTGGCTTGCATTTTTAAAACCACATTATTTTGGTGGTTATAATGAATGTATTATATGTTACTGAATCTGTGCCATCTAGGCAAGAGCTCTTAACCTTGGGCCCACCAACCCTTTCTATGTACTGTTCAGCGACTTATAAACTTGGGTGGAAAAAAATTATATCTTTGTTTTGATGAACGTCAAACTGAGATTTAACATTTTCTTCAATTATGAATAACGCAAAAAGTCATGCTAGAATCTGCAACTTCATCGCTCACAGAAATTATAAATATTTCCGTATCACGTTATAGTTGTTGCAGATATCTCAAATTGTTTTAGTCTTCACTACTTTGAAATTACAAAGATTGGGCCCAACGCAGTGACTCACGCCTGTAATCCCAGCACTTTGGGAGCCGAAGCAAGCAGATCACTTGAGGCCAGGAGTTCGAGACCATCCTGGCCAACATGGTGAAACCCCATCTCTACTAAAAATACAAAAATTAGCCTGGTGTGGTGGCGCACACCTGTGATCCCAGCTATTTGGGAGGCTGAGGCATGAGAATAGCTCGAACCCAGGAGGCAGAGGTTGCTGTGAGCCGAGACCCCTCACTGCACTCCAGCCTGGGGGACAGAGCGAGACTCTGTCTCAAAAAAAAGAAAAAGAAAGAAAGAATTGACAAGAGATTGGTAGACCTGCTACTAGATCTTACTATGCTAATTAAGAAACACATATATTCTGACAAAGCCTTATAAAAGAAAAATAATAAGCACATGTTACTAAATCACTCATTTTAAAAATATTTTGATGCCTACATTTCAATATGATTGATTTCTTCAAAATCCTTTGTTTTTTATTTTATGTATTTGAAAACATTGTTCTGTAAGGGGTCCACAGCACACAGAAGGTAAAGGATCACTGCTCTGGAGTCTCAGAGAAGGGACAGGTGACCATGGCTGGACTAGGCAGAGGGGGCCGGGAGCTCTCTTTTAATAAAGAGAGTGGTGGCTCACACCTGTAATCCTAGCACTTTGGGAGGCCGAGGCAGGTGGATCACCTGAGGTCAGGAGTTCAAGACCAGCCTGGCCAACATGGTAAAACTCCATCTCTACTAAAAACACACCAAAAAAATAGCCAGGCATGGTGGCAGGTGCCTGTAATCCCAGCAATTTGGGAGGCTGGGCATGAGAATCACTTGAACCTGGGAGGCAGAGGTTGCCTTGAGCCAAGATCGTGCCACTGCACTTCAGCCTGGGCGACAGAGTAAGACTCTGTCTCAAGAAAAAAAAAAAAATTAGGTGTGGTGGTGGGCACCTGTAATCCCAGCTACTTGGGAGGCTGAGGCAGGAGAACCGCCTTGGACTCAGGAGGCGGATGTTGCAAGCTTGCAGTAAGCGGAGACTGCACCACTGCACTCCAGCCTGGGCGACAGAGCAAGACCCTGTCTCAAAAAATAATAAGTAAATAAATAAATAAAGAGAGCCCCAGAACAATTTCAATACAGGCCTTCTCTGAGAAAGCAGGGCCAGGCCTTTAACCAAAGTATAAAAATAGAAAGGTTTCTGTGACTTCTCCTATGTCCAACCAAGAAAGTGGTCTCTTTGGCAAGAATCTGAGATGATACTTCATACTAAAGGATAAATGACTAGAAACTTTCATTTCAGGAGGATTTTCATTTAACAAGACTCCAAGCATTTGTTTATTTTATTTGTTATTCAGACTCAGTCTCGCTCTGTCCTCCAGGCTGGAGTGCAGTGTTATGATCACAGTTCATGGCAGCCTCAACTTCCCAAGCTCAAGTGATCCTCCTGCCTCCGCCTCCCAAATAGCTGGGACCACAGGCATATACCAACATGCCTGGCTAATATTTTATTTTTTGTAGAGACAAGATCTCACTATGTTGCTCAGGCTGGTCTCAAACTCCTGGGCTCAAGCAATCCATCTGCCTTGACCTCCCAAAGTGCTGGAATTATGGGCATGAGCCACCACACCTGGCGTATTTATTTTTTCCCCTGACTCAAAACATTCATGAACACAAAGGACTGGCCCTCTGTGGGTGGCGTTTGGTTGTATGGCAAACTGCCTGATGCTCTGGGCAAGGTCAGCCTCCCCTTAAATCATACTGTCCCCACCAGACCTGCACCTATGCATTGATAAGATTTTCTTGGTTAAAAGCAATACAGAAACCAAGCTGGCCAGAGTTAGGAAAAGGCAATTCAATAGGAGGCCCTGGAATCCAAGGGAGCGTGGAACCCCCCCTCTCAGAGCAGCAGGAACTGGGCAGCTCAGGCCTCTTGGTGATAAGTATTGCGGGACCTCTCCAGAGCAGAGCTTCTCAAATTGAAATGAGCATGCAAGTCACTGGGGATCTGTTGAAAAGTAGATTCTTCAGTCCTATGGGATCTGGAGGAAAACAAAGTAGATTCTGACTCAGCTGATCGGGATGGGGCCTGATGCTTCACATTCATAAACCCCTGGGTGACACTGCTGGTCCGTGGCCCACACATTGAGTAGCAAGGGCATGGAGCTCTACCGCTCCTGTGCCTTCCCACTCCTTCTGCCTGCTGCTGTGCTCCTCAGGCCCGGTCAAATCCCAGGGGAGATTAAGATTACGTGTTGGCCCAACTTGGGTAGGAATCCAGGCCTGGCTCTGAAGCTGTGGTCAGTGAGGCTGGGCAGGTCTGCTCTCTTGGAGGGGATGAACTGTGAGAAGAGCCGAGAGGGAGGCACACAGGTACCCAGCTGTAGCCTGGAGGCCTCACCTTGAGGAAGGGGAGGTGGTCAACTGTGGCCCCAGACTTCCCCTGCTGGTCTCCGTGCAGTTACCATCGGCCTCTGCTCCATCTGCACCACCTTCTTCCCACCCCGTGACCTGCTCCAGGACCCCAAGGCTGGACTGTTGATGAGGTTGTCATGGATGGGTTCCTGGGCTCCCATCAGCCCGCAGGTTACAAGAATGGGCACTTCTAAAACCCTTCAAAAAAAAGTCCAGGGGCACCTGGCTTAGCATCCACCACATCTTTGTCCCTTTAGAGACGGTCACCTCGTTCCATTCTCACACCGGCCAGAGCCCAGGAATTTAACTACAGACACCTGAGACCCCCTCATGGCTAAGCCTTCACTACCTCCTGCACTCCGATTCCCTGGCACGCAGGAGGCTCAGGATCTCTCCTCAAGATCTCCTTGATTTGCATGCCTGTTGGATCTCTGGTTTCAGGCTTGCCGTCAATGGCCATGCCCCCTCATCTCCTCTTGGGCTGTACCCTCAGCTGGGAGCAGGGGACCCTAAGCCTGCTTCAGTCCCGTGGGATTTGAGCCACTGAGGCCAGCCCTACACCACCCCCTCAAACTCTCCCTCCCCTCCCTGGGCAGTGGAGCCTCATCACTCTGGATGACCTGCAGTCCTTCTCCAGCCACCCAGAGGGGAGTTGGAAATCCATGGACAGAAAATGCTCAGCAATTAGGTTTCCTTTCGATTCTGTCAGAGTAAAGCAAATTCTCTGAGAGCCTCTGAAACAGGCTTTTATTGGGAGCACTACCAATACAGTCCCTGGGGTTAAACACCAAGTAATGGGCCTAGTGAGACACTGTCCCAGAGGGCTGAAGTTTCAAACTGCCTTTGTGGTGTTGAAAAGATTATGTTGCCTTCAACACTTCTTTTTAATTTTTTTAATTTTTAAAAGTATAAATAGAAATAGCATCTCACTAGGTTGCCTAGGATGGTCTTGAACTCCTGGGCTCAAACAATCCTTCCACCTTGGCCTCCCAAAGTGTTGGGATTATAGGCATGAGCCACGGCACCCGGCCTTAACACTTTTTTTAAAATTACACTTTTTATTTTGATTATTATAGATTCTCACGCGGTTGTAAAAAACAACGGAGAGAGATCCTGCGTGCCCTTGACCTTGTTTTCCCCTAATGGTAGCATCTTCCAAAACCATAATACAATATCCCAGCCAGGATGTTGGCCCTGGTGCAGTCAAGGAACAGAACATCTCCATCACTACAGGATCTCTCCTGTTGCTCTTTGATAGCTATGCCCACACCCTCCTGTTCCTACCCCTTCCTTAATCCTTGGCAACCACAAATCTGTTCTCCATTTCTATAGTTTTGTCATCTGAGGAATCCAGTATAAATGGAATCATACAGTATATAACCTTTTGGGATCGGCTTTTTTTGCTCAGTGTAATTTTCTGGAGATTCATCCAGACTGTAGCATGTTTGTTTCCTTTCTACTGAGTTGGCTCCTTTTTATTGCTGAGTAGTGTTCCGCAGAACAGACGTGCCACCGTTCGTTTAACCGTTCACTGTTTCCAGTTTTGGCTATCACAAATGAAACTGCTATAAACACTCATGTGCAGCTTTTTGTGTGAACATAAATGCCCCAAAATGCAATTGCTGAGTCATATGGTAGTTCCATGTTTAGTTTTTTAAGAAACTGACAGTTGTTTTCCAGGGTGGCTCTACCATTTTATGTTTGTCATTTGACCACTTAAAGTGACAGGTAGAAAACTTACTTTTCTTTACATTCTTTTACCCTCCCCCCATTTAAATATCTCTTCTACATACATTTAGAACATTAGACTACGTTACAACTTTTGCTTCAATCCCTAACCATCATTTAGAAAATTCAAGAGGAGAAAGTCTATTGTGTTTATCTATACTGTTGCTTACCATGTTCCTGATATTCTAAGCTTCTCTTATGTGTTGTCTTTCTGCTTCTGAATTTCCTTCAGTTTGTGCCCTTAATGTAGGTGCTAAGAAAACCACAACCACAACAACAAAACCAAAACAGAACAACCACAAAAAAAGAATTTCTGGCCAGGTGTGGTGGCTCACACCTGTAATCTTAGTACTTTGGGAGGCTGAGGTGGCTGGATCACAAGGTCAGGAGTTCAAGACCAGCCTGGCCAACATGGTGAAATCCTATCTCTGCAAAAAACACAAAAATTAGCCGGGTGTGGTGGTAGGCACCTGTAATCCCAGCTACTCGGGAGGCTGAGACAGAGAATTACTTGAACCTGGGAAGCAGAGGTTGCAGTGAGCCAAGATCGTGCCTCTGCACGCCAGCCTGGGTGGCAGAGGGAGACTCTGTCTCAAAAAAAAAAAAAAAAATTTCCTTCCACTGTTCTTTTAGGGTACATCTGCTAGGGACAAATTCTCTTAGTTTTCCTTTAATTGAGAATATCTTGATTTCTCCTTCATTCCTAAAGGATATTTGAAATGGATATAGGATTCTGGATTGACAGTTCTTTCAGCACTTGAAAATGTCGTGCCACTTCCTTCTGGCCTCTGTTGAGATAGCTGCTGTCATTCCATTGTTTTTCCTTTATACATGAGCTGTTGTTTCTCTTGCACCGCTTTTAAGATTTTTTTCCTTTGTCCTTAGTCCTCAGAAGTTTGGCTATGATGTGTCTTGGAGTAGCTTTACTTAAGTTTACTCTCTTTGGGGTTTGCTCAGCTTCTTAAGTCTATAGCTTCATGTCTTTTGCCAAATCTGTGAAGTTTTCATCCATTATTTCTTTGAGTATTTTTTCAGTCCAACTCTCTTTTCCCCTTCTTCTGGAACTCAGATGACAGGAATATTAGGTTTTTTGTTATAGGCCACAGGTCCCTAAGACTCTGGGTGTGCATTTTTCAGTCTATTTTCTCTCTGTTGGTCAGACTGGGTAACACCTATTGTTCTGTCACCCAGGTCATTAATTCACCTCCATTCTGCCATTGAGCCTACCCACTGTTTTTTGTTTTTTGTTTTGAGACAGAGTCTCGCACTGTCGCCCAGGCTGGAGTGCAGTGGCATGATCTCGGCTCACTGCAACTTCCACCTTCCAGGTTCAAGCGATCTCCTGCCTCAGCCTCCCAAGTAGATGGGATTACAGGCATCTGCCATCACGCCCGGCTAATTTTTTGAATTTTTAGTAGAGATGGGATTTCACTGTGTTGGCCAGGCTCGTCTCGAATGCCTGAACTCGTGATCCACCCACCTCAGTCTCCCAAAGTGCTGGGATTACAGGCATGACCCACCGCACCCGGCCCCACTGAGTTTTTTATTTCAATTATTGTATGTCTCAGTTCTAACATTTTAATTTGACTTTTCTTTATATCTTCTTTATATTTATTTGCTGAAATGTCTTGTTTTCATTTGTTTTATATATGTTCATAATTGTTCACTGAAGCACTTTTAACTATGGATGCTTTAAAATCTTCATCAGATCATTCCGATATTTGTTTTCTCAGTGTTGACATCTTTTTTCCTTTATTCATGATCTTCCTGGTTCTTGGTATTAAGAGTGATTTTTTTTTTTTAACTGAAAACTGAACATTTTTATAATATGTTATAAGACTGGATCTTATGTAAACCTTCTGCTTTAGCTGGTGTTCTAGGACACCCCTCTGGCAGGGGAAAGGAGGTGTGCCACCCTATCACTGACAGTGTCCAGGCTCCCTGCTCTGCCTCCAGTGACACTCAAGGAAAGGACTCATCATTACTGCTAGGCAGGGGCAGGAGTTTGGGCTCCCATGTGGTCTCCTGACACTGTGGTGGACATGACCTTGTTGTTATTACTGGGTGGTGCTGAAAGTCCTGACTCTCCAGTAGGCCTCTTCCAACACCATCAAGCAGGAAGGGGAGGAGAGCCTCCCTATTGACAGTTAGGGGTCCAGGCTTCTTGTATGTTCTCCACTAACTCGGTGGCAGAAGGGGGCTCGTTACCACCCAGGAAAATCCCAGCTCCTTCTTGGCCTCCTCTGATGCTACCACAGCAGGAACAAGGAGGGGTGCCTTGGCGAGCCCTGGTGAGGGTGGAAGTCTAGGCTCCCCACTCTGCTGCCATGGATGCAGGTGGGGCCACAGCCTTCCTGTGGTGTTTGGTTGGAGCAGAGCGGTTATTATCTGGAAGCTGTCTGTCTTGCTTGTTCTTTTCTTCATCCTTTGGGTAGAGAGAGCAAGTTTTTGTTGGGGCCTTTCTACATCCTTTGGTGTTTCTGAGCTCCTGCTTCCTTAGCTCCAAGTCTACATATATGAGGCAAAAGGAAAAACTGGGAAACTCATTGCCACGTTGTTGCCCAGGTCTCAAGGTCCCTGGACAGTCTGCTTTCTTTTCTCCACTTTTCAGAATCTTCTTCTTGTTGTTTTTATAATGTCCAGGGTTTTTGTTGTAATTTGCAAGAAAAATTATGGGGAAGTGCCTCTACTCCATCTTCCTAGAAGCAGAAGTCCTGTTTGGTTTTTAAAGATCCAAAAATTTCAGATATAATGTTCATGGTTTCTGCTATTAATTCTGTGGTTGAAATGATAGATAGATAGATAGATAGATAGATAGATAGATAGATAGATAGATGATAGATAGATGATAGATAGAGTTCTTAATATAATGACTTCTCTCTTGAGGTAGAAAAGTGACTTAGCTCTTTTTATTGAGGATGCTATGCAAAAATACATCTGTGTCCTCTGATGAAAATACTCTCAGGGGAAGCCTTTAAGCTGGGCATGGTGGCCCACACCTGTAATTCCAACATTTTGGGAGGCTGAGGTGGAAGGGTTGCTTGAGTCTAGAAGTTTGAGACCAGCCTGGGCAGTACAGTAAGACCCAGTCTCTACAAAAAATAAAAATTAGAAACAAAGGTCTTTTTTTTCTCTTCTTCAGAAAGTATTTAACTCCAGAGCCTAGACCAAAGAAGTTACATGGCAAACACACAATAAATATCCAATGAATGAATCAACAAATAAACAAACACACAACTGAATAAAATGGTAGATATATGTAGTGCTGGTGCACACAGCACTAATGTGACCAGAAATTTAAAAGCACTAATATCTCGTTGCTCTATGTTTAGGGAAATGCTTGTTGGGATATGCTATGAGTCTAGTTAAAGGAAACAGCCTCTTTATATACAATGTGAGTGAAGTTTTAATTAGAGTAACTCTTTGGGACAGCAATTTAGCAATATTGACCAAGGTTTAAAACTGCTCAAACCTCAGTAACTCAATTTCCTCAAGAAATAATGGTAAAAATAGAAAAGGTTTGATGCATGAGCATGCCTTTGGTAAAACAAACAAACATACAATTGTATAAATACCACAATTACAACTCTGGGAGAAACAAACAAAATAGAAACAAGAAAAAAACATCAAAAGGAGATAGACCATAATACAGTGGCTACACGGGACAATTAGATTGTATTTTCATCCCTCCTCTATTCTGTATTTTCAAATGATCTTTAATGAAAGTGTGTTATTTTTATAATAAAACACCAGCATTTTATTCCTCTAGCACCAAGAGTGACAGAGTGAATTACAGTTGTGTAGTCAAGCACAGAGTGGGAAAAGATGTCACATTTATGTATTTTAGAGAGCATCACTGTAAAAATCAATTACATCTGACATACAAACTCCCCTCCCTTGAGTTCCCCTGCTAAATGTTCATCCTCACACAATAACCTGTAGACTTTCCCAGTCCTGTCCCCATCTGCAAGTCAGCACCCTGGTGCCATCAAATCCTTGGCACAGACCAGAACATGGTTGACCTTCCTGTTTGCCTCCCATCTCTCATGTGCCTTATTGACATATTTCCATTCTCTCTTCCTGTCTATAGGACTTGGGTGGATGACTTAATTTTTGTAGGCAGACCTTCCCGCTTGCTCAGGTAGTATCCCGCTGAAGGGATCTGTCAATCTCCTGGCTGCAAAGCAGGCACTCCTCCCTGCTAAGGAATGCCTGGGGTGAGGGGAAGCAACCCAGTGCAGATGCTTTGGGTTAAGGTGTTGAGAGGTGTAGATCTGTTCAAATGGCCCTTGCATAGTTGAACAATTTTTGTTTTCCTAAAATGGTTTTAGAGGTGATCATGTCTGAAAACTACTGTTTGTTCCTGGAAGGTAAGTTTGAGTGATTCCCGGCAGTCAGGGGACAAAACTGGATGATGACGTGCTGACAGAAAGAATAGGCAACACAGCTTCCCCTCTTGTTGATGGTGGGGGCACAGGCGAGAATACAGTGCCCACGGCCCTCTGAACTGCTTTGCTGAAGGCCTGAGCCTTCCAATACAGTATAATAATGGTCTCAGCCGAGCCATGAGGCCAGAATACCAGATAGCAGGCAGGAAGGATATTTCTCTGAAAGAAGCAAATAGTCCATTGCCAATCATTCTACGGCATCCAGTGCAGCAGCTCCTCACCTGCCTCTTCCAGTAATTGTACCCGGATTTCCTTCTCTGAAATGCCTCCTCCCCACTGTCAATCATTTTATTAGGAGTGGGGCTGCAGCCCGTCACCCAGGATGCAGCACATAACCAAGGGCTGAGCCAACTGGCCCATGTAGCATGGCCCTGGCCTCAGTGATTTGTCCAGGGATGGACTAAGAATAATAATGCTGGCTGTCGCTGAAAAAGTGCTTCCTCTATCCTGGCTTCGTTGTTAGGATTTTACATATGTTAACTCAATTAACCCTCACAGTGGCCAGATGAGGTGATACCATCATTATTATCCCTATTGTCATATAAGGAAACTGAGGCACAAAGGCACTAAGTAGCATGCCCAAGCGACACAGCTAATAAATGGCAAAACCAGGACTGATACCAAGGTAGTCTGACGCCAGAGTTCATTCTGTTAGCACTGTGCCATGGAGCCTTCTAGGTCAGCCGTGGCACAGGTGTGTGGCATAGGTGTGCCGTGATGAGTTTATTTCTGAAGCTGAAGGGCACGCTCTGGAGAGGGCGCCGCCATCTTGCCCCTACACGGAGCCCGAGAATGCAGATCTGACGGGAGGAGAGCAGAGCCTGGTGGCACGGTGAGCTCTAGACTTGGTCTGGTCTGAAGCCAGTTCATAATTTGGCCAAAAAATTCTCACGTTCCCACCTCCTGGGCCCGTTTGTTTCTCGTTCCAGGTTGAGTTGGTTTTGGTTACTCTCCTCCTCCTATCGCATTTTGTCTTCTCTTCCTAATAACTCCTATTGATTGGGTATTAAATGTCCACGATAGATCCTCTTATTTTCTCATCCATTCTCTGTTATCACTCATCTATTTGTCTTTTTGTTCTGCTTTCTGGGAGATTTCTCTGAGCTTATGTTTTAACCCTTTTAAGAGAAAGCATGGGAGAGGGGTATCATCATTTTTATTTCTAGATTCTCTTTTCTAGTTGTTCCTTTTTTTCATTGGCATGTGAATGTTGTTCATAGATGTGATGAAGTCCTACCTCTCTAAGGATACTGATTATAATTTTTTTTTTTTTTTTGAGACAGAGTCTGGCTCAGTTGCCTAGGCTGGAGTGCAGTGGCGCGATCTTGGCTCACTGCAACCTCCGCCTCCCAGGTTCAGGTCATTCTCCTGCCTCAGCCTCCCGAGTAGCTGGGACTACAGGCGCCCGTCACCATGCCCGGCTAATTTTTTGTATTTTTTAGTAGAGACGGTGTTTCACCGTGTTAGCCAGGATGGTCTCCATCTCCTGACCTCGTGATCCACCCGCCTCGGCCTCCCAAAGTGCTGGGATTACAGGCGTGAGCCACCACGCCCAGCCTTATAATTTTTAAAAGTTGTCTTCTAGTCCCTGCTTTATCTCCTTGATGTTTCCTTCAGTTTGCTTTGATTTCTGTTTCACCTTAAAGCTTTCCTTCAGGCTGGGCGCAGTGGCTCCTGCTTGTAATCCCAGCACTTTGGGAGGCTGAGGCGAGCGGATCATGAAGTCAGGAGTTTGAGACCAGCCTGGCCAACACAGTGAAAAACTGTCTCTACTAAAAATACAAAAAGTAGACAAGCATGGTGGCGGGCACCTGTAATCCCAGCTACTCGGGAGACTGAGGCAGGAGAATCGCTCGAACCTGAGAGACAGAGGTTGCAGTGAGCCGAGATTGCACCATTGCACTCCAGCCTGGAGGACAGAGGTAGACTCCATCTCAAAAAAAAAAAAAAAAAAAAAATAGCTTTCCTTCAGCTGTCTTATGATCCTAAATAATCCATTGAGATTTAAGTGTGAGACACTAGAAAGCTGATCTGATGCTGTCGAGGCATGGAAGGACTCAATTTAGTGGCTTCTCTGCTGGGAAAGCAGGAGGCCAGCCAGATTTTTCATAGGAACTCCTAAATGTCAGGACTTGAAGGTCCTTTCCCTGGGGGGCAGTTTCAGTTTCTCCAGAAAAAGAACCTTTAACCTCATTCCCAGGGCATGCGAGCCTGGCTGCTGTGATTACATGCAGTTTATTGCTGTTCTGTTTTCAGCATGGTCTCTCATTCCCACTCTCTTCTGCTTGGTATTTCCAAGCTGAGAGTTTCTTTGACTCAATTTCTTCAGTGAATCTCCATCTGGTATTCTGAAGAGACAGAGAAGTCACCTGTCAGACCAGGTGAACCACGAACTCCTTTGGTCTGGCTCCTACGTCAATACTTTTTTTTTTTTTTTTTGAGACAGTCTTGCTCTGTCGCCCAGGCTGGAGTATAGTGGCACAATCTCGGCTCATTGCAAGCTTCGCCTCCCTGGTTCACACCATTCTCCTGCCTCAGCCTCCTGAGTAGCTGGGACTACAGGCGCCAGCCACCACGCCCAGCTAATTTTTTTGTATTTTTAGTAGAGATGGGGTTTCACCCTTTTAGCCAGGATGGTCTCGATCTCCTGACTTCGTGATTGGCTTGCCTCAGCCTCCCAAAGTGCTGGGATTACAGGTGTGAGCCACCGCGCCCGGCCTATGTCAATACTTTTGTGTTGTTCATTGTACTTGCCATGACCCTTAGTTCCTCCTTGAGAGAAGTCACTCATTAATTCATCCATTCATTCACTCAGCATTTATATGGAGGAATATAAGAAGCTGAGAAGACCCTTTGATCCTTGCCCCTAAAGAGTCATCAATTTCTGCAAAGCCCCTCCAGCCCCTAGTTTTCAATGAGGAAGGAGCCCAGGCTCTTCAGCCAGGCTGGGGAACAGATGACTGTTTATTTAGCACCTACTCTGTACCAGGCACAGCACTAGGTGCTTTATCTACTTTCTCTCAATTTTCTAATCCTGTTAACTTTCTGCAGGGAACTTTTATTATAGTTATATTTCAGATGATAAACTGAAGTCTAGAAACTTCAATGCTAAGAAACAGGCCTAGGATTTCAACTCAGGCCTGCCTGAGTCCAAAGCTTGTGCTCTTTACTCATATAAGGCTGCCTCTGCTGGATATACTCACCTCCATTTTAGAGAAAAGGAAACTGGGGTGCAGAGATGTTCCTTATACATCCTGAAGAATTCTTGATGGAGGCTGCAAGAAGCCAAGGCCTCATGTGTGGGAGACAGAGGGCAAATGCAGGGAAGGACCCGTCATGCTGTGTCCCTGATGTCCCAGGAACCTCTCCCATCAGGAGAATTTTTTTATAAGGAAAGGCAGGCAAGCAGGACCACAAAGGCCAGCATGGAATGGTTACTAACAGCAGCCAGCTGTGGAGAAAGAAGGTTCCACCCTTGTCTGTTTGATGGGGTGATTCCACTGTCTGAGGACCTGCTTCTCTCCCTCTCCCAGCTGCCGACAACTGTGAGCCCATTCACCAGATCCATCCAGAGGGGCAGTTCTGGATGAAGAAGGGTCACTGCAAGGTCCCAGGGTCTCAGAGGGTGGGGACTGAGGCAATGATAATTTCCTTTTCAAAAGGCAGAAAAAAGTGTGTCTTCTCAAAATGCCAGGGGAGACTGTTTTTTGCTTGGGTCTAGTATGTTTTCAATAATGCTATCAAATTAAAAAATAGTCACCAGACCAGGGAAAAACACTATGCATTCTCCTAGAGAATGGTGTCATAATCTAAATTTGGCCAGAGAATGAAGATCCTTTAAAAGTGATTTCATTCAGAAGAAAAAATGCCTAAAATGGGAAAGGAACTTTGAATTCTGAGAATTTACTCCTGCAAAAGGAGCAGGGTATAGCCGAGGATAGTCACAGGAACTATGATAAGAGCAGGCACATGTGAACATTTGTATTAAACACACACTTCATGTGGCAGGAGAAGAAGCTGATGTGAACAAAATCAACTGCTCGAGGTTTCGTTTCATCAGTTTTATTGGTCATATATCCAGAATTCATCATATAAATCTTTCAAAATAATGAGCTATTACAAGAATAGTTTACAAGTCGGCTCTGACTGCACAAATACTTGACACAGGAAACCATTTTTACAAATACATAGGTTTTCTTATAATACTTTAATAAAGAAAATAAGCCTGTATACATCTTACAGCAAATTTTATGTAGTCTCTTTTTCCCATTCAATCGTTTCAGGTTTTCTATTACAGAACATCCATCACATCCAATAAACCAAATTACAATCTGTTGCTTCTTCTCATTTTCAAATACTATTAAGATTCACACTGTTAAAGGGTTTTTTGGGTTCCTTTTCTAATCTTTCCTGATTTTAAAAGAATCCATGTATCTAGGCTAAAAAAGGTAACTTCAACAATATCCCTCCTGACTAGAACTTCTATCTGATTAATCATTGTTTGGTGAATTATCTTTTCACTTCCTACTTAGGCTAGGCCAGGTGGTAGTTTTACTCCTGCTGATAAAGTCCTGACATTCCTAATAGTTCTTAAACTGCAAATAAAAAACCCTAGAAACAAGAGTGAAATAGAAATATTAAGAAAGCTAAAACACTATCGATTAGAGAACACACTTAAATTCAAGGTCTCTCCCAGGTTGAAGACAGAAAAGCAATAAAGTATAAGGATGTGGCAGTAGTTGTATAAAATACTGAAAATCTGAAAAAGAGTCATCAGTTAAGCCAGTAGTGTATCATTTCCAAAATGTCAGAGGATACAGAATCTTAGACTCTGTGGCTAGGCTGAACTCAGAATCTTAGACTCTGTAGCTAGGCTGACATTCTTATGCTGTGGCTTTAAAATAGCCTAATAAATATCCACTTGTCCAGCGCAAGTAATCATTTAGGCCAGGGGAACTTTACAGAATACTGACCATGTTTCCCTGGATAGGAACCACCAGGGCAAACATTTGGCATTCACTCCACTCCTTCACTGTTACTGAAAAGCATCTACTTGACAAAGCCTGTTGTTTTACTTTTCAGGTAACGTGAATTAAAATTAAGAAACTAGCAGTCTTCTACTACAGTCAACTTCCTGAGTATTCAGCTCCAATTATCCAATATTCTTGAAAGGATGCTGATATGGTTTGGTTGTGTCCCCCCTCAAATCTCAACTTGAATTGTATCTCCCAGAATTCCCACGTGTTGTGGGAGGGACCCGGTGGGCGGGGGAGTAATTGAATCATGGGGGCCAGTCTGTCCCATGCTATTCTCATGACAGTGAATAAGTCTCATGAGATCTGATGGGTTTATCAGGAGTTTCTGCTTTTGCTTCTTCATTTTTTTCTTGCTGCCATGTAAAAAGTGCCTTTCGCCTCCTGCCATGATTCTGAGGCCTCCCCAGCCATGTAGAACTGTAAGTCCAATTAAACCACTTTTTCTTCCCACTCTTGGATATATCTTTATCAGCAGCATGAAAATGGACTAACACAGTAAATTGGTACCAGGAGAGTGGGGCACTGCTGAAAAAATACCCAAAATGTGGAAGCGACTTTGGAACTGGGTAACAGGCGGAGGCTGGAACAGTTTGGAGGGCTCAGAAGAAGATAGGAAAATGTGGGAAAGTTTGGAACTTGCTACAGACTTGTTGAATGGCTTTGTCCAAAATGCTGATAGCAATATGGACAATAAAGTCCAGGCTGAGGTGGTCTCGGATGAAGATGAGGAAGTTGTTGGGAACTGGAGTAAAGGTGATTCTTGTGTTTTAGCAAAGAGACTAGCAGCATTTTGCCCCTTCCATGGAGATTTGTGGAACTTTGAACTTGAGAGAGATGATTTAGGTTATCTGGCGGAAGAAATTTCTAAGCAGCAAAGCATTCAATAGGTGACTTGTGTGCTGTTAAAGGCATTCAGTTTTATAAGGGAAACAGAGCATAAAAGTTTGGAAATTTGCAGCCTGACTATGCAATAGAAAAGAAAAACCCATTTTCTGGGGGAGAAATTCAAGCCAGCTGCAGAAATTTGCATAAGTAGCAAGGAGCCTAATGTTAATCCCCAAGACCATGGGGAAAATGTCTCCAGGCCATGTCAGGGCAGCCAGGAGGCCCAGGAAGAAAAAGTGGTTTCATGGGCCAGGCCCAGGGTCCCCAGGCTGTGTGCAGCCTAGGGACTTGGTGTCCTATGTCCCAGCCACTCCAGCCATGGCTGAAAGGGGCCAACATACAGCTCGGGCTGTGGCTTCAGGGAGTGGAAGCCCTAAGCCTTGGCAGCTTCCACATGGTGTTAAGCCTGCAGATGCACAGAAGTCAAGAAGTGAGATTTGGAAACCTCCGCCTAGTTTTCAGAAGATGTATGGAAATGCCTGGATGCCCAAGCAACAGTTTGCTGCAGGGGAGGGGCCCTCATGGAAAACCTCTGCTAGGGCAGTGCAGAAGGGAAATGTGGTATCAGAGGCCCCACACAGAGTCCCTACTGGGGCACTGCCTAGTGGAGCTGTGAGATGAGGGACACTGTCCTCCAGACCCCAGAATGGTAGATCCACCAACAGCTTGCACCATGTGCCTGGAAAAGCTGCAGGCACTCAACACCAGCCGTGAAAGCAGCCAGGAGGGAGGCTGTACCCTGCAAAGACATAGGGGCAGAGCTGCTCAAGACCATGAGAACCCACTTCTTGCATCAGCATGACCTGGATGTGAGACCTGGAGTCAAAGGAGATTATTCTGCAACTTTAAAATTTGACTGCCCTGCTGGATTTCGGACTTGCATGGGCCCTGTAACCCCTTTATTTTGGCCAATTTCTCCCATTTGGAATAGCTGTACCCCTGTTGTATCTAGGAAGTAACTAGCTTGCTTTTGATTTTACAGGCTAATAGGTGGAAGGGACTTGCCTTGTCTCAGATGAGACTTTGTACTGTGGACTTTGGGTTAATGCTGAAAAGTGTTGGCTTTGGGGGACTGTTAGGAAGGCGTGATTGGTTTTGAAATGTGAGGACATGAGATTTGGAGGGGCCGGGGGCAGAATGATATGGTTTGGCTGTGTCCCCACCCAAATCTCAGCTTGAAATTGTATCTCCCAGAATTCCCACGTGTTGTGGGAGGGACCCAGGGGGAGGTAATTGAATCATCGGGGCCAGTCTTTCCTGTGCTATTCTCGTGATAGTGAATAAATTTCACAAGATCTGATGGTTTATCAGGGCTTTCTGCTTTTGCTTCTTCCTCATTTTCTCTTGCTGACACATAAGAAGCACCTTTCGCCTCCCGCCATGATTCTGAGGCCTCCCCAGCCATGTGGAACTGTAAGTCCAAGTACTCTTTTTCTTCCCAGTCTCGGGTATGTCTTTATAAGCAGCATCAAAACAGACTAATACAGATGCTTTAAGCAAGCCCTTGTCTAATAAGGTATTTAATAGCACTTAGGGACTATTAGATGTCCCATTTCTCTTCTCTTTCATTTCTCTTATCTCTTCTCACCCCAGTGTAACAAATTGCTACAGGTTTTTACCAAAATGCTGCAGCAGTAGTTGGAAATGAGTTATTTTGCATTACTAAAGTGTTCAATCACATTATCACGGGTCACATGTGCATATAACCAGGAGATGGCCAAATAACGTCTATTGCAGTGATTTTGCAAATTCAGCATAGTCAATGTATCCATCATTGTTCTTGTCATCATCTCTCAAAACACCATCTATTATGTTAATCAGTTCATCTTCGCTCATTAGTGGTGCCTGTTCACTCCCTTCCTACAAAATACAAATTAAACAATGATGAGTTGCACATTTTACCAGAAGTGCTTAGCTAATGTCCAAAATATCCATGTTCTTTCATGGGCAGTGTTTATTAAAAAAAAAAAGAAAAACAAAACAAATGTCCACGCTCATATGTGTCCAAAAACTTTCAATGGAGTATGGGGCGACTTCTAGGAATATATATATACACACACACATATACATACATATATATATATATATAGAGAGAGAGAATATATATTATTGAGTCAATTTATAATAATCCAGTTGAGAAATTACATTTGCCAGATAAAAGAAGGCCCTTCGAAATAGGTTTTTGCTTATTTGTTTCATTACGGCTCATTCTTTTTTAATTGGAAAAGTGCCAGTCCTCCTGAGGGTCAGTTCTGTGCACAAATTTGCCTGATAAAATAGAAAGAGTGACGAACTGGACAACAAGTTGGCATCAAAACAAGAGGAAGAAGGCACTGCTGATCAGCAGAACCTGTTACGATCTTTGAGGAGAAAGTATTTCCCATGCTCCAAGACCAGGGATAGTGGGCTGAGGCCGCTCACATCCTTGGCTGGTTCTTCCTTTGTCACATCTCCCACATTCACCCTTCCCTTTCCTATCACCACCACCATTCTCATCTGCCAGGACTGCCGAGCGCTAATTCCTCCGCCTAATATTAGTCTCTCCTCATGTCCTTCGGTGTGTCTCCCACAGCCAAGGATCTTCCCTAAACAATGCCATTCTCCTGGGCAAAACCGTTCATGCTCCCTGCTGCCTTCAAACCTCACCTGCACTCCTAGCAGCCAATGTAACCCCACCCACCTGGCTAACTTTGCCTTGCTTCCTCTCTATAGAGGGCAGTGTGGCAAAAGGGGAATGACATTAAACGTGGAGGCACAAGGATTTGTTTTTTTTTTGGAGACAGGGTCTGACTCTGTCACCCAGGCTGGAGTCCAATAGCATGATCACAGCTCACTGCAGCCTCGACCTCCCAGGCTCAGGTGTTCCTCCAGACTACCCTCCTACCCCCTGTCACCCCAGCAGCTGGGACTATAAGCGAGCATCACTATGCCCAGCTAATTTTTGTAGAGATGGGATATCGCCATGCTGCCCAGGTTGGTCTTGAACTCCTGGGCTCAAGCGATCCTCCTGCCTCAACCTCCCAAAGTGCTGGGATAACAAGCATGAGCCACTGTGCTTAACCTGGCACAAGATCTTGATTTCAGTTTCCTCACCTAGAAAACAGGAGGGTTTTGTTTGTTTCTTGTTTTCTGAGACAGGGTCTTGCTCTATTGCCCAGGCTGGAGTTCAGTGGCAAGATTGCAGCTTGCCGCAGCCTCAACCTCTCAGGCTCAAGTGATCCTCCTACTTCAGCCTCATGAGTAGCTGGGACTATGGGCACGTGCCACTGAAAATGGAAGTATTAACAATGCCTGCCACTGCCTACTCAAGATGTTACAAAGATCCAATGAGATCTCTAACCTACTTGAAAGTGCTTCAGAAACTTTGGAGCACCGTACAGTATCACATAGCCCTCAAATACTGCCATGTCCCTGAATCCCTTGGTCTCAATTCACCATTCTTCCCAAATGGAATAACTTCTCCCTTGCTCTGCAGTTTGAATGCGGTCTGTCTTTTAGGCATTAACTCTCATACTCTGGTGTGTATCAGAAATGCCTGTAGCACTTAAAGATACAAATGCCCAGCCCTGGGACTTCTGCCTCAGCAAGTTATCCTTTTCCGGAAGGATCGCTGAACAGAAAGAGGCAGAACACAGAAGAGAAAGAAGCAGCAGCACCTTTCTTTTCTTTTCTTTTTCTTTTTTTGAGACAAGGCGTCGCTCTGTTGCCCAGGCTGAAGTGCAGTGGCATGATTATGGCTCACTATAGCCTCGACATCCTGGACTCAAGCAATCCTCCCACCTTAGCCACCTGAGTACCTGGAACTACAGGCATGTGCTACCAGGCCTGGCTAATTTTTTAATTTTTGTTTTGTTTGTTTTGTAGAGATAGGGTCTCACTATATTGCCAAGGCTGGTCTTGAACTCCTGGCTCAAGTGATCCACTTTGGCCTCCCAAAGTGCTGGGATTACAGATGTGAGCCACCATGCCCAGTGGAGAAGCAGCACTCTTGGCACATAAGGACAACACAAGTCAACAAGACGGGGGACCAAATTAACAAAGGGAGGCCTTTCTGTGATATAGCCCCCCAAAGCCACCGCCACACCTACCTCCTTATGGACATGAGTGATGGCTGTGGAGAGTTCTAAGCCATCAAGCAAATTATTGCCATCATAATCATGCATTTTGAAGTAATGGAGCTGCAGTTCTTGTGGTGACATCTCCGCCTCTGGTTTGTTGATGACACCTTCTAGATGCTCCATGATATGCCTAAAAATCAACAGTCAGGTTCAGGCCAATTGGCAGAGACACTGGGATCACGCTGAAATCTTAAGGACTCTGAAAAGTTCAAGTTCTTAAACTTCCTCCAGCTCAGAAAAACAAACACCAACAGTGGCAGACCACACTCGAGGATTACATAGAGATAGACAGACAGGGCCTTGACAGGAGCAGGGAAAGTCAAACAGACTATCTGTTATGCTGGCAGGATTAGGGTGTTCTTTCCCCTTTATTATTAAAACTTTGTTATAACATCTTCAGGCCACCAATTTAAAAATATGTCTTTTAAAACAATTTTTTTTTTTTTTTGAGACAGGGACTCACTCTGCCACCCAGGCTGGAGTGCACGAGCACGATCTCGGCTCACTGTAGCCTCAACTTCCCAAGTTCAGGTGACTCTCCCACTTTAGTCCCCCAAGCAGCTGGGACCATAGGCATGTACTGCCACACCCAGCTAATTTTTTAATTTTTTAGTAGAGACAGGGTTTCCCTATATTGCCTAGGCTGGTCTTGAATTCCTGGGCTCAAGCAATCCACCTGCCTCAGCCTCCCAAAGCACTGGGATTACAGGTGTGAGCCACCGCGCCCAGCCTTAAAAACAAAGGATAACTTAGTATAATGCATGAGGCTAACTGGCGCAAGACAAAAGCTGCAAGAAATGATTCAGTGTTTGAACGTGTTGATTAAAAAAAGGTCTTGTTATAGTCAAGAAACCTTAGCTATTTTCTGAATTCTGCTACTACGACTGTGTATGTGTACCTGTGTGTCTATTTGTATGTGTGTGTGTCTGTCTGTGGTGAAAAAAGGAGAGACTGGATTCAGACAAGTAATCTGTCCCATTTGGGCCTAAAGATCTTCCACCTGTGATACAATGATGACAAAAGAATACCTGACTTATAGGTGGCAATAAGGAGTAAGAATCATTCTCGAAGAATGTCAAGGAGCCATAGAAACAGGAAGAAGGAAAGGAGGACTAAGCATGCCCTTGCTGCTGGCTCAGCTGCAGATGATGGGAAGGCCCCTGGACCACAGCCCGGGCTGAATACGTACTCTTGGTCGTGCACTGTGTTCTTATCCAGGCCCATGCTGCCGGGTTGGGAGAAGCTGGCTGCAGGCTCCTCAGCCCTGGCGCCTGGGGCACAAAAGGCCCAGAGCAGGCCACACAGGAAGGGGGTTCTGAGCAGGGATCTCATGGTCATCAGTATCTGTGAGACGGGAAACACAGAAGAGGAAGGCAGAGCATCAGAGCCAAGGTTTCGTTCAGGGCTTGACATGGCATGATCCTGGGAAACCTGATGAAGCAGTGAGGTTAGGAAGACAGCTTGTCAAACAAGGCCCAATGCCAGCTCTGCTTTGAGACTACAGGATGACCCTGGGCACTCCAAGTCACTCAAATGGCAAGGGAAGGCTCATGAGGTTTCCTGAAGCGCCTGCAGAGTGCCAAGCAACACGTGAAAGCTTGAAGGGACTGGAAGATTATTCCTGCCTCCCAGAAGCTACAGTCCACTGAAAGAAATATTTTCTACCAAGAGCACCAGGAAAGGCAGCCAGCAAGTTATACCAGAATATCAGAGAAAGAGAAAACCCTCTAGGAGTTCAGGGGAAGAAATCTCCTCCGGGTAAAGGAAAATCAGAAAAGGCTGATTGAGGTGACACTGCAGCTGGGTCTGGACAGATATGCAGGGACTAAAGGACCACAGGAATGGTGGGAGCAGAGTGGCAGGTGCCCACAAGCGGGAAAGAAACTACAAGTAGTTCAGCTGGGCTGCAGCCTAGAGGGTAGGAAGCCGACAGGACAGAGGTGGCTCCAAGGGCTAGACAGGCTGCACTGGACATGGCTTTGCACACTAGGCCAGGGCTTGACATCTCCTGCAGAGAGAGAGGACAGTCACTTACAATTCGTGAATGGGAGGTGAGATCAGAGCTTGGTTTCAGAATGACTCATCTGAAGGCACAGTGGGGAAGGCATGAAGTGGCAAAAGCAAGACTAGAGGCAGAAGCATGGTAGCCAAGGGAAGTGGTAAGGCGGGTCAGATCAAGGTCTGCGGCAGTGGACAAGGAGAACACCTTAACTCCTCCTTCTGTACCTCCTGGTCGGTGACAGTGGCAAGTAACTTAACCACGGTGAGCAGGCACTGGAAAGGAAAGTTATGGAGAAATCAGGATTCTATCGGGAACTCCCAGGGTTTGGCCACACTTGGAATTGTGGTCAATAAGATGACACAGTCAGCTACAGAGCAAGTTCTCAGAGGGCAGGGAGAACTTTAATCCCACCAGTATTACCTGCCAAGAGTCAGGCAGGCCTTTAATAATTGTTGATTCAATGGAAAGTCTTGGTCTGTCCAAGGGCTGACAGACCTCAAAAAGGAAGGTGAAGGGCAGCCAGGTGACCTACATACAAAAACAAAAGACCTGACCAAACACTCGCTTCCCAAAAGGCAAAACAGATTCTGCTAGATAACAAGGCCAGGGATTTCTAATAGGCCAATGGTAGTCCACAGCCCCAAACCAACAGTGGTAAAGACAGACCATAAGGCACTGGTCATCCCCTTATACACGCTACACACAGGGCTCAGCTCCGAGGCTGCAGCTGTCTCTGTGCCTGGGGCTGGGAGGTAGAGGTGTTATAGCCCCTCTTACCCATCCTAACAGGCTCTCGGGGCAGAAGCCTGAGAGTGTGAGTGTGCCACCCTACAACACTTAGAAAAATTTCCCAAATCCATTTTTCCCATTACCGGTATTGCTTCCCATGGCCCCCTCCTTAAAGGGGACACTGTGATGTCTAACTTACAGGATAGGCCAGGCATGGTGGCTCATACCTATAATCCCAGCATTTTGGGAGGCTGAGGCAGGAGGATCACTTGAGGCCAGGAGTTTGAGATCAGCCTGGACAACACAGCGAGACCCCATCTCTACAAAAAAATAAAAAATTAGCTGAGTGTAGCAGTGCACCCCTATAGTCCCAGCCACTCAGGAGGCTGAGATGGGAAGATTGCTTGAGCCCAGTTCAAGGCTGCAGTACACTCCAGCCTGGGTAACAGAATGAGACCCTGTTCCCCACCACCAAAAAAAGGAAGAAACTTCCAAGATGCTAAAAAGCACCTAGAATCTAGTCTGCTACTAAACAGTGACATTGAAATGCAATCTGTCTCAGACTTTTTATTTTTTAATTTTTATTTTTTTGAGATGGAGTCTTGCTCTGTCGCCAGGCTGGAGTGCAGTGGCACAACCTTGGCTCACTGCAACCTCCACCTCCCAGGTTCAAGCAATTCTCCTGCCTCAGCCTCCAGAGTAGCTGG
>NW_012114599.1:2180740-2193380 GCF_000951035.1 Colobus angolensis palliatus | reverse complement strand
ATCTTGAATAAAAATATTCCATGTGATATTCATAAGAGTACCTTACTATTCATTGGATATTTTCTTTCTTTCTTTTTTTTTTTTTCCTAGAGATAGGGTCTCACTCTGTCACCCTGGCTGGAGCGCAGTGGTGCGATCTTGGCGCACTGTAGCCTCAACCTCCTGGGCTCAAGCGTTCCTCCTGCCTCAGGCCCTGGAATAGCTGGTACCACAGGCACACTGCTACCATGCCTGGCTAATTTTTGTATTTTTTGTAGAGACAAGGTTTCACCATGGTGGCCAGGCTGGTCTCGAGCTCTGGGCTCAAGCAATCTGTCTTCCTTGGCCTCCCAAAGTCCTAGGATTATGAGTGTGAGCCACCGTGCCACAGCCTTCATTGGAAATTTCAAGAGTACTCTTAGTTTTTGGTAAATCATATGTTTGGCAAATGGGGTAGCTTGGATATTGAACTAACTAATCCTTCAACAAATTGGCCTTTAGGGATGTGGGCTGCTGCCATTCAGCTTTCAGTATTTTTCTATAATACAGATCTATTCATTGCACTCGTACTTGTTATTTATTTATTTCAGTGATGGGGGTTGTCTCGCTATGTTCCCCAGGCTAGATTTGAATTTCTGGGCTTAAGCGATCTTCCCACCTCAGCATCCTGAGTAGCTGGGACTACCAGCATGCACCACCACACCCACTTGTGTTTTTTTTAACAATATGTTGAGCCAGGTGCAGTGGCTCATGCCTATAATCCTAGCACTTTGGGAGGCTAAGGCAGGTGGATCACTTGAGGTCAGGAATTCGAGACTAGCCTGACCAGCATGGTGAAACCCCATCTCTACTAAAAATACAAAAAAAATTTGCCGGACATGGTGGCGTGCACCTGTAATCCCAGCTATTTGGGAGGCTGAGGCACAAGAATCGCTTGAACCCAGGAGACAGAGGAGACAGAGGTTGCTGTGAGCCAGGATCACACCACTGCACTGCAACCTGGGCAACAGAATGAGACTGTCTCAAAAAAATTTAAAAAAAAAGTGTCCAGACCCTGATAAGGCCACTGCCACTGTACCTGGTACCAGAAAACAAGGCTTCAGGTAACTCCTAGCAGTGACTGCCCAGGCCATAGCAGAACAACTTGTTCCGACCACACATCTTAGAGTTCTGGGACAGGAAGGATCAGAGAAGGGAATCCAGCTCCTCCTAAGCCTTTTAGCCTCATTTACATCAAATGTCTCTTCCTCTAGTGAGGCCTTTCCAAGTCTAGAGTAGGTATTCTTCCTGCAGGCTCCCAAGTGCTTCCGTTCAGAATGCTCCTGTCCACAGGTGATGACAGCTGCAAATGAATTCTTTTTTTCTTTTGTTTTCTTGTGTGTTAATGAATTCTTGAAAAACTGCCTGATTACTTGTCAGTGCCCCTTGCTGGACGGGCTTCGAGAGGACTTGGACTGAATCCACATTCCTAGTATGAGGCACAGTGCCTGGAACAGAAGCTGCTGGTTCTTAGCCTGTGTGCCATGGTCCTCGGGGAGCTGGGGGGACCACCTTTGCAGATATGCTGCCAATTTTTAATGTCACTGTAACTGAAGATGAAACTTTTCTTTTGGAGATATCTATCATGGAACCTATGGCACCATTTCCTCCAACTATGTGATTGGATGCTTAACATATCCATTTGGGGTGTGTGTGTCGGGGGCAGGGGAAATTCTATTTAGACAATGCCAAAAAGCAACTAAATGATTAATAATATAGTAACTATGAGTCCAAATTATCCCTTCTTTAAGGGAGGCAGGATAAAGGCCAAGAACCACTGATTTTTGAACTTGTCTCATTTTGGTTTGGTGTTGCAGGTTTCTAACCATTGGAATGTAACAAAAGCCAAATCGATAAACATACAGAAAAAAAATTCCTCCAAGCGGTACATTGAAAACAGGAAATCAGGCTGGGCATGGTGGCTCATGCCTGTAATCTTAATACTTTGAGAGTCTGAGGCAAGTGAATCACTTGAGCCCAGGAGTTCAAGACCAGCCTGGACAACATGGCGAGACTCCTTCTCTAAAAAAAAAGAAAGAAAGAAAGAAAAAAAAGAGAGAGGAAGAAAGGAAGGAAGGCAGGCAAGGGAGGAAAAGATAGAAAACACGGAATCTAACTGCCATATAACAAATTAAACTGCTGACAGTCAAAAGAAACCATAAGCAACTCCCTCTGCCCAAATAGGAGGTTGCATCATCCATGCTCTAACTACTTAGCTCAAGGCCATGGGCAAACAGCCTGAAGATAAGCCCCAGCTCATTGGCCTTCTTTAGGAAATTATAAAGGCCAGGCTGAAGAAAAACACAAGGGAGGAGAGATTTCTGCAAAGGGACTTCAGAGCACAACCCATACCTTGAGACAGCCCTCACAAGGCGCAGCCTCGGTCCTGGGAGGGCGGTGCTGGACCATCAGCAGCAGTGCGCCTCCCAGTGCCTTGGCTGTTACAGTGCTCCCCTCCTGCTCTGCCAGCCTCTTCCTGGACCATAGCCTCCCCTCCTACTGGTTCCATCTGTCCATCTCCACCTTCCTTCCAGGACAGGTTCAAATGTCACCTCAGGATTCTTCCAGCCAACAACAATTGCTCTCTCATCCGACCTCAGTCTGCAGCCTCTCACACTCATTTGACCTGAACATACCATCACAGGTTGTTCTCCTTTTCCATTTTTCTCTTTTTCTCCCTCTCTGAGAGTCAGGACCCTCGCTCCTCTGTCTCTCATTTACCCTATTGATTTCTGCTGAGCTGACCTGGCTCATGGTTGAATCAGGGCAGTGAGTCTTGGCACCTAGGTGCCAAGCTATCCCACAGCAGATCTAGCCTAAGTTGGAACTTCCTTTGGGGCCCTCCAGTGGTTTGACCTGGCCCAACCCTTCCCTCCTGTTGTGTCATCAGTCCTATCCGCACTAAGAGTTTGGGGCCAGCCTTCCTGCCAGCAGCTAGTAGCAGCTTCTCCCTCAGATCAGGGACCCTTGGTTAAGAATTCAAACCCAAAGCAGCCACACTCACCAACATCCAGATATCCTGTACCCACAGCCAATGCCAAAGAAAAACTGACCAGTACTTTCTCACTTACCCCTGTTATGGTCCTGGAACGAAGGCAAGAAAATAATCAACTTCCTAGGCTAAAGAAACCTCTACACGGACTGAGGGTTGAGAATTGGTTCTGAAAAAGCAGGCATTTAATATTAATAACTTGATCTATTTGTTCATCTAGGGAGCGCAAGGAGCACCCATGCTTCATTTATACATTTAATTACCGTACTAATAGCACAAGGTGCTGAAGATAGTAATATGACCTTGATAAACTCCTCTCACACAGATTACAACCTGGTAGAAAAGAGACACCAGCAGGCAGACACTCGTGGGGTACCACGAAATCACCAACTCACAACTGAAATAACACATGAAGGATAAGAAGGATTATTTCAACCAAAGGACAGTGCCTCAGACATTACGAACATATTGAAGGAACATGTAAACCCAGAAGGAACTTGTTCTGATCCAAGAACCAAAAAAGATACAGTATGGTTGAAGACACAGTAGTGTGGAGACAAATGAATCTAAAGTTAAAAGAAGACAAGTCTTGAAGGGCTTTGTAAGCTCTGTTCAAGAGCTTGGAAAAGCAACGAGAATCCAAGGAAGGGTGGTAAGGGAATGGGGGGATGGTTCTGATGACATGATCAGATTTCTGTTTTAAGACCACAGCTGTAGCCTCTCTGTATAGTACAAACTACAAGGATGAAGAAGAGACGCAGGCATCATCAGGAAGACACCGAAGTAGTTCAGAGGAGAAAAGGTGGCCTGAACTAGGTAGGGTAGGGGGATGGGACTGGAGAATGAACGTATCCAAGACAGCTTTGCGAGGGATTAGATGTGGGTGGGTAAAGGAGTGCAGCAAGTGAGAATGATGCCCAATTCTGGCTTGGGCACCTGGGTGGATGGCACTGCCATGCCCAGAGAGGGAATACAATAGGAGATCAGCTTCCCCCGCCGGGCACGACGGGACCCGAGGTTTCCCCCAGAGGGAGATGGGGGAACAAGGAGCAGACGGAGAGTAACGCCTCCGGCCCGCTGCTTTTGGTCCGGGCCAGGAGCAGTGTCCACCCGACACAGCTGGTCCCACAGGACGACCCTGGGGCCCCCAGGGACCAGCGAAGGGGGCGGAGATCTGCCCAGTCGGCCCCGTCTGGCTCCAGAGCCCCGATGGGGCACAGGCTTGAGCCCCGATGGGGCACAGGCTTCCGCCCCGGGAGACAGGCCGCCCTCCTAGCCGTTTAAGCGTCCCGAGACGGCCTGGGGGCCCAGCCCCCGCCCCTAGACAGCTCCAGCCTCTCATCTGGAGCCCAAGCCCCCAGCCCAAAGGAGAGGCGCCGGGATCCCGCCCGCTGCGGACTGTGCGCTACTTCACTCACCCTTACGGTCTCCTAGGCAGACGCGAAGCCTTCCAACGTGAGCCTCACCAGCCCCCGTCCCCAGTACGCTCTTCCTCGGCCTCGCCCCGCCCCCACGACCTACCCTGCGCACGCGCGCTCCCTACCGCTCGCCCATTGGCGCCGCCAGGCCCCTCCCGCTGCGCGACGGCGGGCTATGAGGAAGGCTCGAGTGAGTCCACGTGTAATGGGCCCGCGCCCAGCACTGGCGGGACTGACGTAGTTCTACCTGCTTTCCCGAGGGCGACACTCGGCTCCACTCCAGTTGGGCCGCTGGACGCCCTAGGGGCCGGGCAGGTTGCTAGGCAACCCCGGAAGCCCTCAGGAACGTAGTTCCACGTGCGATGTAGGATGGCGGATCCCGATGGGGCAGATTCCAAAGCCGGCCCCCAACTCCGCTCCGCCTCTCCTATACATTGCCGTTGTTTCAGGTCTCTTGGTTCGTCCTGCAGCAAGTTGGGAAGAAAGATAATAGGAATGCTAATTCCTTCCTGATGAAATGACCAGAACACGCTGGAGCCGGCCTTGGACGCTACGTTTCAAGATTGGCCTGCTTCCAGCTTCTGCCAGCCCCAGTGCACGAGCTGCGGTAGCTGCTGTACCTGCTGTGCCTGTTCGCTTCCACAGGAGTCCCAGCAAGACTATGCGACCCAGTTCAAATACCACTTTCCCTGTACCGTTCGTGAAATCAGCAGCTTTTGTCATTCGAGAGAGGACAAGTTACTTAAAAACAGACTCATGAACAAATAGGTAAAGGAAAACATCATCCCTGTATAATCCTGCCCTTACACCTGTGCTCCTATACAAGATTAACATTCAGTGAGTATCTCTTAACCTGATGGATAAATAGTGTAGGGCAGTCGTTTCGTTTTTTTGTTTTGTTTTGAGACGGAGTCTCGCTCTGTCCCAGGTTGGAGTGCGGTGGCGTAATCTTGGCTCACTGCAACCTCCGCCTCCCAGGTTCAAGCTATTCTCCTACCTCAGCCTCCCGAGTAGCTGGGATTACAGGCGTGCGCCACCATGCCCGCCTAATTTTTATATTTTTAGTAGAGACGGGGTTTCACCATGTTGGCCAGGCTGGTCTCGAACTGCTGACCTCTTGATCCTCCCGCCTCAGCCTCCCAAAGTGCTGGGATTACAGGCGTGAGCCACCACGCCCCGCAGGACCATGGTTTTTTTTTTTTTTTAAACTCTTCTCCCATTTCTGTCCATAAAGGTGCATAATCGTTTTTCAGGTGAACCTGGGTCCGGATAGGAAAGACAAAGGAAGTGGCTAAGTAGTTAGATGCCTTGAAAGTTGGCTAACGCCACTGCCATTGACTGTCTCGTACCTTTTCCCACCTTCATCTGAGATTGAAATCTGTCACCCCATCCCTGAGAAAAATCCCATAATCCCTAATTTTTTTTTTCTTTTTTTAAAGAAAAGAATCTCCATGTTGCCCAGCTCCTCTCGAACTCCTGGATTCAAGCAATCCTCCCACCACCTCCACTTCCCAAAGTGCTGGGATTACAGGGGTGAGCCACCGCGCCGGGACAAAGAATCCCTAAGTTTTGAGGAAACCCTATTAATTCAAGACCCATTCTTCTTTCCTTACTCTGAACTTTGGGTTAGTTTGATCTAGTTCCTTCTTTTACCCTGCACCTGCCATTCATCCATCTCTTCATCCATTCATCCACCCCTCCCTTTGTTCATTTATTCATTAATTCAATAACATTTCTTGAATATCTTCTATGTGCTATGCACTCTACTAGGAGCTACTAGAGATACAAATAAGACAAATGAAGTGTCAAGAAGCTAGTGTCTGGTAAATGGATAAAGTGTCCTCATTCTAGCCATTGCTTTCATTTTTTTCCTATGGATGTTATCCTCTGTTATGTCTCTCTTGAATCGACAGTCACTCCCTCTCTACCAGATAATTCCCATCAACATATAAACTTGCTCTGTTTTCTCCCCCACCATACCACTGAAACTGCAATCTCCATGCAAATCTAGTGGTCTCTTTGATCTCTTGTTTTTATTTTACTTGCCCTCTCAACACTTTTATCAAAGCCAACCACTCTCACTTAGGAACACTTTCTTCTCTTGTTTTCTGACACCACACACTCTGAGTCCTCCTGCTGCCTCTCTGATTATCCTTTCTTGGGCTTCTTAATTGGCTTCTCAACCTGTAAATATCAAAGTGTCCAGGGTTCTGTCCTGAGTCACCTTCTCTACCCTCTCTCCCTATGTGAGTTTACCTAGTCCTATGCGTTAGATACCATTTATAAATAGATGACTCCAAAATATGTCTCTCTGACAGGGACCTCTGTGTGTAATTCCTAACTCCTGTGAATAACTGCCTACTTGATGTCTCCATATGAATGTCAGACTGGCATCTCAAACCTAATGTGTCCCCCCAAAATCTTGATTTTCACCCCCAAACCTGCACCTCTCTCAGTCTTGTCCATTTTAGTATATGTCACTGCTACTCATTCTGTTGTTCAAACTAAAATTCTATGAGCTATTCTTGATTTCTCTCATTCCTTTACCTTTAAATCCTTCAGCAAAACCTGTTGATACTATCAAAGTATATCCTGAGTCTTTGACTTCTTTCCACCTCCACTAAACCATTCTAGTCCAGTAGTAGATGATGCCGCCGGACTACTTGAGAGAGAGCTTCCTAACCGACCGTCCTGCTTCCATTCTTGCCCCGCTATGGTCCATGAGTGAGAAGCTGCCTTTGATTAAGCCATTTTATAGGTGGGTGTTCTAATAACTTGTAGCTGAACCCATTCCTAACAGGCAAATAATTTGATACAGCAGCAGGATGCTAAAAACAAGATGCTAAAATGTGGAATTGGCTAACTGGAGGTTAAGGTAGCCAGTGTTAAAAGACTCTATTTCAAACTGGAAAGTTGGTGACCCTTATAAGCAGTAGTGAAACTGTCACTTGCTGAACCTTGGATACAGGCCACATGCCAACCAAAGCTGTATTTTTGGAGAAATCTCAGGAGCAATATGGAACATTAGTGAGTGTTGCCTTTTTTAGTAGCTTTCAGCAAACTCCTTCAAGAGAGGGGCAACTCTAGATTAGAAATAACTGATTTGAAAGCAGAGATTAAAGAAAGTAAGGACTTGGTAAGAGAGGATCTCTTTACCTGCAGCCTACTATTTAAGTTGGCCAAGAGTCTCATAACTTGGAACCTTGCTGAAATACCCCGTTTACTTTGTGTACTCAGGTTGAAACTAGTACAAGTAGAGACAAAGAGGTAGCTTTATCAGGAGATAGGTCGGCCATCCTAAGATACTAGAATGGCCTCTAGGCGGCATCTCTTTCCTCAGCTGTTTTGAATTGTCTCAAGACAATGTTTTACCTATATAGGAGATTCCAGAGTGGATGAGAATAGAGGTGAGAATAAGATTTCAATTTACACCTTTTTAGTATTGCTTTGATTTTGTAAACGATGTATTACTTATTTGGAAAAATAAATAGAAAAATATTGCATAAAAACAATTTAAAGACTCTAGATAGGCTGGGCGAGGTGGCTCACGCCTATTATCCCAGCACTTTGGGAGGCTGAGGCAGCGAATCACCTGAGGTCAGGAGTTCGAGACCAGCCTGGCCAACATGGTGAAACCTCGTCTCTACTAAAAATACAAAATTAGCTGGGTGTGGTGGCGCATGCTTGTAATTCCAGGTACTTGGGAGGCTGAAGCAGGAGAATTGCTTGAACCCAGGAGTCAGAGGTTGAGGTGAGCAGAGATCGCACCATTGCACGTCAGCCTGGGCAACAAGAGCTAAACTCTGTCTCTAAATAAATAAATAAGATTTTAGATAAGTTCTTTGTGATTACGATACATGAAATTGATTGGAAGTCTAACAAATGATTGAGGTAATCCTGTGTCCCTAAAATTTCAAGCCTGGTCAACAACAGTCTGTTGCTGTTCAGCCCTGTGGTAATCTCTGAACCCTGGAATTCCTTCCAACAGGGAGTAGGATGCAAAAGGTGTGCGTTCTGCACGACTAGAGGAAAAAACAAGGGTGCGGCTTCCAGATTCTCCAACTGAGAACTTAATACACTGCCACCAAAAAAACTCTGCAGTTTCTTTTGTTTAGAGAAAGGGTCTTGCTGGGTCACCCTTGCATTGCATGAGGGTGACGTCAATGGGTTACATGTTCTAGGCTCTGTTGTCAGCTGGGATGGGGCTTTGTATTTCTCTCTCCCTTATTCGTATTTCTAATAAGGGTGAACTGTGGTGTTAAAAGCTTGGAATGTTGGCATGTGTCGTGGTGTTCTGAATTCAGATATACTATAAACTGGGGTGGTGAAAATGATGGCCATCTGCATTTGATGACCTTGGTTCTTCCATCTTTGACTTTATCAAAGCACACATCACTCCTAATGAAAAGTCTGTGTTGATTTCTTCAAATTCATGTTGGGGGAAGGTATGTATATTAATTATGTATACATTAATACATAATGTATGTATTAAGTAACATAAATTAGCATTCCTTAATATCCCTTTTGCCTCTCTCTCTTCTCTCATCATGTTGTTCTTGTTTGGGGTTTTTGACATTAGTTATTCTAGATAAACATTCTCTTCTTCAGTCTTATCCTTTTTTTGAGACGGAGTCTCAGTCACCCAGGCTGGAGTACGGTGGCATGATCTCGGCTCACTGTATTCTTTGCCTTCTGGGTTCAAGCAGTTCTCCTGCCTCGGCCTCCCAAGTAGCTGGGATTATAGGCAACCACGACCACACCCAGCTAATTTTTTGTATTTTTAGTAGAGATGGGGTTTCACCATGTTGGCCAGGCTGGTCTCGAACTCTGAACTCAGGCGATCCACCTGCCTCAGCCTCCCAAAGTGCTGAGATTATAGGCATGAGCCACCATGCCTGACCTTAGTCTTAGCCTTTAAAAAGAAAAAAAAAGATACATTTATCAAAAATTTGATCACCCTGACATCCCATATCTCTTGAAGTTTCTCCTGAACTTGCCTATCTATTTGAACACCTCCTTCAAAGGCATTTTCATTGTGAATTTTGTGTGGTAAACTTCTGAGGTCTCCCCTGCCTGAGGGTATTTGTATTACTCTCACATTAAAATGAAAATGTGGCTGCCTACAAAACTTAAGAGTTCTTTTCCTTCGATACTTAAAGAAATAAATATATGATCATAAGAAAAACTATACGATAATTTTAAAAAGGCATCTGACAAAATTTAATCCCTATTCATGATATAAAAAAAAAAAACAAAAAACTTTCAGCACACTGGGAATAGAGGGATACTCTCTCCACCTGACAGGGCACCTGTTAAAAACCCACAGTTAATATTCTTAGAGTGGAAGACTGAATGCTTTTCCCTTAATATCAGAAACAAAGCAAGGATGTCCACCTTCAACACTATTGAAAGTGCTTTAGTATATTTGTTATACTAGAGCTTTAAGCCATTAGAGAACAAGATATAAAAGGCATACAGGCTAAGAAGAAAAAGTAAAACTATCTTTATTCACAAATAATATGATCATGCATGTAGAAAATCCTAAATAACCTAGGAAAAAGCTACTAGAGCTATTGATTTAGCAATGTCACAGGATACAGTATACAATTAATGGTATTTCTATACATGAGCAATGAGCAAGTAGAAATGGAAATGCTTAAAATACCATTATAATAGCATCCCAGAACATGAAATACTCAGGGGCAAGTCTAATTTAGTTATTTGAAGGATACTTTCTCTTCATAGTCTAGTCATTCTCTTCTCTGAAGTTCTTGTGCTCCAGTCCTGCAGTGGTGTCTACTCTTGTCTCTTGTGAAAGCATAACTCAAAGACAATAGTTATCTTCATGCAAATGATATGCTCACTTTAAAGAAAATAGCCATTAAGCTATATAAACAAAAAAAGGATTTATAAGACAGCAATCCCCAACTTTTTGGCACCAGGGACCGGTTTCATGGAAGACAATTTTTCCATGGAAGTGGTAGGGGAAGGGACAGTGGTTTCAAGATGAAACTGTTCCACCTCAGATCATCAGGCATTAGTTAGATTCTCATAAGGAGTGTGCAACCTAGATCCCTCACATACACAGTTCACAGTAGGGTTCACGTTCCTATAAGAATCTCATGTTGCCACCGCTGATCTGACACTGACAGGAGGCAGAGCTCAAGCGGTAATGCTCGCTGGCCCACCCACTGTTCACCTCCTGCTGTGCAGCTGACCCACACTAGTCAGTGGGTGAGGGCCCCTGTAAGAAATGAGAGAGAACAATAAAAAACTAAAGACATTCTGGGAACAGTAAGTTTTTGGATTTTTTCTGGTTTTATATTTGAGTGGAGGAAAGCTGATTAGCTGGTATCCAGCAAAGAGTCTAGTCTGTGAAGCATGCCCTTGAGCAGGCTGGCTAGGGTCATCAAACAACTTTAGTTACTTATATAGATTCTGATGACCTGGAGATTTTAACCGTGGAGTATTGGTGCCAGGCTGATACCATAATGTTGCATTAGGCCTATACCATTTCCTCCTCAGAATTTCTCAGCAATTACTCATGGTGGATTATTTCCTTGAGCATTTTTATAATTTTTGATGAGTTCATTTTTAGTGGGGTTTTGTTTATGGGAGTCCTGTGTGGCCTGGGTTAAGGCTGTGTTTCCTCAGAGAGATTTGATGTTAGCTTCTATCTGCCTGCTATACATTTTTAGCTATTTTTTTTAACTCGTGGGTCCCTGGTTTATATAGGTAGTATTAGACTAAACTCCAGACCTGAGTGCGGGCAGAGTGTAATTGTAAATGCTCAGGGGAAATTTTTATTTTTCCCAGTCAAGGGGCTAGGCCAAGACATACAGCTTTACTGTGTTTCTCTGTGCATCTCTGCAAGTTTTGTTTCTGGTTCATAGGTACTTCAATCCCTGAAGTTGTGAAAGGTAGAAACCACTCAGAGTTTCTCTCACTCAGCAACAAAAAACGTGGAAGACATGTCTACCAAAATGTGGGGAGGGGCTCTTCCCACGCTGGAGCAAGCACATCAATTCTGCAGCAGACACCAGCTGGGGGGCCTCCAATTCAATTCAGTTCTGATGCCATCTACCTAGAGATAGCCTCAGAAACCGCTGGGTGAGGGTTCACTTTTATAAAAGCCTCCTCCTTCCCACCAGTCACAAGTCCAAGGCCCCTAAAACATCTGACTGAACAGCTTCTAGATGGGATTCCCAAGACTCCCTCTTTAATACAGTTTATTACAAAGGCTATTTTAAAGAAAACAAATAGCCAGATGAAGAGATACATTGGGTGAGGTCTGGAAGAGTCCTGAGCACAGGTGCTTCTGTCCCCATGGAGTTGGAATGCACCACCCTCCTGGCCCATGAATGTCTTCTCATTCATCTTCCTGTCAGCCTCCATGTGTTCAGCTCTCTGGAAGCTCTCCAAACCCTGTTCTTTTGGGTTTTTATGGAGGCTTTATTACATAGGCACGATTGACTAAGCCATTAGTCATTGGTGATCAACTTAACCTTCAGCCCCTCTCTCCTCCCTGGAGGTTAGAGGTGGGGCTGAGAGTCCCAACCTTCTAATCACACCTTGGTCTCTCCAGTAAAGAGCTGCCATTCTGAAGTTACCTGGGGTCTGCCAGCCATCAGTCAACCATTAGCTTACAAGAAGACATCACTGCAGTCTCTTAAGGATTGTAGGAGTTGTATGCTAGAAAACAGGGTCAAAGACCAAATATATATTTCACAATATCACAGAAGGTCTAGGCCTTGGAGAGTCGTAGTCATATGTGAAAGTATCAGATCTGTCTCTTTACTCTTTTTAACCCCAAATTTCTTCTCTTGTTGCAGTCTCCATTAAAACTCAGAGTTGGCCAGGTGTGGTGGCTCATGCCTGTAATCCTAACACCTCGGGAGGCCGAGACCGGAGAATCACTTGAGTCCAGGAGTTTGAGACCAGCCTGCGCAACATAGGATGACCCTGTCTCTATAGAAAAACTTTTTTTTTTTTGAGACAAAGTCTCGCTCTTGTTCCCCAGGCTGGAGTGCAGTGGCGCGATCTTAGCTCACTGCGACCTCCGCCTCCTAGGTTCAAGCGATTCTCCTGCCTCAGCCTCCAGAGTAGCTGGGATTGTAGATGCCTGCCACCACGCCTGGCTAATTTTTTTTGTATTTTTAGTAGAGACGGGGTTTCACCTTGTTGGCCAGGCTGGCCTCAAACTCCTGACCTC
>NW_012114599.1:2175192-2180260 GCF_000951035.1 Colobus angolensis palliatus | reverse complement strand
ATCTTGAATAAAAATATTCCATGTGATATTCATAAGAGTACCTTACTATTCATTGGATATTTTCTTTCTTTCTTTTTTTTTTTTTCCTAGAGATAGGGTCTCACTCTGTCACCCTGGCTGGAGCGCAGTGGTGCGATCTTGGCGCACTGTAGCCTCAACCTCCTGGGCTCAAGCGTTCCTCCTGCCTCAGGCCCTGGAATAGCTGGTACCACAGGCACACTGCTACCATGCCTGGCTAATTTTTGTATTTTTTGTAGAGACAAGGTTTCACCATGGTGGCCAGGCTGGTCTCGAGCTCTGGGCTCAAGCAATCTGTCTTCCTTGGCCTCCCAAAGTCCTAGGATTATGAGTGTGAGCCACCGTGCCACAGCCTTCATTGGAAATTTCAAGAGTACTCTTAGTTTTTGGTAAATCATATGTTTGGCAAATGGGGTAGCTTGGATATTGAACTAACTAATCCTTCAACAAATTGGCCTTTAGGGATGTGGGCTGCTGCCATTCAGCTTTCAGTATTTTTCTATAATACAGATCTATTCATTGCACTCGTACTTGTTATTTATTTATTTCAGTGATGGGGGTTGTCTCGCTATGTTCCCCAGGCTAGATTTGAATTTCTGGGCTTAAGCGATCTTCCCACCTCAGCATCCTGAGTAGCTGGGACTACCAGCATGCACCACCACACCCACTTGTGTTTTTTTTAACAATATGTTGAGCCAGGTGCAGTGGCTCATGCCTATAATCCTAGCACTTTGGGAGGCTAAGGCAGGTGGATCACTTGAGGTCAGGAATTCGAGACTAGCCTGACCAGCATGGTGAAACCCCATCTCTACTAAAAATACAAAAATTAGCCAGGCGTGGTGGCGGGCACTTGTAATCCCAGCTACTTGGGAGGCTGAGGCGGGAGAATCTGTTGAACCTGGGAGGCGGAGATTGCAGTGAGCCAAGATCACACCACTGCACTCCAGCCTGGGCAACAAAGCGAGACTCTGGCTCAATCAATCAATCAATCAATCAATAAAATGTTGACACATGCCTGGTCAGAATAAATTAACCTGACTGTATCAACTGACTCATTTGATGTGAAAAGGCAATTCACAAACCAGTTCCTAAGCTGACTTCTCCCCTGCCACCTCCCCCCAAAAAACCCATGTTTGTTTTATATTTTTCCCTAAGCAACATTAATAATTGATTCTAGCTAGGAAAAGACCATGTTAACCCCCATTGAAAGGAATTAAAAGTCAATGGAAGAGAAAAATAAAGTGGCTTTTGTGGATACAACCCATACTTCCTATGTGTTCAGCATAGGAATCATGTGTTCCACGAGATTCCTTTTTGTTGTTGTTGTTGAGACAAAGTCTCACTCTTGTCCCCCAGGCTGGAGTACAATGGCATGATCTCAGCTCACTGCAACCTCCGCCTCCCCGGTTCAAGCAGTTCTCCCACCTCACCCTACTGAGTAGCTGAGATTACAGGCACCTGCCACCATGCCTGGCTAATTTTTGTATTTTTGTGTTTTAGTAGAGACAGGGTTTTGCCATGTTGGCCAGGCTGGTCTCGAACTCCTGACCTCAGGTGATCCACCCGCCTCAACCCCCCAAAGTGCTGGGATTGCAGGCATGACTAGAAGTGTTTTTTAATTTCAAAATAAATGTGGCTTTTAAAGCTCCCTGCTCCCCCTACCCCCGGTGTAACTGCATTATACCAGTGAATAAACTTACATGATTTCAAACCTTGGACTTTTTTATTTTTTCTTTTGAAACACAGTCTGACAACATTACCCAGGCTGGAGTGCAGTGGTGCAATCACAGCTCACTACAGCCTCAACCTCTTTTGATCCCGAACTTGTAATCTTTCATTGGTTCTGGAAAATTTTAGATATTATCTCTTCAACTACTGTCTTTGCTCTTTCTCTCCTCTCCTCCTGTGACTTCAACTACATGCAAGTAAGACCTCACCACTGACTTCTCTGTTGGAGTGAGCCAAGATCGCACCACTGCACCCCAGCCTGGGGCAACAGAGTGAGACTCTGTCTCAAAAAAAGAAACAAAACAAAAAAACACTTCTAGACTTTGTGCAGTGGCTCATGCATGTAATCCTAGCACTTTGGGAAGCTAAGGTAGGAAGACTGCTTGAGGCCCAGAGTTCTGAGACAGCCTGGTCAACATAGCCAGACCCCATCTCTATAGGAAAAATTTTAAAACTACCTGGGTGTGGTGATACACAGCTGTAGTCCTAACTACTTGGGAGGCTGAGGCAGGATTGCTCGAGCCCAGAAGTTTGGGGCTGCAGTGAGCTATGATAGCGCAGCTGCACTCCAGCCTGGGCGACAGAGCAAGACCCTGTCTCAAAATACATAAATAAATAGCCCTTCTAAATAACACGTAGGTCAAATAAGATATCATAAAGGAAATGTAAAAAAATTTGTGAACTGAATGTTAACAAAATTTCTGTGTATCAGTGCTTATGGGATACAGCTAACACAGAAATGTATATCTTAAATGCATATATCTTAAAAATAAGAAAGACTGAAAATGAGCTGGGATTGAATTGCAAAAAGCTAGAAAAATAAGATATGGGATACTATATTATTATTCACAAAGATTCACTGCCCATCTGTGGGCATTGGTATTAGGCTGAGTCATATTTCTTCCTCTGGTCAGTGGAATATGTACAGAAATGTTGTGTCACACCTAGACAGAAGTTTTAAGAATCAACATACGGTTCACCATATCATCTCTTTTCCTTCTGCCATATAATTGTCAATGTTTTAGACAGTGGCTGCTTTGCTAGCTTGAGGCCCAGAGTGAAGACAATGTGGAGAAAAACTCAGCCAAGCTGGGTGGAATAGGTGGCATGAGTGAGAAATAGACTAAGTTGGTGAAAGCCATGAGATTTTGGGGGGAGTTTTTTTACTATATACCCCAGCCTGGGGCAACAGAGTGAGACACTGTCTCAAAAAAAGAAAAAAGCAAAACAAAAAAACACTTCTAGGCTGGGTGCCTCTAGAACCTTTCCCTACTGTTATATAAGTATAGAAGAAACTTGAATACAATAAGATAAATGAAAAAATAAAGATAACAATTAATGAAGTGGAAAGCAACATGTAATAGGATCGTTATAAACAAAAACTGGTTGTTTTTAAAAAAGTAATAAAATTTATAAATCCCTGGAAAATTATCAAGAAAAATTTTGAAAAGAGATAATGCACAAATAACGAATATGAATACCAGTAATGAAAGTTCAAATAGCACTATAAATTCTACAAACAAAAGATAAGTGGATTTTATAGTTAACTTCATGCCTAAAATGTAAAACGCTAGATGGAATGTATTCCTAGGGGGAAAAAAAAAAAAAAGAAAGAAAACTTACGAAAAATTGACCAAAGAAGAAATGGAAATTTGAAGTCCTATAATTTTTATTTATTTATTTATTTTTGAGACGAATTCTTGCTCTTGTGCCCCAGGTTGGAGTACAATGGTGCGATCTCAGCTCACTGCAACCTCTGCCTCCCAGGTTCAAGCGATTCTCCTGCCTCAGCGTCCCTAGTAGCTGGAATTACAGGCACCTGCAACCATGTCCGGCTAATTTTTGTATATTTAGTAGAGACAGGGTTTCACCCTGTTGACCAGACTGGTCTCAGACTCCTGACCTCAGGTGATCCGCCCGCCTTGGCCTCCCAAAGTGCTGCGATTACAGGCGTGAGTCACTGCACCTGGCCTGAAGTCCTATAATTTTAAAAGAAATCCAATCAGTATTTTTTAAACCTTCCCATAAATAGCTAAGTGGAAAAATAATGCTTTATACAAACTCTTTGGAGAAAAGAAAAAAATATATATGCCCTCCGATTCATTTACAAAGCTATCATTATTTTGATGACCAAAAGCCAATGAAGACAGTTCCAGATGAGAAAATTTAGCTGTATCTCATGAACATGGATACTAAAATTCTAAACAAAACATTTTATTAGCAATTCAAATCAAACAGTATATAAAAAGGAAAATACATATTGATCAATGTGGTAGATAGAATAATGGCCCCCAAAGATGTTTATGTCCTAATCCCTGAAATCTATGAATTTTATTTATTTAGGAGTGCAGTGGTGCAATCATGGCTCACTGCAGCTTTCAGCTGCAGCTGGGATTATGGGCATATACCATCATGCCTAGCTAATTAAAAATAATTTCTTTTAAATAGAGACAGGGTCTGGCTATATTGCCCAAGCTAGTCTCAAACTCCTGGTCTCAAGCGATCCTCTCGCCTCAGCTTCTAAAAATGCTCGTCTTACAGCCATGAGCCACCATGCCCAGACTGAATGTTATTTTACATGGCAAAAAGGACTTTGCAGAAGTGATTAAATTGAGGACCTTGAGATGGGGAGATTATCTTGGATGATCTCCATGAGCCCAGTATAATCACAAGAGTCTTTCTAAGAAGGAAACAGGAGGGTCAGAGTCAGAGAGTAGAGGTGCCCTTGGAAGCAGAGGTTGGAGTGATGAGCTTTGAAGATGTAGAAAGGGGCTACCAGCCAAGGAATGCAGTTGGCCTCTAGAATTGATCTTCTCTATTCATGTTTCTAGAGGCCAACTGGTTCTTTGGGGAAAAAACAAAAACAGAGAAAAAAAAATCAATAAAATTGTTAAATCCCTGACAAATTATCAGTAGTAGATTTGAGAAGAAATGCAGCTCTGCCAACTCCTTGATTTAGTTCATAAGACCCACTTTGGACTTCTGACCTCAGGAATTTTAAGATAATGAATATATGTTGTTTAAAGCCATTTAAATGTGTGCTAATTTGTTACAGAAGCAATAGGAAATTAATACAACTAAGTTGATTCCAGAAATGTGAGGATGGTTTAACCTTTGAAAATCAAAGTATTTCACCATGTTAGTAGATCTAAGGGAGAAAAATCATATGACAATCTCAGTAAGTGCAAAAAAGTATTCGTGAAATTCAATTTCAATCATGTTTTTTAAAAACCTTTACCAAACTAGGAATAGAAAAAACTTCCTAAATCTGAGAAGAGATATCAGAAAGCAATGTAGGGCTTCTGGGATTCTTTTTTTTTTT
>NW_012114599.1:2166122-2174281 GCF_000951035.1 Colobus angolensis palliatus | reverse complement strand
GTCTCGATCTCCTGACCTCGTGATCCGCCTGTCTCGGCCTCCCAAAGTGCTGGGATTACAGGCTTGAGCCACCGCGCCCGGCCGCAAAGCTATGTTTTAAGGCTCAAAACCGCTGTAATCTCTGAGTGGCTAGACACCCAAGGCTAGCCTTAGGAGTGGTGGGACATAAAACCAGACCAGCCAAGCTGCGCTGAAAAGGCTCTGAGCCCTTGTGGGTTGGGGTGGCTTCTCTCCCTCAGGATGGCAGTAGCTGGGCAGAGAACCAGCACTGGGCAAGATGGAGAAATCATGGGCTCCTGCTCTGGAGAGGGGCCCATTGTAGCAGTCTTGCAAAATGACACAGAAGCCACTAACAAGAAACAGGAGTCACCTGGGACCCTGAGGAACAGAAGGGACTGGGATGGTGGGAGGGAGGGCAGTGCATGGAGAGATACTGGTATCTCAATCATGAAATGAGTGGCCGGGGATAAAAAACACCCCAAAGCTCTCGTCTTCCAAGTGTGGGAAAATCTTCAACACTCTGAGATTCTAAACTTAATATAACATAATTACTAAGTGCCTAATATGTGCCAGCACAAAGAATTCATGATTTTGAAGCTTGCCTTTGTAGGACTTCATCTCTTAGCATAATGATTACATGTAGTTTTTCAGGCAGCTGTCAAAGGAAAAGACCATATAGCGAGCTCCTGGCAGAGTTTTAATGTCAACATTCTGGGAGGGCTGGTTCAGTATTGAAATTAAGTAAGACATAAGATACCATGGGCAAGATATGCTCTGAGCCAATGATCATGGTAATGAGTAAAAGTTGATTTCTGAATGTAAGGATCCTGGGCCATGCACATGACTACATAAAATTGGGAAGGCAGTTGTCATTGTGCTCTACATCACATATACTGATGATCTGAGTGGCTGAAATGACTGTTGACCATGAAGCAAATGTTTAATTCATATTTAAATTTAGGATTTCTAGGGTGACAGCAAAGTGAAGTGTCATAAAAGGCAGAGCACTGGTCAGAAATCTAGCATGTGCTGGGAACACAGGGCTCTAGGGGACCCCACATGGTAAGTATGAAAGAAGAGGCCAGAGTAGAAGGTGGGAAGGACATCTCATTAGACTTGGTGCTCTACTTCTGATGGCTGGGAGCACTTTGCCTCACAGCCGCTGTGGCAACTAGTATAAGAATGATTTGATGAAGGCAAGGAGAATGTCATAATATTCATCCAAAGTAAATTTTTAAGTCAGTACACAGGAAGAACAGAAACCATCTACACCCAGGGTACTGTTGACATTGACATGACTTTACTATTGCAGGAAACTCTTACCCAGGATGATAAAAGTTGTAAATAACTTCATTGTTTTTTGCAGAAGTTTTCAGAAGAAACCATTTAAATGAACTCAATGACTTTTGTTTTTGAGACAGTCTTGTTCTGTTGCTCAGGCTGGAGTGCAGTGGCACGATCTTAGCTCACTGTAACCTCTGCCTTCTGGGTTCAAGCGATTCTTGTGCATCAGCCACCTGAATTGCTGGTATTATAGATGCATGCCACCACGCCCAGCTAATTTTTGTATTTTTTGTAGAGATGGGGTTTTGCCATGTTGGCCAGGCTGGTCTTGAACTGGCTGGTTTCAAACTCCTGACCTCAAGTGATCCAACCACCTTAACCTCCCAAATTGCTGGGATTACAGGCGTGAGCCACCTTTCCCGGCCTGTGACTTTTCAATAGATAGACTCAAACTGCTTTTTATTCTCTAAAACACTTTAAAAACCCTCCCCTCATAGGTTGCAGTGAGCCTGGATGACAGAGGGAGACTCTGTCTCAAAAACAAAAACAAACCCTCACTTCAAAACCATCACTTTGCCCTGTCCCAACAATCCCAATCCTGGAATAAGGTATGAAGACTACTGCTCTTTTTTTTGAGACCGAGTCTCACTCTGTCGCCAGGCTGGAGTGCAGTGGCACCATCTTGGCTCACTGTAACCTCTGCCTCCTTGGTTCAACCAATTCTCTTGCCTCGGCCTCCCGAGTAGCTGGAACTACAGGTGTGCACCACCACGTCCAGCTAATTTCTGTATTTTTAGTAGAGACAGGGTTTCACCATGTTGGTCAGGATGGTCTCAATCTCTTGACCTCATGATCCGCCCACCTCGGCCTCCCAAAGTTCTGGGAGTACAGGCGTGAGCCACTATGCTTGGCCCTTGGCCCTAAGACTACTGCTCTTTAAGGCCTTTGATTACTAGACCAACACCCCTGAGAAGCACTGGTCACTGGAAGGCTGAAGTATTGTCCCTGCTGGAAAAGACCTGTGAAGGGGTCAGGTGTGTGTTCAGGAACAGCTCATTACAAATGTGAGCCATGACAACTGTTCCTCCCCACACTCCTTCATCCTGAGCCCAGAAGTTCATGGCTGCAGTGAGCTATGATACTATTGTATCATGATCCTTGCCCAGTCCTAATCAAGTCCCGTCATTGGAAGAGCGGCTTTGAAATAAACTCCTTTCTTGCCACTGAGCTTAAGCAAAAAAAAATAAAAATAAAAAAACAGACCTCAACACTTTATAACTATTGCAACTTTGCTTTCCCTATTCCAGATACTGCTATGACTCTGTCAGGGTAGTGTTCTCCTTTCCTGCCATGAGAACAAGCTAAGCTTTGCGTTATCACAAAAATTGTCTTGATGATATTTTCAGGGAGCTAGCATTCAATTATTGAGTCCCGCAGTGATCCAACTGAGACCTCAACACTGCAGTCCAAGACCCCTGACTCGGAAATAGGGTGATCCTCTGAGACTCTTAAGCTTCCTGCTTGGAGTTCTTTCAGACTGAAACAATGAGAGATGCAAGTCTTGTATTGGACCCAAGCTCCAATTTCTTTTTTTAATTTTTCTCTTAGGTGTGATGGCTCACACCTATAATCCTAGAGACTAGGGAGGCCGAGGTGGGAGGATTGCTAGTGGCCAGGAGTTTTGAGACCAGCCTGGGCAACATAGCAAGATTCAGTCTCTAAAAAAATTAGAAAACATAGCTGGGGGTGGTGACGTGTGCTTGTAGTCCCAGCTACTTGGGAGGCTGAGACTGGAGGATGGCTTGAGCCCAGGAGTTGAAGGCTGCAGTGAGCTATAATTGCACCACAACACTCCAGCCCAGGTGACAGAGCAAGACCCTGTCTCTAAAAACATAAAAAATAATAAGAAATAAATATATCTGCTTATTTAGCTTCCCAAATACTGAGCCTGTTTTCTCTTCTACCAATAAAGAACCCTTTGATTATCTGACCATATTTGAAAATATTTTCTCCTTGGTGGATATCTGCCTTATTACTAACAACGCTACTACTTGTCTGTGTTCATCCTTGTCATTTTTTTGTTGTGCATCTGTAAGAGGAAAGTTTTTAATGAAGAGGACAGGTGTAGGTCTCAGTAAGTCTGTCCCTTAGCTGGCCCAGGGACAAATTTTGTCTCTGATCAAAACTTTATGAGAACTGATTCTCAGACGTGTCTTATTTTGTCTTTAAGAGTTTGGTTCAGGACAATCTCTCTGGACCCTCTGTCTGCTGGGAACTGTAAATTCATCAGGGTTACAGTTGGAAAAGGTCTAGCTATGAGGCTGGGGAGTCCTGAGCCACAGGATACACAAGCAACTGTCAGCTCACCATTCGCAGACTCTCATGGGTCTGTCTCAGTATCAACCTGTCTATGGCTTCCTCAGGCCAGACTTCCGCTTCTTGCATGTATTTATGCTGTCACCCAAATGTGTACACTTAACTTGTCTAGATAGCATCATCATTTCCCCAAAGATAATTTAGAATTGTAGTAGCTACTATGAGGAATTTCTGATATGAACAAAAGTATTCACTTTAGATTGCAAAGTGAACACAATTCTAAACATCCAGTAGTCTTCATTTTTTTCATGAGCATGAGCAAGCATACAAAAGGAACAGGATTCCAAAATTATTATTATTTTTTTTTTGAGATAGGCTTTCTGTCACCCAGGCTGGAGTGCAGTGGCACGATCTCAGCTCACTGCAACCTCTGCCTCCTGGGCTCAAGCGATCCTCCCACCTCAGCCCCTCAAGTAGCCGGGACCACAGGCACCTGCCCACCATGCCAGGCTAATTTTTGTATTTTTTGTAGAGATGGGGGGGGTTTGCCATATTGCGCAGGCTGGTCTTGAACTCCTGAGCTCAAGTGATCTGCCCACCTCGGCCTCCCAAAGTGCTAGGATTATAGGAGTGAGCCACCACACCCAGCCCCCAAAATTACTTCCTTAACAGATTTCTTGGCCAAAGCAAAATAAAAGGCTGAACTACTTAAAACTATCTTTTAGACCTCCCCTGCCCCAGTATCACAGCTGAAACCTATTTCTTTTCCCCTACCCTATGCTCCTCCATCTCTGCCTTTTTCTCTCCCTCGGGCCCACTCCCCTTTCCTCCTGGCTGGCTAAATACCCCAAAGCTCACTTAACTTCAGAATAGAAAAAAAATAGAATAGAAAAGAAAAAAAAAAAAAACAACTCTGGTGAATTTTAAGCCGTTTTCATTTTTAGCTGAAAGCCCTTGTACGAAGGCCTAAATGGGACTTCGAATTGTTTTGGGAACATATAATCCAGAGCAGCCAGATGTATAGCAATTCATTTATATGCCAGTTGGAGCCTCAGATGCAAAACATTCGATGAAAAAGTCAGAATGGAAAACCCCCCAATGATTATTTTTTATTTATTTTGTAGAGACGGGGTCTCACTAGATTGCCCACGCTGGTCTTGAACTCCTGGGCTCAAGTGATTTTCCTGCCGCCTCCTCCCAAAGTGTTAGCATTATAGGCACGAGCTGCCATGCCTAGCCCAATGGTGATTTCAAAGACCATGGATTGCATAGGAAGCTGAAGGGGTTTGGGGAAGCTGTGAATGTTAGTCAAGGTCTTTTGGAGGCTATCCACAGTCTTCCCTGTGAAACCAAACTGTGCTCTAATTAATTCTTTGTCAAGAGAGAAGTCTGTTCAGCAGGTCATGGACTGAAGAAAAATACATATGTATATATGTAAAAGAGAGAAGTCTGATGGAGACTTCAGGGTTAGGTCCTTTACTATCTAGTGGCAGAATTCTGGAGTAGATCTTGAAGCAGATGTGATGGGATTCTTTTCTCTTTTTATGAATGGCCTTAAACCAGAAATAGGGGATTTATTATGCAAACAAAAACTAGAATGGGAAACAGCCCCATGGCCAGATCGCCAAAACCTCCTTGAACATTTTGAAAGAACCCTAGAATTAAGAAACTAAAAGCAAAAATCAAGTCACCAATGTAGGTGTTCAATTTCCCATTCTGCCTTTAAACCCATAAGGAAACATTTCTCTAAAACATAAAGGCCAACCTTACAAACTTGATGGATATAGGCACAAAATATCAATCTTAAACTTGATCACTATTATACCTTTTTTCCCTTAATATCAATACATTTCTTGGGCCATACGCCTATCTAATCATCCTCAACACAACTTCCCTAGGCCACAGCCTAAAACCGTGCCTTGGACCTTCAACTGAGGGGCATTCTCTTCTACTTCGTGACACTATACTTTAATAACTTAATAGAGAGGGATTCATTGTGTGAATGGAGTTGCCACACGACATGCTCTCCTGAGGGTTTTTTCCTTCTAGTCCCTGAGGCCCTTCCTATCCATAATAAGGTCATAGCTAATTTGGATATTGATTTATCAGTACTTTGGTGTGTAAATCAAACATTAAGTTGAAGCTCTCTTATAGTCAAAAAATTCTACTGGCCCTGTGTGGTGGGTGGTTCATACCTGTAATCAAAGCACTTTGGAGGCTGGGCGGGGTGGCTCATGCCTGTAATTCCAGCACTTTGGGAGGCCAAGGCGGACAGATCATGAGGTCAGGAGTTCGAGACTGCCTGACCAACATAGTGAAAACCCGTCTCTACTAAAAATACAAAAATTAGCTGAGCATAGTGGTGTATGCCTGTAGACCCAGCTACTCAGGAGGCTGAGGCAGGAGAATTGCTTGAACCTGGGAGGCAGAGGTTGTGGTGAGCTGAGATCGTGCCACTGCACTCCAGCCTGGGCAACAGAGCAAGAGTCCATCTCAAAAAAAAAGGGAAAGCACTTTGGGAGGCCAGGGTGGGAGGACCGCTTGAGGCTGGGAGTTTAAGACCAGCCTGGGCAACACAGCAAGATCCCATCTCTACAAACAAAATAAATGAAAAATAATAGTAAAATAAAATAAAAATTTTACTGATATTCTACAGGAGCTAAACCCATCAAGGTTCAGACTGACCCATCTAAATCCCTACCCAAAATTGTACAATAGCCTCTAAAACAAGGCACTAGAGAAGGAATAAAACTGGCTGGGCACAGTGGCTCAAGCCTGTGATCCTAGCACTTTGGGAGGCCGAGGGGGGTTCTTGTTCCCAGTTTTTTATACCCCTGAGAAATGTTGGTCATCAGAGGGCTGGGGTTTTGTCCCTACTGGAAAAACAGCTGTGCAGGGGTCAGGCGTGTGTTGAGGAACAGCTCATTATAAATGTGAGCCATGAAGACTGTTCCTCCCCACACTCCTTTATGCCCACACATATGAGAGTATTGGTGACCCCCTCAAAGAAACAAGCAGTGATTCCCTCTACAGTTAGTTCACTAGGTGCTCTACAACCTGGGGGTAGGGCTGGCAAATGACTAGGAAAAAAGACACAGGAAAGAGGTCTTATTTCTGCCAAGGTCGCCTTCCTCTTATCAACCCTGCTGTTCACTCCCTGCCCCAGGGCTGACTCCCAGGAATGCCAGGCGTGGGGCAAATCACAGTGTGTTCTCGGGTCACCCTAATTCACCCTCTCTCTCCAAGTGAAATCCGGTTCTGGTGACCATCAAAGGCATCCAAAGGGTAACAAAAAGCCAGCTTGAGGAGTTGGCTGGAGTAAGCCAGGATTTTACAAGCTGCTTGAGTAAACTGTCTCTCTAAATTCCAACTGCCAGAGCAGCCTCAGCTTCCCTTCATCTACCTCCTGGCCTCTGGCGGTTGAGAACAGTCCCCAGGTGCTCAGAGCAGCACCCACCGTTAGGAAATCCTGCCCACCAAACAAGGACTGGAGCTGCATTTAGAACCCGGAGAGCATGGCCTCCACAGTGGAGTCGGGGATCAGTGGGAACAGGAAGGCTGTCTTCAGCTAATCACCCTGTGTGGCTTCATGTGAAAGGCCACATGGGAGCCTCTGCACCAGGAGCCTGGGTTCTGCTTGACATAAAAACCTTCCCTCGGTTACAGTTGTCCAAAAACACTTAGGGCAGTGGTGAAGACTCCGGAGGGAGGATGTAGAGCACCTTCTAACTCTTAGGAGTCTGCTCAAAAGTTTGCCCCGACCCTGCTGTCTTTTGGGTCTTCAGTCGACCATACAATATGTCACTTAAGTGCAGGTGGTTTTTGGTTTCGGGTCTTGCTGTGGCTTCTCCCGCACTAGTCTGTGAGCTGCGGAGGCAGCGGGGCCGGGCCCCTGTAACAAGTCTACTCGCAAGGGTGGACCTTGGCGGGCCCCGCCCCGTAGTCCTGTGAACTTCTGGACACCCCACAGCGCCGAGATAAACCCTGCTAAGCGATCCATAGAGCTTTGATCACAGTCTTAGACCAGGATGAAGAAATAAATAAATACCAAGTTGGTGAAACAGCCTAAAGCCTTTAAGAAATCCAGGGCAACTGAGATTCCACAGAGGACAGGTCAACCGGTTAGGGAAGTCAAGTTGGAAAGAGGAACTCCGCTAAAATAAGAAAATACAAATGCTCCCAGCGGAGGGGCGTCCAGAGAGTCGCGGGCCTGGGAATGGACCTGGGTCCTCGCGCAGCAGGCCAGCTCCCAGGAGGCTCGCCGTCGGGGTTGGGGCCCGTTGGCCGGCCTCTCCCCATTTCTGTGACGTGTCGGGGGCAGCAGCGGTGACGGGGCTACCACACAAAGCCAGGTCGTCGGGCGGTGGTCTCCCAGGTCAAGAGCTCCGATGGGATGGGGAGGGGGCGGGAAGCGAGGCGCCCCTGGGCGCCTGGGCTCCGCGCGGAATTAAAGTGAGCTCGGGGGCAGCAGCGGTGACGGGGCTACCACACAAAGCCAGGTCGTCGGGCGGTGGCCTCCCAGGTCAAGAGCTCCGATGGGATGGGGAGGGGGCGGGAAG
>NW_012114599.1:2165461-2165852 GCF_000951035.1 Colobus angolensis palliatus | reverse complement strand
CCCCAGCCGGGACGCCGCCCCCGGCCGGGTCTCCACTTCTTGGCCGCACCTTCCATGACAGCGCCCGCGAGAAGATGGCTGCGAAGGGCGCGCACAGCTCCCACCTGAAGGTGGAGAGCGAGCTGGAGCGCTGCCGCGCCGAGGGCCACTGGGACCGCATGCCGGAGCTGGTCCGGCAGCTGCAGTCGCTGAGCATGCCCGGCGGCGGAGGTAGCAGGCGAGGCATCCCGAGCGCAGCGTTCACCTTTCCGGACACCGGTGAGTGAGGGAAGAGGCTGGCTTGCCGGCAGCTAGCTCGCGAAACGCACCGCCTCCTCCAGGAAGCGCGCCCAGACCGTCCTCGGCCGGCAACGGGCGTCCACCCGCCCACCGTGCTGGTCTTAGGAGCAGC
>NW_012114599.1:2163041-2164561 GCF_000951035.1 Colobus angolensis palliatus | reverse complement strand
GAAGCAGGGTCTCTCTGTTACCCAGGCTGGAGTGTAGTAGTGCCATCTTAGCTCACTGCAGCCTCGACTTCCTGGGTTCAAGCGAGGCCTCCCAAGTAGCTGGGACTGCAGGTGCTGGCTACCATACCCGCTGATTTTTGTAGTTTTAGTAGAGACGGGGTTTCGCCATATTGCCCAGGCTGATCTCCAACTGGGCCGAAGCATTCCGCCCACCTGGGCCTCCCAAAGTGCTGGGATTACAGGCATGAGCCACTGTGCCTGGCCGCCTTCTCTATTTTCTAAATTCTTGTAAACAACCCTATTAGGAGGGCAGGAGTTATTGTCCCCATTTTAAACATAGGGACACCAAGGCCCAGAGAGGTCACATAATGTGTATGTGGTAAAGCCTGTACTCAAGCCTGAGTCTCTGCCACCAAGTCTCTTAGTGTCAGAGTTGGGGACGTGGACCCTGGGCTGGCTTCACTGTGGGAACTGGCCAGTATAAGGAAGGAGATGGAGGGTCAGCGGGGTCTCCTCTGCCAGTTTTGGAGTCTGTGAATGATTTTTCTCCCACTGTTAAATCCAGATACACTATTACAAAGCATGCACTCACACTGGGACATATAGTCATACACGCATATGCACACACAGAAACATGAGGAACAAAAACAAATGCCTCCTAAAGCCCATGCTTAGAGCGTTGTTTGGATTGACTGCTGTTTTGGTCCTTTCTCTACAGGGTTCCTTGATCACTCAAGGGATTGAGAGCTTGTTCTTTGGGGTTTGATGGAGACTCCCCTGCATCCCTGCAGGGAGATTCTTCACATCCCACTTGGCCTGTTTGACTCTTACGAGTCAGTGATCTGAAGTTTCCACAGTTACAGAATTAGGAGAGGTTCTGAGGCTGGGGGTTGAAACCCATTTTACTGAGGCCTTGAAGTCCAGCAGTGTCTGCTATTTCCCACAGAAATGAGAAGTAGCTCCCAGAGGCAGATTCAGGGGGCAGAAGGGGAAGATGAGCTGTGGGGACTCTTTCTGATATGGGGGGATGAAAGATCAGTAGTTGCTTCAGCAGAATAGGCCCCTGTACCCTTTTCCTGTCTGAGGTTGCTCCTCGCCACCCAGCCACGGGGAAGACGCTTGCTGCTGTCTTCTCACTCACATCCGGTCTAGATTTGGTCAGGATGGAGCAGGGGAACCCCAGAGTCCTGCTTGCTGTGCTGGGGTTTGTTCATATAAAAACAAAGAGCCCATCCGAGTGATTAAAAAACAACTTTATTATGAAGAATTTTCAAAATATTAAAGAACATGAAAGAATAAATCCCATGTATCCATCAACCAACTTCAGTGATACGAACTCATGAAGTCTCATCTGAGCTATACTCAACCTATTTCTCCTCCACATTTCAGTTTTTCAGTATATACTTATTAAATAAGATCTCTGGTTTTTTGTTTGTTTGTTTGTTTTTAAGAGACCGGAACTATCTCTTTCACCCAGACTAGAGTTCACTGGTATAATTTTTTTTTTTTTTTTTTTTTTT